>NC_133970.1:44863537-45163537 GCF_031877795.1 Strix aluco | reverse complement strand
CAAGTAACAAGCAATAGGACAAGAGGGAATGGCATCAACTTGCGCCAGGGAAGGTTTAGACTAGATATAAGGAAGCAATTCTTTACAGAAGGGGTTTTTGGGTGTTGGAATGGGCTGCCCAGGGCAGAGGTGGAGTCCCCATCCCTGGAGGGGTTTAAGAGTCAGGTTGACATAGCACTTAGGGATATGGTGGAGTTGAGAACTGTCACTGTTAGGTTAATGGTTGGACTAGCTGATCTTCAAGGTCTTTTCCGACCTTGATGATTCTGTGATTCTGTACAGGGCTGTAGAATTTCCATGCATTTTTTGTTCTTTAAAATAGAACGTATCACCTAGAAAATCATCCAAAACATGGAATATTCCACACAGCCCTCCAGC
This sequence comes from Strix aluco, assembly GCF_031877795.1. NCBI lineage: Eukaryota > Metazoa > Chordata > Aves > Strigiformes > Strigidae > Strix > Strix aluco. The sequence continues at coordinate 45,163,159 of NC_133970.1, read as the reverse complement.
AGTCATTTTAATGCCTAACTGGCAGTGTGAGAGACGAAAAACCAGGCCTGCGAGAAACACGGACTGAGAAAAACAGCCTGAGAAAGAGATAAAAGTTGAGGCCCTCTGAGCTAAGGAATGCCTCAAACACCCGCAAGATGAAACTATGAGTCACAGGGTGCATTCTGTGGAGGTCGGAGCTGATAAGGCTGCCCCAATAACACAAGATGCAGCTGGAGGAGGGAGCCCTGTGGAGACAGGACGGCTCTGCTCTGGGGCACCTGGACAAATTTCAAGGGCCATCTGTCCGGTGAATGACCTTTGCTTCATTATCCACGAAATGCATATTAAAGTTAACACCCCTCAATATGCTAACGAGGGCTGACATGATCATGCTAATTACATCATCCCATGAAACACCTTACCCCTCCCCGTACATGGGATACGTAGGTATGTGGGTCGACCTAGGGGACGGACCCAAGGAAAGTGGGTATAAATCAAGTTGGGGGAAAGATGGGGGGGGGCCCAGAGAGTGCAGTGAAGCAAAGAAGATGGATGCCTCCTGTGTGGATGTTTGAACTCAGCTGGCAGCCAGACACCACGTGGCTGGCCGTTCACCTCCCCCTCTCCTCTCTGGTAAGATAGGGGAGGGACAAAAAGAAGAGAATTCGTGGGTTGAATAAAAAGAAAGAATTTACTAAATATAACAAGAGACCAACAGTAACAATAGTGAGTTCAAAAAGAAAAAGGGTAAAATGCAGCAGTGGCTTACCAAGCGCGACGACCGCCCCCGCACAGAAACGACACAGCCCGACAAGCAGACGGCATGCGCGTGAGAGAGTGAGGGAGAGAGCCCGCCCACTTAAATCCCTGGGCATGACATCACATGGTATGAAATACTCCAATGAAAATTAACTCCATCCTGGTCGAAACCAGGACAGTCTCCAGCCCTTATTCCATACCATTGACATGATGCTAATTTTTCAAAATACATCTTAAGGAATCACCACTCCCTTTTTTTTTTTTTTCAGGTCTAACAGATATCATGTCCTTAGTCTATGGGCCATCCTTCCACAATGTCTGCTGAGTTCATTTAGTCCATAACTTCGGGTTCCATCTGTTATGACAGTCTATAAGGCTGAGGAATGAGGCGGAGTTGGCTCAGTCGGTGGAGCAGGAGGCTTTGGATGTGGCACAGGGATGTTGCAAGGCACCAATTGCAATAACAGGGTTATTTGACAGTTCGATTTATTGGCTATTCTCACCTAAAATCATATCTCCCACACATCGGACCTCTCCATCCTTCTGCATCACCCACCAAGTGCACCCAGGTCCTTGGGCAAAAGTAATCCCACGCATGGGTTTACCTTTACCCACTGCAGGAGTAACCCAGATGGTCTTCCCCAACATATTCCTAATGCGCACTACGGGGGCTTTATCCCCATCCACGGTATGTAGGAGGTTTGATTGAGCAGGGCCAGCTTGCTTGGCAGATCCTCTGGGATTGACTAACCAGGTGGCTTTTGCTAAATGCACGTCCCAGTGTTTGAAAGTTCCACCCCCCATTGCTCTCAGTGCAGTTTTCAGCAACCCACTGTATCGCTCAATTTTCCCAGAGGCTGGTGCATGGTAGGGAATGTGATATATCCACTCAATGCCATGTTCTTTGGCCCAGGCCTCTATGAGGTTGTTTCGGAAATGTGTCCCATTATCTGACTCAATCCCTTCTGGCGTGCCATGCCGCCATAAGAATTTCTCCTCAAGGCCTAAAATGGTGTTCCGGTCAGTGGCATGGGGCACAGCATGAGTTTCCAACCAACCCGTGGCTGCTTCCGCCATTGTAAGCACATAGTGTTTGCCATGCCGAGTTTGTGGGAGCGTGATATAATCAATGTGCCAGGCCTCCCCATATTTATATTTTGACCATCGTCCTCCATACCAAATGGGCTTTAACCGCTTGGCTTGCTTGATCGTAGCACATGTCTCACATTCATGGATTACCTGTGCAATAGCATCCATGGTTAAGTCCACCCCTCGGTCACGAGCCCATCTATATGTTGCATCTCTTCCCTGATGGCCTGAGGAGTCATGGGCCCAGCGAGCCATAAATTGTTCACCCTTATGTTGCCAGTCCAGATCTACTTGAGCCACCTTAATCTTGGCAGCCTGATCCGCCTGTTGGTTGTTCTGATGTTCTTCAGTGGCCCGGCTCTTGGGTACATGAGCGTCTACATGGCGTACTTTCACAGCCAGATTCTCTACCCGAGCAGCAATATCTTGCCATAATCCAGCAGCCGAGATGAGTTTGCCTCTGCGCTGCCAGTTGCTCTTTTTCTATTCGTGTAACCACCCCCACAGGGCCTTTGCCACCATCCATGAGTCAGTATAGAGACAGAGCACCGGCCACTTTTCTCGCTCAGCAATATCCAAGGCCAGCTGGACAGCTTTCACCTCTGCGAACTGACTCGATTCACCTTCTCCTTCAGCAGCTTCAGCAACCAGTCGTGTGGGGCTCCATACAGCTGCTTTCCACCTTCGATGTTTCCCCACAATGCGACAGGACCCATCGGTAAACAGGGCACATCGCTTCTCATTATCCGATAGTTTATTATATGGTGGGGCCTCCTCAGCAAGTGCTACCTCTTCCTCTGGTGCCATTCCAAAATCTTTGCCTTCTGGCCAGTTTGTGATCACTTCCAATATTCCCGGATGGCTGGGGCTCCCTATTCGAGCCCCTTGTGTGATTAATGCGACCCATTTACTCCACGTGGCATCGGCTGCATGGTGTGTAGAGGGGACCCTCCCTTTGAACATCCAGCCCAGCACTGGCAGTCGGGGAGCCAGGAGGAGCTGTGCTTCAGTCCCGATCACCTCTGAAGCAGCTCGGACCCCTTCATATGCTGCCAGTATCTCCTTTTCGGTTGGAGTATAGCGGTCTTCTGATCCTCTGTATCCCCGACTCCAAATCCCCAGGGGTCGACCCCAAGTCTCCCCTGGTGCTCTCTGCCAGAGACTCCAGGTAGGGCCATTCTTCCCGGCTGCAGTGTAGAGCACATTTTTAACATCTTGTCCTGTCCGAACTGGCCCGAGGGCTACTGCATGAACCATTTCCTGCTTAATTTGCTCAAAAGCCTGTCGCTGCTCCGGGCCCCATACAAAATCATTCTTTTTCCGAGTCACTTGATAGAGAGGGCTGACAATCTGACTGTAATTTGGAATGTGCAGTCTCCAGAAACCCACAACACCCAAGAAAGCTCGTGTTTCCTTTCTGTTAGTCGGTGGGGACATAGCTGTTACTTTATTAATCACCTCTATTGGCATCTGACAACGTCCATCTTGCCATTTTACTCCTAAAAACTGAATCTCCTGTGCAGGTCCCTTGACCTTTCTTTGCTTTATGGCAAACCCAGCTCTCAGAAAGACTTGGATTATTTTCTCCCCTTTCTCAAAAACTTCTTCTGCTGTATTACCCCATATAATGATGTCATCAATGTACTGTAAATGTTCTGGGGCTTCCCCCTGTTCCAGTGCAGCATGGATCAGTCCATGGCAGATGGTGGGGCTGTGTTTCCACCCCTGGGGCAGCCGATTCCAGGTGTATTGGACACCCCTCCAGGTAAAAGCAAACTGTGGCCTGCATTCTGCTGCCAGAGGGATGGAGAAAAATGCGTTGGCAATATCAATCGTGGCGTACCACTTGGCTGCCTTCGACTCTAGTTCATATTGCAGTTCCAACATGTCTGGCACGGCAGCACTCAGCGGTGGCGTGACTTCATTCAGGCCACGATAGTCCACTGTCGATCTCCACTCTCCATTAGACTTTCGCACTGGCCATATGGGGCTGTTAAAGGGGGAGTGCCTCTTGCTGATGACTCCTTGGCTCTCTAGTTGACAAGTCAGTCTATGGATAGGGATTACAGCGTCTCGATTGATGCGGTATTGCCGTCGGTGCACGGTTGTAGTGGCAGTTGGCACCCGTTGTTCTTTGACGCCCAGCAATCCCACAACAGCAGGATCCTCTGAGGACCAGGTAACACAGACAGCTGTTTAATTCCTTCTGTTTCCAAGGCAGCTATACCAAAAGCCCACCGATACCCTTTTGGGTCCTTAAAATACCCTCTCCTGAGATAATCTATGCCAAGAATACATGGAGCATCTGGGCCACTCACAATGGGGTGGTTTTCCCACTCTTCTCCACTTAGGCTCACCTCGGCCTCCAATACAGTCAGCTGTTGAGACCCCCCTGTCACTCCTGAAATACAAATGGGTTCTGCCCCTTAAAAATTTGATGGCATTAGGGTGCATTGCGCACCAGTGTCCACTAGAGCCTTATACTGCTGGGGGTCAGATGTGCCAGGCCATCGAATCCACACGGTCCAGTAAACTCGGTTGTCCCTGTCCTCCACCTGGCTGGAGGCAGGGCCCCTCTAATGTTGGTCATAATACTCGCTAACGACAAATGGGTTAGTGTGGTGTGCACGGGTTTCAGTCTCATCTTGATCACTCACTTCTTGTGAATACAAGTCAGGAGTTCTTCTCATAGGATCATGAGCAAAGTCGACCTCTGTGCTCCGCTTGGGCACTTGATTACTGGAAACTGGAGCAGCATTTCTTCTGAAAGGACGAGGTTCTGTACTTGTTCTTCCTTCCAGCTCACATACCTGTTTTTCTAGGAGGTAGGTCGGTTTTCCATCCCATTTCTTCATGTCTTCTCCATGGTCACGCAGGCAATGCCACAGCTTCCCCCGTGGTGTGTACCGGTTCTCTCGAGTAGGGAAACGACTGCTCCTAATAGCTGAGATTCTGGTCCGTGCAGGTGGGGAGTAGGACATGTTCTCCTTAAGTTGCTGGACATCTTGAGATAATTTGTTCACAGCCACAATGATGGGGGAAGAGACACTTTCTTCATATTGTCGTAGTCAGCGAGCCAGTTCATCCACTGCTGGTCCCTCTTCGTCTCTCCGGTCCATTACTGCTGATGCACTGGCATATGATGAGGGTGTGCTCCGTACAAACTTCTGCCACATGGGCCGGGTGCATCAGACTTCATCTGGATCTGTGGGTAGCCGTGCATTATCTGGGTCATAGTAAACTGCCTCCCGCACAGCTAGCTCCCTCAAGTGTTGAATGCCTCTTTCCATAGTGGTCCGCTTACTTGGTCGACATGCAAAGTCTTCCTTGAAGGGATACCTCTCCCTCACACTTGACAGAAGTCGCTTCCAGAGACTGAGATTTTGTGTCTCCTTTCCAATGGCCTTGTCAATGCCCCCTTCCCTACACAGGGATCCCAGCTGCCTCACCTCCCTGCCCTCTAGTTCCATGCCACTGGCCTCGCTATCCCAGCACCGCAGCAGCCAGGTAACGAGTTGCTCACCTGGATGGCGGCTGGAATCTTTTCTTATGTCTCACAACTCACTCAGGGATAAGGATCGGGTGACTATCACTGGCTCTGCCTCCTCCTCCAGTTCCAGTGATGGGCCTGGTTCATCCTCACCCTGTACACTGCGAGGGGATTTTCTTGTGTATTTCTTCTTCTGTCTGGGAGCAACTGACACTGTCGTGGGTTGGTTCTCTGGTTCAGCTGCAGCGCCCGTCCTCGGGCTTGTAGTGGCTGCAGTTTCTATTACTTGGTTAATCTTAAATAGTAGCTTAACCATAAACAAAACCTGAACCACATGCAGGAAAACACTAGCTCCGAACAGCACGGTAACCATGTTTAGGTCATCATTCCAGAGATATTTGAACTCCCCAAATTTCTCAAACACAACTGTAAATAGCCCCAGGGCCGATGACCACACGCTATCATAGATGAGCATCACATAGTACAATAGCAATCAGTAGTACAATAGCAATCCACATTTTACCCGTTCTGTTGTTATCTCAAACAAAAAGAAAAAAGAAAAACCTCAGGGCCCCACGTTGGGTGCCAAAAACTGTGGAGGTTTGAGCTCAGCTGGCAGCCAGACACTGCTGATGATGATCTCTATTCCCTCTATCTCCCTCCTTTCCCTTTTCCCCTTTTTCCTTCACTACCATTAAGCAATGAAGGCATACTGCATTGCTTGCCACAACTTGTTATATACTTAGCCAATTATTGTGTGTTCAGTTAGCACACTGTGAGTAGTTAATAAATGTTTGGACTTTGAGACTTGTCTCACTGTTGTCTGCTTCTTTGGGGATTTGCAAATCTGAGTCACTTGTCTCCCTCATCTGAGCGGGACATGACAGGCAGCAATTTTAAAATTCTGTGCCTTACTTCTGTCCTGAATATGTCTACCTTCAGCCTCTAACTGGAGGATCTAATCATACTTCTGCTCTTGAAATCTTTGTGTAGTGCCAAGTATCCACTTCCCAAGGGATAGATGAGATGGTTTTCAACAGTTACATAAATATTCACCTAGCAGTTTCAACTCATCCCTGAATTTTCTAGGAAATACTTAAGTCTGGATGAATTACAGTCATGGGTAAGAGCTCCATGAAAATTTGGAATTCATTAAGCAAAAACACAAGTTAGGCAAGGTTACTGTGTCACATAACTGATAAACACACTGTGTTATAAATCCAATAACCTTTCTCTAATTCAGTGATAATAAAAAAACAGAAAGGAACTTCTCTGGGTTCACTCTTCCTAATGTATTAGCCATTTCAGCAGAGAAAGCCTGTAAATTATTTTAATACCAAGTCATTATAGAGATACTGTTAAATGACAAATCTCTTATTAGCATCAACAGGAAAGACAGTTGATTATCTTGGTTAAGATGTTGAAGTGCTAAGGCTTGGACAACAGGCCCAAGCCAGAGTTGACCTATAGATGAATCCTGTATATTTTATAACTGATAACCATTGTGCTAGTGGGTATTGTACTAAGTTATAACAAACCACCTATTCTGATGTGTATTGAAGCCTAAGCAACAGGCCCTGAGCCAAAGCTGCTAACTCAGTATGTAATCATTAATGAAATATGCATGGAAAATGTATCTGTCTTAAATGTATCTTTTTCTTTCTTTGTGTGTGGATAAAATAACAGAGTCATGGAGACAGTTGTCTGTCACTGTGGCCTGATGTGAGACCTTGCACATAATCCAATTAGATAAGCAGAAGAACTCCCTGAGCTTCTCCCTTGAGCCCTGGCCAGGCTCTGGGGGAATCTAATGTGAGATTGAAACCAGATATTTCCGCTTAAAAGAAAGGTGCCAGCTATTCTGGCTTACTGATTTCAGGTATATAAGGCTGGACCCGCTCACAGCGACTTTGGATGCCTCACCTACGGGTGGACGCACCGCGTAGGATTTCCCACTTGCCAGGACAGGCTCTCCAAATCCTCGCTGTAACCGGGGCTGCCCAGCGCCTGCGGGTCTGGATGATGGTAACGTATGCAAGTGGTGATGGATCTTTCTTAATCACTATTCTCTCTCTCGTGTAGTAATGATTTGATGCATTACCCTGTATTTTCCTGTTTGTTGCTTTAAGTGCACTATTCTGCCTTTTCTTCCTGCATGTTCTCTGTATTACGCTGTTACGCTATTTGGTTATCACCAGTAAAATACGCCTGCTCTTTTCACTCTGGTGTCTGAGTTTAATTGGTATCCTTAATCAGCAAAACAGATGTGAGGTGAAGCTTTAGAAATATGGTAGGCTTTGCATGGTTTTGCATGATTCTCAACTTCAAAACTAGTTCACTGGGTATAATGTGTCAATCACTTTTTTTAAAAAAAAATCATTTTCTGTAAAATCATCTCCCTGTTTGTGATGTCATTAGTCATATTTCCACTTTCCAGATTATTACTGCTTTTTTTTATATGTGTTTCCTAATACTATCTATCTTCTTGTATCACAAGCCAATGATTAATTCTTACTTGCATATCACATGCTAATGGCTTGCCTTGAATAAAGAATACTCTTAGACTGTGTGCTCACCAAGACAAGAATTGTCATGGCTCCTGAGTTTCAGAAGTTTCCATCCCATATAGGGGATGTCTTTGTAAGTAGGTAATAGCAGAGGGCTTAATATTAACAGAAGAAATAGAATGTATGGAAGATTTGAACTGATTTTACTTTTAGCCTACAATGACTTGTAGAAAATAGCATTGAATAATAGATTTTCAGCTGGGCCATACCCTAAACCTGGACATCACATGTGGCTCTGGATGCCGTGGCAACAGGAGCTGTGTTGTCAAGGAAACAGCCTTGTGCTCAATAGGCAAAACCAATGATAATTAAGCAAGGCTATATTATAGCTAAGCCTCTGTGACCTTATTAGGGAGCAACAAGGTCTGTCTGTTCTTCACTGTGCAGGTGTCCCTCAGGAGTGAGGGAGATATGCACAGGCAAAAACATACATGCAATATACCTGATTTAAATGTCAGGCCTGGATTATTCAAACAAGTGAATGCATTTCCCAGTCAGATGGATTAGAAGACTCCATTTGTGTAAGTAAAACGTTGATACAAAAAAATTTAAATAATAGAAAAGAAAGTAATGTGATGTTTTTCTGTAAGCTATGAAATGAGGAAGAGATAATTGAAGTATGATGAACTCTGGAAGTCTTTTTTATCTTTGTTGTAGCTTTATAATCAGGCTAAAATTCACACAAAAGTGAACCACTATAAAAAATACATTAGTTTCCCAATGATAAGAAAGAATGTTTATAGAACACTGAGATGCAGAATAGTTGTCGAGTTTCAAGCACAGTGTTCTTCTTTAATACAAAGAATTAATGCATGTATCACTGAAGTAAACACACTCCAACATACACATGTTCTTTCATCCCAGTTTTTTGTATCTAAAAATCAAAATCCATATGGAACTGAGATAAATAAGTGTGAGAAAAATGCTTAGTAGTTTTTTGCTGGATGGGGAAGGAAGTTGAAAAAGTTTAAATTTCTGTCAGAAGGTAATTGCTTTCTACTTAAACTTTAAAATATTTTTTTTGTTTCTAAAGCAAAATAGAAAGTTACACTTTAGTTGAAGCTTCACAATAAATAAGAATGAATGAACAAGCAATTAAATTTTATATGCTTTAGCAGGATCTCTGGAGTTTATTGTGCTTTTCTTTTTTATACTGTCACATAACATTGAAGGTGATTAAATGTCTTTTTTAATTAACCTTGTTTTAACTCTTAATCTGGATTTATTTGCATTAACCATTGTATTCTTCTTGTTTCAGTATCTCTTGTGGTGTTACATGCCTGTTTTTAAAAAAATAAATCAATGTTAGTTAATATGCAGACAGTGCCAAATGTCTCATACAGAGAAGGGGGGAACTGAAGTAAATTGTGAAATGAGACACATCTGATTATTAGTGATTTTGTGTCTAACGTTATTTTGTGATTTATTTTCTTTCTTGGTGTCTTTTTTACTACAGAGATTAATCTAAGTCTGCCCAAGCCAATGGATTTTGTCAGTTTTTGATTATTCTTTTCTCACATCCCACACCCTTTTTTCAGTGCTTCTGCATTTCTTTCTTTTTAGGCATTAGGGTACACTGTGCACCGGTGTCTAATAGAGCGTTGTACTCCTGTGGGTCTAACGTGCCAGGCCATCAAATCCACAGTCCAGGAAACCCAGCTGTCCCTTCCTCCACCTGGCTGGAGGCAGGGCCCCTCTAATCCTAGTCAGAGTCTTCATTACTCATTTCTTGTGAAAATGACTTAGAAGCCCCTTCAAGCAGATCAGAAGTAATATCAGCTCTTCTACTCTGTCTGGGGAATTGACCACTGGAAACTGGAGCTGCATTTTTCCTGGAAGAATCCCCTTTTTTGATTGTTTTTCCTTGGAACTCACATACCTGTGCCTCTGGGGACAAGGTAGGCTTTCCATCCCACTTCCTCATGTCATCTCCGTGGTCACACAGGTAAAACCACAGGGTAGCCCTTGGTATGTACCTTCTATATTCTGTCTCTTGAGCAGAGGAATGCTTACTCCTAATAGCTGAGATACTAGTCTGTACAGGTGGGGGTCAGAACTTATCCTTGAATTGCTGGAACTCCTGGGACATTTTCTTGGCTAGTATGTCTGGCAGTTTCTCCACAGCTGAGATGAATGAGGAAGAGAGATTTTCTTCATATTGCCAGAGTCAGCCAGCAGATTCATCCACCATTGGTCCCTCTTCATCTTTCCAGTTCATTCCTGCCAATGAGATGGCATGCGATGACAGTGAACTCCGTAAAAACTTCTGCCACATGGGCCGGGTGCATTGGACTTCATCTGAATCTGTGGGTAACTATGCATTGTCTTGTTACCGTAAAAGCCGTCAGAGGAACTCTCTAAGACTCGTTTTGGAGTTTTAGAAAGCAGGCATTCTTTATTGCAGCACTGGGCACACACGCGAATAGCTTCGCAAAGGTGAGCGCGCCCCAGATCTATAAGTGGCAGCTAATATACAGTGAGATTATGCATATTCATAACTTTTCTGAGAAATGAGTTACATATGCATTAGATTTCCTGGAACTAATTCCAATATCTGCATCCTAATTATGCATGCGCTTTCTTGCTGGGTGGTGGTCTCGAGGGGTCCCTGGTGCTTGTTGATAGTCTTCCTCACCATGTCTGCTGGTTGACCTCAGTGCTCACGCATGCTCACAAAGGTCTGTTTAGGAGGTGTTGTGCGGCTGTGTTGTATCTTGAGCTGGTTTGTTTTAATTTGTCTCATCCTTGTTCCTGTTATCTTCAAGAATAGGCCCCAACTGTCTCATTTATTACTGTCTTATCTTCAAACCCTTTTCTTCTTCACGAAAGCACCAACCTTCAGCTGTGTCTGCACATTCCAGTAGCTACATTGACATTGACCTACTTAATTCTCAGTAAAAAAAATGTTTAGCAAGATGAAAAAAAAAAATATTAGCAAGACATTTTGGCTTACAGTCTGGGTCATAATAAACCACCTTCCACATGGCTAATTCCCTCAAGTACTGGATACCTCTCTCCATGGTGGTCCACTTGCCTAGATGACATATAACATCTTCCTTGAAGGGATAACTTTCCCTCACGCCTGACAGAAGTCGCCTCCAGAGGCTGAGGGCTCATGTCTTTTTTCCAATCACTTTGTCAATGTCTCCTTCCCTAGACAGGGATGCCAGCTGCTTAGCTTCCCTACCCTCTAATTCCAAGCTACGGGCCCCATTATCTCAGCATCAGAGCAGCCAGGTGATGATGTGCTTGCCTGGGCCATGGATGAAATCTTTTCACATATCTCACAGCTCACTCAGGGATAGGGATCGGTTGATTACCTCTGGTTCTGCCTCTTCCTCCTGTTCTCGTGATGACCCTGGTTCACCTTCATCCCTTACTAAGCAAACTGATTTTTTGGTATATTTCTTCTTCTGTATAGGGGCAACTCATACCGGCACAGGTTGGTTCTCTGGTTCAGCTGCAGTGCCTGTTGCAGGGGTTGGAGTGGCTGCAGTACCTGTCGCAGCAGTTGGAGTAATCACAGTGCCTTTTGCCAGGGGTTTGAGTAGCCACCATGCCTGTCGGTCTGTTTTCCCTCCCTTCCCCCTGAGGGTGCTGTGTATTATCAAGTAGTGTCCAGTAGATACTGGCCAGGGCCCAGCACACTGTGGTAAATTGTGCCTCTTTGGAATAGCCACAGCATTTTCCTTTCAAATATTCGATCATTGCATCAGGGTCCTGTAGTTGTTTGGGAGTGAAGTTCCAAACCATCGGAGGCAAGAAGTTGTCTAGATACCTGCCCATATCCTCTCACATGCCATGCCACTCATGATTATCCAGCCTCGGGGCAGATCTCTGTGTGATATTATAAAACAGTTGTTAAACAAGACCTGGAACATGTTCATGAGACATAGCAATAGGAACATGCTGGTTTGAATATCCCAAGTATATTCAACATTCTCAAGAGCTATTGAACTAGCCTGGAGGAGAAGGGGAAGGTGAAAGAAGGTGTCTCCCATTGGATTGGCTCTCTGAGGAGAAAAGGTAAAAGGTGTAATGTTAATAGTTTCTGCTAGACAGCTCCCGAAGTACAGACATGATGGCAATGCTGAGTACAAATACCAGATTAATTTCATGACCAGCAATTCTATTGTATCATAAGCCAGTATTACAAAATACAACATAACTTTAGCCCAGTTCCTACGGGTGATAAACAACACAACAGGGAGTGTATACAGCACATAAGGTATTACATAACGCAACTTTAAGAACAAGCACACCAACTTCGAGAGTAGATAAATCAACATTGTGACCCAGGACTATTGTGCTAATTTAATGAATGCTTATAACAAACTAGTTCTAATGCGTTCCAGTCAGATTTGTTGTTATCTCAACCTGTCGTGCCCCACCTTGGGCACCAAAAAGGACTGTTGTAGTTTAACCCCAGCTAGCACTTATGCACCACACAGCTGCTCACTCACTCCCCTCTGCCCCAGTGAGATGGGGGAGAGAATTGGGAAAAAAAAAAACAACTTATGGGTTGAGATAAAGACAGTTTAATAGGACAGAAAAGGAAGGGAAAATAACAATAATAATAATAATAGAAGAAGAATATACAAGACAAGCAATACAACAATGCAGTTGCTTGCTGACTGATGCCCAGCCAATCCCTGAGTCACAGTGTCCCCTGGCCAACTCCCCCCAGTTTATATACTGGGCATGACATCATGTGGTATGGAATACTCTTTTGGCTCATTTGGGTCAGCTGTCCTTGCTGTGTCCCCTCCCAGCTTCTTTTACACTCCCAGCCTCTGCTGGCAGGGCTGTATGAGAAACTGAAATATCCTTGACTTAGCATAAACACTGCTCAGCAATAACTAAAACATTGGTGTGTTATCAACATTATTCTCATCCTAAATCCAAAACACAGCACTATACCAACTAATAGGAGGAAAATTAACTTTATTCAAGCCGAAATGAGAACAGAACATCACATCCTCCCAGCCTCTTCTGTCCTTGAGATTTTTCCACCCCAGGGCCTGCTTTTTTGCTCTTAGTTCTTTCTTCTATACCCACAGTTTTGGTCTCATACTTTAAACTCACTGTCTGGCTGCTTACTGGGACATATTCTTATACTTCTATTAGCTGTTCCAGTCATTTGAGCCTGCCTGCTCAGAAGTTGAAAAGAACTCAACAGAAGTTCCTGTTTTTACAGAGGTTTTAGAAAACCTGGTCAAGCTGCACCTTACCTGTCTGCCTGGGAATGCTGAAACAGCATAGAACAAGACTTAAAATGAAATTGATATACAGTAGCCCAGGGGCCTTCGCCACAAGCTTTCCCTTGCAAAAGCACATTCCCTGCAAACCAGGCTTTACAGAAAACACTGACCCATCTGCATCTTGTTTCTGGCATGATAGAAAAATGAAAGTGTCAGAAGAGCTTACCTGTTAGAGCTGCTGACTATCTCTCATGCATAGCAGCTATGCTAGGTGGCAATTCCTGTGATTTGTACCCACTTATACTGCTTGCAAGGAGTGAGATTGTCTAGTGGACTCAAATAACAGAAGTTGTAAGGGAGGGTAAATAGTAGCAGGAGGGGAAAAGAAGCAAGCTTGAAAAGTCTTCAGTGCACAGTCTGGCACATAGAGGGTATACATATTCTTACAAGCAAAGTTATGCTCAGAGAAGTAAGCTCATCATATGGAAAGTTAAGTAGATAGGAAGGGACTCCGAGTTTAAGCAAAAGTTCTGTAAATTGGTGCTCTGTTTCTGGGTCATTCCTTCCTAGGCAAAGTGAGTTATTTTTGAAGGAAGTAGCATATTAATCTGTACTGGGTCAGAATACAGAATTGCTTTATAGGCCCCATTAAATAGGGGTTTTGAGATCAGTGAGAGCTGGAAGGTCGCAGTCTTTCAATACAAAAAGCTTATTTTGGTTCACTCAAGCTTTGAACCCACCCATGGATGTCAAATCCATTGTCCAAACTGTCACTCTGGGGACTGGGTAGTTGAGCAGCCAGTGACAGTCCATAACATAATGGACAAGGTTTACTGGCTGCATATATAACTATGCAAAACTCACCAGTGATGTATAATCCCTTTTAATGAGATCTTACATCTATTCTCTAAATGTTCTGGGAGTCTGGAGAGCTTGGACATGATTTAACTCAGAGGTAGACTCAGCTTTTCTTCATTTTGAGTGCTCACAGGTTGGTTGTTCTGGTCACCTTCTGTAATTTTCCTAGCTCCTCGTTTGTCATGTTTTCATTTAATTCAGCAGTTGCTTTACTTCTCTGAGCTATTATGCCATTTTCTTTATCCTCTCCAGTCTTGTTTAAGAAGTCATAAATCACTGTGGCAGCTATTCATTGCCTTCTTAAATTTTGGGTTCAGTCTAGGTTATTTTTACTAACTGCCAGCTGCTTGGTCTACAACAGGCCACATGGCAAAATAAATTTTTGCTTTGAACTAAATTATCTATAATTAATTGTCTTAATTATAATTAAATGTTATTAAGGGCATTGTCCAAATGCCTCTTAAACACTGACAGGCTTGGGGCATCGACCACCTCTCTAGGAAGCCCTTCCAGTGTCTGACCACCCTCTCGGTAAAGAAATGCTTCCTAATGACAAGTCTGAACCTCCCCTGACGCAGCTTTGAACCATTCCCACGCGTCCTATCACTGGATCCCAGGGAGAAGAGCTCAGCACCTCCCTCTGCACTTCCCCTCCTCAGGAAGCTGTAGAGAGCCATGAGGTCACCCCTCAGCCTCCTTTCCTCCAAACTAGACAAACCCAGAGTCTTCAGCCGCTCCTCACAGGACACGCCTTCCAGCCCTGTCACCAGCTTTGTTGCCCTCCTCTGGATGCATTCAAGGACCTTCACATCCTTCTTAAATTGTGGGGCCCATCACTGCACACAGCACTCAGGGTGAGGCCGCACCAACAGTGGGATAATCCCCTCTCTTGACCAGCTGGTTATGCTGTGTTTGATGCACCCCAGGATGCGGTTTGCCCTCTTGGCTGCCAGGACACACTGCTGACTCACATTGAGCTGCTGTCAACCAGCACCCCCAGATCCCTTTCTGCAGGGCTGCTCTCCAGCCACTCCTCTCCCAATTTATACTTGTGCCCAGCATTACTCTGTCCCAGGTGCAGAACCCAGCACCTGGTCTTGTTAAATTGCATGCCATTGATGATTGCCCAATGCTCCAGTCTATCTAGATTTCTCTGTCTTTATAAAGAAATGCATCTCTGCTTCCTAATTTCTTCAGCAGCAGTTTAGTTCATCTGTCCTTCCTCTGGATGAGAATCATTTTTTATGTTTGAAAAAAATAGAAATAATATACTTATATATTCAGCTTAAGTGCTAGAATATTGTTTCAAGTAATCTTTGCTTTGTTAAAATACAAGCCAAGAAATGGTCATCTGTCTAACTCAGATAAACTACATTTATCTGCTAACAGTAACTGATTCATATGGGGAGTGGGGGAAAGAAAAACAACCTATACTTACTGAATATAAAGCATGTTTTTATAACAGAAATATAATCTTGATTCAGATATTTGAGATAAACCACTCCAAACAGTATTGAAGACATTGGCCTTTTTTACCATTTCAAAGCCTGCAGACAATGCAGATATATAACATAAATCAAGTCTGATCAATCATACTGAAGTTTTAGTTGGCATGAAACTATGCCTAGTAAAACAGAACTGTACTACATTATATTGATAGTATTGATAGAAAGATTGACTAGATCTGTATCTTTATCTTATTCCTTCATATTTTGAAAGACATGAGTTGTTACAACGTGATTAACATCTTGTATTATACATAGGGCATATTATTATTATAATTAAGGGAACATTTTGTAATAAATTGATGGATCATATTTTTAAACCTTGCTCATAGATGCTGCCATATTTCTATTATTTCTATGTTTTTCATCCCAAAGTACTCTGGTACAAACAGCTACTTTTTGAAATTCTGATTAATAATTAGACAATATTTCTCTTAAAATCATTTTCAGTAGCAGATTAATTTGTTCAGTTATATTCAATAGAGAATTTCAGAACTTTGCTACATTTCCTAAATGTAGCAAATTGACTTGTTTTAAAATGGCAAATTTTGTTAATTCCAACTTTCTTTTTTATGAAGTTATAGCCAAACAGCTATAGATCATGTTTGAGAGCCAGAACTTGTGGTAGAAAGAGGTGCTAGAAGAACTGAATCTTTAGAAATTAACCAAAGGGGAAAATCATACAAAGTACAATGAACAGAAGAGTCCTAAAGAGCAATGGGATAAGAATAGAGAATTGAGTATGAGAACAAAGGTAAAAATAACATATTGCCAAAGAAGGAGATAACAGAGCACAGTAATCAGACAGGAAACAGTCAGAAATTGGAAATTTCACCATGGAAATGAGAGAGTATTGCTTAAGTATACTGCAAAATGAGACTTGACACCAGCAAAGGTATTTAGGTGGAATAAGGAAAGTCATCACTGGAATCGGCCAGTTAAGGATAGCAAACATCAAAACTGCCAGCATCATCTTGAGCTTGTTAACAGGCCATGCAGAGAAGTGGAGCTTATTAACTCAAACTAAATGTCACACTAATGTCACTACTTTTTGCTCATGTGTGTTCCATCCACTTTCTAGGTCTGCTGGACATGTGATGATCTGCATCTAGTATTGTAGTCATGCCCTTTGCTTGGCTGTCTGTATGAAAGAAAACTACTTTGCTTAATTATACTGTTTCTCTTCTGCACTTGGGTTCTACACTGTTTCTCTTCTTTACTTGGGTTCTTTAACTAAAAAAGGCCATCTGCCCAAGTGGCTTACCAGCATCTTTGAAATCATTTTAAATTGTTTTTCTTTACAAAAATGAGAATTTTGACAGCTCATCTCTTTAAAGTAAGGAAAAGTACATCTCTCTAATTTAATTTCCCTGCTAAAGCTTTTCAGAAAGGACTCTCAGTTACATGCAGCTATATACCTTATCTTAGACATTAACTATTTTCTTTTACAGCTCTAAAATTTCATGTCTTAAAACCTACTTTTCCTTATAGGTATTTTCTATAATATTTTTGTGGAAAGATATTGTACAGTTGCATGATTCAGTATAAAGCACTGATCAAGTGTGGGATCTAAATACTGCTTCCTGAATATACAGTAGTACATAAAAGTTTTCCAATGGCATGGAAAGAGACATGCAAAGATAAATATACTATAATATACAGGTCTCTTCGCTAAGCTGGTCCAAACTTACAATCTTACTGGTAGCTGACTCTGGTAGACTCCATGGTCTCTCCATGAGCTGGTTTGAACCTTCTGGCCTCTCCAGTAGCCAACTCTCAGACCCCTATGGTCTCTCCAGTATCCATCCCAGAAAGAGCATGAGTAGACAAAATTAGCATTATTTTTTCTATTTGCTTCTAACTGAGAGTGATTCATAAATAATCTTACAAGGCTTTGTATTTTTAATGATTTTGCCCAGAATTTTTTAAGTATTTATGGAGGTTTTTTCAAATATGTAGTTCTATTGAAAAAAGCCATTTATTATTATGCCCAAAGAGCAAGGCATGTACATTCAATAAAAATTCTAATTTTAGAATAAAAACATCAATAAAATATAAAAAACAGCTGCTGTCCCTGCAGATAGGCAATCTTACTGGGATTTTAAAGCTCAAGCACCAAGAAAACAAACATAATTCATATCCAAGTTCTATTTGAGTGTACATTATATTGTTTATTTGCCATGTGGTTTATTTTTTATTTTTCTTTCCATGGAAGTTTTTCTGTTTAGTGTGTTGTGTCCCACAAATGGCTTGAGCAAATTATGTGAAGTTACTGTTTTTCCAGTCTCCAGAATCTGTCTCTTCAGGTCATATCATTGTGAAGTTCCATGTGTTACTTCCTTCTTTTCAGTCTGTGGTTTGTAAGAAATTGTCACAGTCATTTTCATTGCTAGTTTTCTACTCTCTGGCTGTCTTTGTTTGCAGAATTTAGCTCTTCATATTAATATGCAGAAAAAACCCTCAAAATCAAAGCAGGGATACCCCACTAACAAAATATTCTTCCAGTTTTGAACTAATACAATAGAACAGCATCAGTTAAAAACATGAATTAGGCATTTTAACTATTTGTTTCTTGTTTACAAACCATCACATACAAAACTTGATGGAATCTTAGCAAGAAAAGTTAGTAATTACCAAGGAGAGAGACAATTATCATCATTATGGACTGTCACGGATGAAAGTATTGACACAGTAATATTTAGTAAGAAATCTAGGTTTATTAATAACTAACAGCAATTTATTACTATAAAATAATTCAGAAATACTAAAAGAAAGAAAAGCGACTTATTCAGATTCTAAAATGACAAGATTCACACTAACTTACTTAACGGTACCTATATATACATATATACATGCGCATACACAAAACGGACAAACACACAGAAACAAAGGTGTTTGGATTCAGTGGAATGAACACAGAACGGACATACACACACAGAAACAAGGGTACGTACCCCCCCCCCAAGTAAAGAGAAGCTAGCTCAAAGAAAATTTCCCTCTCGAGTTTAGAGCAAATCCTCCCAATGCCTTGGCATTCCTCAACGGGCGATAATTGAGACTCGAGCGGGTGGACTTCGCCCTGGCCTTCCGTCTGGAGCAGATGATACCTTAAGGGTTTGGTACCTGAGAGGCGTCCCAGCTCAGGGGAGGTGCTGGTCACAGGCCCACTGCGATCCAGGAGAGCTCAAAGGGTCTCCCTGGTGGTCGCCATTTATAGGGTCCAAGATAATTGACTTTTGTCAAATACCTTCTGGTGCCTTCCAGCAGTTACACAAGAATTTGATTAATGTGCGACTCTGTTATTGTTCCCATTTGACCCCATCCCAGGCACAGGTGTGCCAGGCCCTTAGGAGTTGATGGGCCATTTTAACCATTTCCGAGCAATCGGGAGGGGCAGGAGCCAGGCTCGTTAACATTGTCAGTCCTTATCTCCACAGACTGGTGTATAGCTCGGGGGATGTGGGTGGAATCGCACCTAGCACCAAGCAGCCCAACAAAGAGGGGCGGGGGGGGGGGGGGGGGGGGGTAAGAATTGCACCACCACATGGACAAGTTATTTTTTCTTGCAATTATGCCCATCACTCATAGTGCACAAAGAAGGACAAAACAAAAAAGAAATAAAACCAAAACACAACGAAAAGGATAGATAAGTAAAGATTAATTATTAATAACTATGTCAGTATTAAACTGATCAGCTAGAATGCTTTTAGTATGATGATGGTCCTTATGGGATTTCTTCTAAATAAAAAGTATGATTCTGATCAAAAGGTGAATCAGTCCCTCCAGATAATCCTGAATAACAATTAAATGATTTTTGTTGAAAATATTTAAGTGGAAAATTGGATAGCCTTGATAGGAGGGAACTATTTCCAAATTTCCTATTTGGTGTCCAGCTATTTTTTTCACTGGTAGTTAATGATGGCAGAGACCTCTTCCTTCAGATTCACTGCATGGAAGAGGTTTGAGAATGTCCACATATGGGAGGAAAAGATGCATACATCCTGTTGTTGTCATTTCTTGATTTAAACTCTGCTAAGTACTGTTAGAAGAACAGTTATACTGGGTCAGATGAAAGGTCCATCTGGTTCAATATCTCTTCTCCAACCATGACCAATAAACATTACTTGGGAAAGAGAATAATCTCAAGCAAACATATATTTCTGTTTTATAAAGTAGCACATTAATCTTTCACGCTAAGGCAAAATATAGCAGTTTTCTTGTTAAGATAAAGAATACTTAATAGGCAATGAAATACTGATCATGTACAATATTTTTCTACACAATTATTCAGATGTTAAATAAGACAGCAGTATGATCATATAACATGATTTTGAATAGCAAAATATTTTTTGGAAGTGAGCATTATTTTCTGTTTCTTAATGGATTTAATACATTCATTGGAAATAATTCTTAAGGGATAGTTTTCATCTAATATAGATACATCTCATAATATGATATATTATATCATATTACATGATATATATGATATAACTTGGAAAACTCCTAATATGAAAAGGCAAAAGATCTTTCAACTTTGTTGGACAGCACAACTGTCAGGCCCAGAAGTTAGAGCAGAGACCTGAGATTGGTCTGGAGCAAGGAACACTAATACATTCAGGCACACTTTAGAAAAGATCTTTGAGTAGGCATTTTACTGTAGTCAGGGTTGAATTTAAACATCACTCAGGAGGCACTGCTCATAGCCACAGGGTTTACGCTGATGGCTATCAATAGAACAGCATGGACAAGTACATTAGGCCAAGTTCATAATTGAACAGATTACAGAGTCAGAAGGAATCTCATCATCATTATATAGTTCTGTCTCCTACATATTACATACTTTATTGATTTCACATACATCCTCTCATCTACTTCAACAATTTCTGATTTAGGGAGCAAACAACTCAAGACAGTTCTAACACTTTTGCATTTGAAGAAGCTAAAAAGTAAGAACAGGAGGACAATACATAAAATACACTTTTATAGCTACTGCTAATGAGACAATCGTGTAAGTTAGAAATTAAGCATTATTTGTGTTTAACATATTTTAAAAAGCTGTATCTGCCTTACAATAATGGATGGAACCATTTCTTAGAATATTTTAAGAGACTGAATGAATTTAAGAGAGACTGTAAATAACTAGGAGACAGGTCCTTTGAAAGCCTGTTTTTATTACCACCTCTTTTTCTATTTGTCTTTTCAGACATGAGATTCTGTTGCATATACTGTGTTAATTAGATGTAGAGTTTTGTGGAAATGCATTCTGGTTTAAAAATGTAAGTAGGTTTTTTGTAGCAGTAAAAATATCCAATAAGAAATGACTCAGGGGTTTATAGGGTAAGTGATACAAGGCTAAATTAGATAATGTTACACTTAATAATCAGTCTGTATTAAAAAATATATCAAAATATTTCATATGTATATTGGACATCATGAAACAAGGATGATTCCTGAAGAAAAGCTCTCAGTGATGACAGGTATATTCCTTACATTTATGTAAATACCAAAGATGTGCTTATCATTTCAAAACAAAAATAAACATATGGAAACAACTTCTGTAAAACTAGAACTGGTTAATTAATTTGTTCATTAATTCATTCAGGCCTTATAAGATTTTCAGTTTTCTTCAGCAGTTATAGCTAGTTAAGTCTTCGTATTGTACCTTAGTAGAAGCCCAGTTTTCTCTGTTATACCAATGTAGGTAAGGAATTGCACTGTCTGCAAGCATGAGCAAATGTGGTATATGGAATACTTCATTAGTAGTTAAAGGACAACTTTCATACAAGATAAGTGACCTCACTTCTGGCAAAAGTCCTGCCTGCCACAATGCATGACAAGTTTACCCCAGAAATGCATCACATTCCTTAGGACCAGGAAGTCCTCCCTTCCTTTGCCCATGTTAGCTGCCACTTTGCCACCATCAGTCACACCCTGCGTGATCTCAGGACTCCCCATGATTGCCTGGCTCCTGAAGCCGTGCCTGCTTGCCAGTGTGGTCCATGCACACAAAGGTCACTCTGAGTGAGATCCCATTGTTTAAGCATCTGATACATGCTAATATAAAGATCATCAGCATGTCTGAGGGTAAAAAAGACTGGGGATTTCTGGAGCAAATGGCAATCTCGCATATCCCAAGAACAGAAGCCCTAAAGTGCAGACTGCCATGCAGGTCTGGGGAATGGTTACAGTGGCACAAGGCCCTGGCTATTAAAGTGATTGTGGTTTTGTTTGAGAGGTGCAAAGGATATGTGGAAAAGACTCACAAATGTAAAGGCTGGAAATGTGGTATGTGTTATGAACAGATCTTGAAAATAAACCATCATCAGTGCTTTTTGTCCATGACCAAAAATCCAGAAACAGGGAAGAGATGTATTTTTGATGACATGGAGTGTATGCAGAATGTCCTGGACTTGCTGGCTTTGGAGTACTTCTGGGTAAAGAAGAGGGCATGGCTTCAGCTGCCAGCCTGTCATAGGCCATTCTCAGATAGCATGGGCTACATCTCTGTCAAAATGGTAGTCACCATGGGCTAAGGACATCCTGGTCCTAAGTGTCCTTGCTGTACTTCTGGGGTGAACCTGCTGTGTGACAAGGAAAGAGGCAGGACTTCTGAGGCACATGGGTGATGTAAGAGTGAGTGAGCAGCCATGGCACCTGCCATGTCTTCTCTTGTATGACAACTGTCCTGTAAGTACATTTTGTCTGTCTCTAAAGAGATTTACATCAGAGGGGTTTGGCTGCTGCTTCTTCAGGGGAGGTTGTGGTGAGGAAAGAAGGCAGCAGCAGAAGAAAATATTGTTCTTTCTGTAGCTCTGTGAATTCTTATTCCTATTTTATTTCTTATATTCTTTCTTCTACATTTAAAAACAGAGGCTTGCCATGTTTGCTTTCCTCTGCTTTTTTTTTTTTTTTTTTTTTTTTCTGAGGGAGGGGAGGAAGTGCAGGAACAAAAAGCCACAACCCCTATACAAACTGTTACTCTTCAAGGAAGGCTAGAGGGTTTTTGTAGATAAGGGCTGTGGGAAAGGGAAAGACAGATTGCAGTCTCCTCTCATATGCCCTTTCAATCTCACTGCTTGACATGCTCCTTTTAGCATTTTTTTCACCTGTAAAGCCCTTTCCTGAAACCTTATTGCTTCCTTTGATTGGTTTCTCCAACTTGTATCTTCTTTCCTGCCTTCCTCCCAGTCCTATGTGCTTGCTGTTGTAACACTATTTTGCTCTTTTTGAGGGCAGTGAAAATCTGTTTTGCCTAAATGTCAGAAATCTGATAGAGCTCTGATACAGAATAACTTCACTGAGGTTGGTGAGGTTATACCGATACAAATGTCATTATACTGAAAATAAAATTAGGCCCTTGCTCTCTTAATTTACTAAACCTTCCTTTCCATAAATGATCTGTTGATGCCTGTAAGGACTGCTGTTTGGAATTTAATAGCTTATTTTAACAGTTTTCAAGCCTAAAAACTTTTCTAAATAAATCAATCTTTGGAAATGAAATGATTATGCTTCTAGACCAGCCACAGAAGAATCTTTCTCTGCTGACTATAGGGGCAACTTAAGATCTTGACCTAAACCAGATTTCTAAAGTGGATATACCAGTTACATGACATGGGATGAGTCAAGCTGATAATACCTTTCAGAAACTGGCCAAGCTCTATTCTAGAACTAGCTATGCTTTTTTTTTTACCCTACTGAAAGTCTGCCCCAATTCTTCATACTCTGATGGTTAGTATCCTTTTAGTTTACTGCCTGATTTTATTTCTGTACTGTTTCTACCTGTTGGTTTTGCTCCAGCATTGTTCTTTAGCCTAAACAGATACTGGACTTTTCCAGTGCTTACTCTCTTTTGTATTTACAGATATACATTATCTTTATAGAGACATGTAAGCGCCTGTTCTATTTTCTGCCTTAAACTTTACTTTGCCACATTAAACCAGCCAAGTGCTGTCAGTCACTTTTTAATAGATAGGCTTTAGAGCCTTTACCTAATCTTGGTGACCTTTCTTTTCACCTGTCCTAATATCACAGAATCTTTCTTGAACATGGGTGACCTGTGTTCTGTGCATATGAGATCTTACTACTACCTTAAAATATTCTCCTTAATCCAATGGTCCTAGGATCACAGTTGTCTTTTCTTGGCAGTATTCCACCAGAGGCTGAATGTGCTTATACAGACTTGCATGACTGGCTTAAATATTGCTAGTAGTGTAGCCACAGGCACACAGTGCTCATTAAAATCTTGTGGACATATTTAAGAACTATCTCACACTGCGCTACCTGCTGCCACAGTTACCAAGGTCGCATTACGTCAGCTAGCTATAAGCTAGATAGCACAGGTATAAATGTCTAAAGTTGTCCTTGTTACAGATCTCAATGATAGTTCTTAACTCTCATCCCTTACCTTGTCTTTCACTAAATCATTAGTGATTTAGTTTTTTTTCTCTTTCCCTTCAATCAGATTCCAAGCCTATTTTGGTTAGGGAAAAACATACATGCAGACCTTAACATTATATGCTCCTCTTACAGAAGTTAAGAGTGATGCTGTAGACAGTACTTCCTTGATTCACCTTCACTTTTAAATCTCTTCCCTAGGCAGGATCTTATCTCTTCCCCCCTGCCCCAGTTTTGAATCCCTGTGTTTAGCAGAGGCAAGCAGATGCAGAAATAAAACAACCAGCCACAGCCTGCTATATCTTTTCTGACTGGTGAAATACCTGTTAGGTTTTACCTTCTGTTCCTTTTCCCATTTCTGAGGTGATAGCATCTTTTCAAGCACATATTCTCTATTTACCAGGAGCAGTTTCATCCCTTTCAACAGAGAGAGTCACTGATGGAATTTGCTCAGAACTGGTTGAACACTATGAGCATGAGATCAATTTTAGGGCATAGTTTTATGATACAATCAACTGAGTCTTTACTGCCAGCTATGCGTTCTGTTCCCCTATCGCCAGCATTTGTTTGACCTCAGAGCAAGCCTGTTCAGAAATTTACAATAGAAGAAAAAAAGGAATTGTCTTCTATCAGTTTAGCTCTCTAAAGTATCCTAACATGGGGTCAAATGGATAACACAGCACACATGGATGGAAGGGAGCAATGCAGGTGGAGGTGCAGATTGAAACTTCCTCTCAGCAGCAGCTGGCAGTTAGCACAGTCCAAACCATACTGAAGAAACACACCTGAAGTATTATAATCTCTATGTAGATTAAAAGGTATGTGTTCCTTACTTGAAAATGTTTGCCTGTCTTGCCAAGAAGCTGTTCATATGATAACTGATTGTTTGAAATAGTCTGCAGAATGTCCATTTGGTCACAAGATGTGAACAATTCTGACCTTGATTAGAGAGACTTGACTATAATAACTTAACCATCCACACCACAGACATCTTGTTTCATTATGGAAAAGAATGTTCTTGCTCAATCTTCTTGCTTAAAAGAATTTTCACTACAAATGCATGCATTTTATTTTCTATTCACTTCACTGGCATGAATACAGAGAAGATAATAATGTGAGTCAATGAAAGCATTAATAAGAATACGTAAAAATGCTTTCAGTTAAGTAGAGGTGGATGACTAGTAAATAACCAAGTATGTCAGTAAAATTCAAAGTCCTATTACATAATCTGAAACTCTTTTCAAATCACAGGAAAGAACTAATGAAATTACAAAAAAAGACTTTTTAAAATTCTGTTTAGTCAGCTTTTTGATGTGTCATAGTTTAAACCCAGCCGGCAACTAAGCACCACACAGCCGCTCATTCACTCCCCTCACAGTGGGATGGGGGAGAGAATCAGAAGGATAAAAGTGAAAAAAACCATGGGCCGGGATAAAGACAGTTTAATAGGTAAAGCAAAAGCCATGTGCACAAGCAAAGCAAAAAAAGGAGTTCATTCACCACTTCCCATCGGCAGGCAGATGCTCAGCCATCTCCAGGAAAGCAGGGCTCCATCACGCATAATGGTTACCTGGAAAGACAAGCACCATCACTCTGAATGTCCCCCACTTCCTTCTTCCCCCAGCTTTCTATGCTGAGCATGTTGTCATATGGTCTGGAATATCCCTTTGGTCAGTTGGGGTCAGCTGTCCCGGCAGTGTCTCCTCCCAACTTCTTGTGCACCCCCAGCCTACTCCATGGTGGGGTGGGGTGAGAAGCAGAAAAGGCCTTGACTCTGTGTAAGCACTGCTCAGCAATAATGAAAACATCCCTGAATTATCAACACTGTTTTCAGCACAAATCCAAAACATAGCCTCATACCAGCTACTATGAATAAAATTAACTCTATCCCAGCCAAAACCAGCACATTCTCCACCCCTTATTCCATACCATTTACATCCTGCTCAGGTTCCATGCTATCCAATACATCCTCATTAACCACCACTCCCCTTCCCATCCTTTGATATAATACACAGATATCATTACCTTAGTCTATAGACCACCCTTGTAAAATGATGATAAAATGCCCACAAAATGTCCACTGAATTCATTTAGTCCATGACTTTGGGCTCCATCCGTTATGGTGGTCACTCAGGACAGGAGAGGTGGTGTGTTGCATGGAGTTACTGGGCACCAAAGCCAGCTCAGGTCGGGTCACTGCTGCACTTGCACCGCTCCTTGTAAGGCTTGTCCTCCATTGGGTCAGGTGGTTCCTGCTATAGTAATTCCTAGAACATGCAACTCAAATCCCGGGTTACAACAATTTAAAGGTATTTCCATTACAATCTCCACCCCTGGTCCCTTTGGGCCAGGTTATAGGGTTTAACATTGCAATGAACTCCTCTCCTTGCCCCTACTCCGGCTTGGATTTATCCACAGACTGTAGTTCCTTAGGGGTGTACCTGCTCCAAGTGGAGCCTTATCTATGAGCTATAGTGTCTTCAGGGGTATACAGGGGGTATTAAAGGGTGTATTAAAGCGGGCCTACAGGAAAGATGGGGAGGGGCTCTTTATCGGGGAGTGTAGTGATAGGATGAGGGGTAATGGTTTTAAACTGAAAGAGGATAGATTCAGATTAGATATCAGGAAGAAATTCTTTCCTGTGAGGGTGGTGAGACACTAGAACATGTTGCTCAGAGAAGCTGTAGATGCCCCCTATGTGGAAGTGTTCAAGGCCAGGTTGGATGGGGCTTTGGGCAACCTGATCTAGTGGAAGGTGTCCCTGCCCATGGCAGGGGGGTTGGAACTAGATGATCTTTAAGGTCCCTTCCAACCCAAACCATTCTATGATTCTATTCTATGATATACCTACTGCGACATAAACTTATTCACAGTCACAGTCGCTTTGAGGTGCACATCTTTCAGCATGGCCTTTTCCATGGGCCACAATGCCTTCAGGAGTGAACCTGCTCTAATATGGCCTTACCCAAGGCTGCAGTCCCTCCAGGGGTGTACCTACTTTGTCATGGTCTTATCCATGGCCACACACCTTGAGATGCTCCAGCATGACCTTATGCACAGCTACTGATGCTTCAAGCTGGACCTGTTGCAGCATGGACTTATCCTTGGGCGACAATTCCTTCAGAAGTATACCTGCTGCAGCACAGACATAACCACAGCCACAGATGCTTGGATGTGTATCTGCTCCCATGTGAACTCATCCACAGGTCACAGTCCCTTTGACTCAAGTTCTTACTGGAGTTCCAGCCTGTCCAATACAGCAGCACAGAAACAGCAGCGATGCCCTGGCTATCTGTCAGCCCAGGTGCATCGCCATTGCTGTTATCAAAATGTTCCCAGGCACAGCAAAGATGATAAGCAGCACAGCAAGCAGTGAAAGCAAAAGGCAGCCACTGACGAGCACTAGACTCTAATATACAGTAAGGCAAGCAAGCCCCATGGCAAGCACAGGAGCCTGCCAATTAACATCTAACCAACAATAACAGCTATAAATTCAATCTAGCACATTCCAATCAGAACTGTCCTTATCTCTAACCCTTTGAGCCCCACATTGGGCACCAAAAAGCACTGTCATGGTTTAACCCCAGCCAGCAACTAAGCACCACAGCTGCTCACTCCCCCTACATCGGGATGGGGGAGAGAATCGGAAGGGTAGAAGTGAGAAAACTCATGGGTCGAGATAAAGACAGTTTAATAGGTAAAGCAAAAGCCGTGCACACAAGCAAAGAAAAATAAGGAATTCATTCACTAATTCCCATTGGCAGGCAGGTTTCAGCCATCTCCAGGAAAGCAGGGCTCCATCATATGTAACAGTTACCTGGGAAGACAAAACTCCATCACTCCAAATGTCTCCCCCTTCCTTCTTCTTCCCCCAGCTTTATATTGCTGAGCATGGCATCCTATGGCATGAAATATCCCTTTGGTCAGTTGGGGTCAGCTGTCCCAGCTGTGTCTCCTCCCAACTTCTTGCACACCCCCAGCCTACTTGCTGGTGGGGTGGTATGAGAGGCAGAAAAGGCCTTGACTCTGTGTAAGCACTGCTCAGCAATAACGAAAACATCCCTGTGTTATCAACACTGTTTTAATCACAAATCCAAAACATAGCCCCATACAAGCTACTATGGAGAAGATTAACTCTATCCCAGCCAAAACCAACATATGATGTAAAACCATCACCTTTCTTTCTGTTGTAAAAACAATTTTTTTTCCTGCTGTTCTAGAATATAAAACATGGACTACTGGTGCACAAAGGGTATTATGGATGCAATTTATGTTGAAGGGGTATTAGTTTTCCCTAAAAACCAATCTTTAGACAATAAGCATTTAAGAGGAGCCACAGCAATCTGTAGAGTATGTAGCTGATGCTTAAAAATATTCTTTTTCTGCTGATGCATTCCTATGCTTCAGAGTACACTTCTCACCTTTAAAGCTCTCATGCTCCAAACATTGCTTGCACTGAAGAGAATCACTGTTTTGCCTCAAGCAAGGAACATAAGTGTTGCAAAACTGACTCCTCCTCTAATGGGGAGAGTATGTACAAGTACACAGAGTTGTATTTCTCCTAGAGCTGCCAGGCTGAATATTTTGCAGTCAGAGCTGTAAATCTTACAGGCTTTTTCTTTGCTTATCTTTCTACTTTGTTGGGATTTTTTTTTTCCCCTCATTTTTTCTGGATTTTTTTTTAATATATGTGAAACTCTTTCAAATGCTGTTTTTTCACGTCCTTCTTCAGGAAGCATTCATTAATTGACATGGGTCAACATACTTTTAATTGCCAGGCAAAAGTAAGTACTGCAGTTAAACCTGTTCCTACTGTATGTTTGTCTGACTATAAAGGGGTTTGTGTTGTCATATAAAGGACAGAGTAGACGGTAGTTCTATTAGCAGAAATTAAAAAATTTCAAAAAAAGTAAAATCAGTTGAACTTAATACGCTATGCTAAATATTGTATGGCTCACATTGTGTCAAAAAAAAATAATTTACTTGTCAGTCAGTGGTCTCTCTTTTAAAATATTGAAATAAGCCAGACACAGAGATGCCATTCCCTCTATACGTTTTTTTAAAATGACATTCAGGTTTGAGTTTATATTTTGAAAGCATTTTTAATACATTTAGTAGTAGTGATCTCATGATATTACTCTTTTATATAATTTATGTTCACTAAATATACCTTATTTATGTCATTCATTAATGAAAATATGCTAGTTGAGGAAATAAACCTCCTGGAGCTCCCATAACTGCCGTCATATCTTCCACTGTCTAATGTTCCCTAGCTATTATTTTATTCTTCCCGTGTTACTCTCTCCTATGTTCACATATACATTTACTAGTTACCACATCCTGTTGTGTGTTATCTTCAGAATTCTTTGATATTGGCATAGACTGGTAGTTGAAGGCTGAAGGGAAACAGATATCAGAGAGAAGGGAAAGAAAAGCTGATAACAGCTAGCAAGGAGTAAAGAAAACAGTGTGATTTGAACCTATGAGCATCTTTTTAGCTGATTTTCCTTGCATTCTATTGAAACACTGCATTGTCATCATCTGTAATATTTTCACTATTCCAACAGACACCTGGGAATTCATTAATAGTCTGGGAAGGGAAGGGGAAATGAATACACAATTTCCTTTGCTATGAGTTCCCTCTAGAGAGCGCAGCAACCTGCAAGACAATGTATGGATTCTGTGTCCATATTACCAGCGTAAGCTTTTTGCTGCAGAAATGCTATGCTGCAGCTATCAGTCTTCTTTTGAGAGTTGGCTTGCTATTATTGAGCTGAACTAGGCACTCCCTTCCCCAAGGCAGGCAGATGAATTGCCTAGGCAGTGAACAAGTTTAAGCAACAAGTAATGCTTGAATATCTGTGCAATGACTTCGGCCATTTACCATATGCACTTTTCATGGCACCAAATATTTATACAAAGTCTGTGGCATGAGTGAATATTGGTCTTCTGTGGTGAAGTACAGCCTAGTTAAAGAGTCTGACACAAGGATTAACATTTGCTCTCATTTGGCATGGAGCTTGCAGATCTTGAAGGAAAACAAAATCTAGAGAAATGCAGTTAGTATAAAGGCAACGAGGAACAAAAACTGATAGGGTAATCCTAGCATTTTTGGGGTTGTTAAAATTGAACTGGACATCTGCCAGAGTAAATTTTCTTGTAAAAGTTGTGATGCTTTGACAGGGTAACATTTTCCAGTGGATGGAGCTCAGGATAGTTCAGGTCTCTGAATTTTCATCTTTAAATCTGAGAAGGGCTTTATATGGTTTTAAACTATTTCCATTGGACTGACATATTTTTTTTGTTGCCCAGCTAAATATCTTTTTTAAATGTGTTGAGTTTTTGTAGCTCCAGCTGAATTAACACCCACAGCAAATGAAGCTCTGCTATTAGAAACTCAGGAACAAAGGTGGATTTTGAAAGCTCTGGCCTTCATTTAGAGATTGTGGAAGTTTGATTTTTACACATTCCTTACTGCAGCAAAGCAAATGGAGTTCAGCCACTTCCTTCAGCTTCATCAGAATTTCAGTCTAAAATTCTAGTCTCCCAGGCCTGTATTCTTCACCAGAATTAGAAACAGGCTAATTAGAGACTCATAAAACATTAAAAATACTTTGTTCCTACTACTTCTTGGTTTTGTCCTGTTTGAAGCTAATATTCTGGTAATTCCAGACACTCAAATTTACAAACTTTAATATGTTTTCTATATACTTATGTACTTGTATAAACATATATACATATCAATACACTTTTTATCCTTCAGGCAAGATTTTGTTTGGGTTTTGAGATCTACTCCACCATGAAAACCTTAGTCTTCTGTGGCTTCAGCTTCAGCGCCACTTTTTGGTTCCCATTTATTCCTTCAGTACAGCTGCCTTTCAGAAAGGTTGTAGGACTTCACAAGGTAGAATCAAAGGGCAACTCGACCTGTACCAGAAGTTCTTGGTTGGACTAATAAATTGGCTAATTGAATGCTCTAATAACTTCACTCACAAAGATTTTCTCATTAACCTTTTCTTGACTGGTCCTCTACACTTTTGGAGGAATACCTTAATTCTCTGGTTTGGTCTCCATTCTTGTTTAGCTCTGATTGCTATCACATTTCCCCTCAGCTTGGTTCTGAGTTAGAAATATCCTGTCACATGAGTCTGTACTTATTCCTGCTGTATAGGCATCTAGGCTAAACTTAGTTCATTTGAGGTTGATCTTAACCCTTTTAAAGAAGCAGCTCATGTTATTATAATATCATTTATTGATTGGTCAGCTGTAGCTGTACCTATTCCGCAATCCTTCCCCCACCCCAAGTTATCATTGTGGAGCAATTTAATTAAACATTATGAAATCAAGGATTCAGATTTTTCCATAAGCTAAATAATGAGTGAAGGAAGGTTTCTCACTTCCTTGTCTTTCCTATCTTTTTTATTGCTGGCCCTACTGAAAGAGATCATGACCTCGCTCTGAAAGAATAGTATCGCATGGTTCTGGTACATACCGGTTGGTAATGGTTCTATTTAACATGACCTTTAATCTTTTTTAAAAATTATTTGCTAAGAAAATTTTCTATCCAGTGGACTTTTTTTACAATCACTTTTTAGTCCTAAAAGTTCCCTTTATGGTATCTTCCAGTAGAGCCACAGGTAATTCTGTTGATAAGAATATTTTTGCAGACAATCTAATTGGACTTTTATATAACTGATTTTTCAGTTCATTGGCAGTATCAAAAACTATTTTTAAAGAAATTGAAGTTATAAGGTTTTCTTAATTGTCTTTTGACAATTTGAAAAGACAAAACTTCAGGCTGAACAAAGCATTCAGCTAATGCTTTCTAATCTGAAAGAAAACTATTTCATTTTAAAGCTCTTTTTTAGAAATAAAATTAAGTGAATTATGAAAATGTCATATTAAGAAATGTAAAAGTTTTCTTCATAAAAAGCTGTGATGACTGATTTAGTGTTTCAGAATATTGTTTAGGTTTTCTTTCTCTTCTGAAACATTTTATTAAAATTGATACAATTTATTTAAATGTTTCAGCTCACTTTAGCTTGTGTGTCTGGATAAAAGTTCTACCCAAAATTTTTACTCAGTATAAATTAAATCTCTGCTTTTTCTTTTCTAAGATTTACTATCAATTTCAGTACAGTCTGGACTAGTACAAACTTTATTCTAAGAATCTTGTGACTGCTTTTCTGTTATGAGTAAGAAGGAATACCTTCTAATCACACAAATACAAGGACTTTATAAGTCTTGCAGCTGTTGCATCCACCATCAAAATCTTTCTCCCACTTTTTCAAGTGTGAATATTGAGAAATGCCAAAATGATCTAGTCATCTTCTTGCCGTAAAGCTGGCAGAGGAACTTTTGGCTTACAATCTCATCCTACTTGGGACATTGCATCCTACTTATTTTTGGCTTAGGAATTGCAAACTGTTACTGTCCTTTGGAGTTCAATCAAATTGCACAGCAGTTTTCTACAGCTGATCAACAGAAGTTTTCTTAAGGAATAACAATTCAATTCATAGTGTATAGCAAATAATTTCATATTCCCAGAAGAAGCCTGGTAGAATTCTGCACTAATAGTGATGTTGTCTGTATGTGCTGTATTCTTTTGGAATTTTTCTCTTGCAGTAAAAAAGTTTTGTATTTTGAGTTACAGGATAGCCGGTGACCTTACAAAGGCTTTGTTCAATCTTTACTTCAAACTAAACTAACTATGTAAGATGTTTCGATTGAAAATTCAGAAGAGTTTGGATCAAAATTCTTAAAATGAGAAAGCAGGAAGCACTGACCCATGAGGAAATTTGTATCAGTTTCTGACTGCATGACTAAGGAGTCTAGTTGTAACTACAGTGATTCATCTGAAAGTTGGTTAGGTTAAATGATGAAGGTTAAATCTGGGAAAGCATACAATAAGTTTACTTTTACTTAAAAATAGATATCCTTTTTTCCATAAAATTCAAACATTCAACTCAAACTTTATTTATTATAAGAGCATTTCTTAGGATATACATTAAAGTGACTAGAAAAGTGCAAGAAGAGAGACAAGTTGAGAGACAAAACAATCAATTGAGTCTCAAATTATAATATTCACAAACACAGCTTACTGCCATGGAACAGTTCCAGCTGAGATCTGCAGTAGTTCAAGCTTTGAAAATCCTCTTTGAGACTGCAGATTCATTTCTGCAAACTGCTTTATTATGCATATTTTTCCATATGTTGCTAAAAATTATAAAAATGGCAGGTAAAAAAATATTTTTAAAAATCATTGCAAAGATACACATAAGTGTAAATCTCAAAGCACTTATTCATTTCCATAGTTGTCCTGGTTTTGGCTGGGATAGAGCTAATTTTTCTTCTTAGTAGCTAGACTAGTGCTGTGTTTTGGATTCGGTATGGGATTTGGTATGAGAAGAATGTTGATAATGCACTGATGGTTTTAGCTGTTGCTAAGAAATCAAGGACATTTCAACTTCTCATGTCCTGCTAGTGTGGAGGTGCACAAGAAGCTGGGAGGGAGCACAGCCAGAGCACTGGACCCAAATTGGCCAATGAAATATTCCATATCATATAATGTCATGCTCAGTATATAGATGAAGGTTGGCCGGGAAGGTTGCTCTCTCTCTTCTGGGACTGTGGTTTTGGGATTTTCTCTCCTCTGGGATCACTAGCTGGGAATGGGCTGGGCATCGGTCAGTGGGTGGTGAGCAATCGCGTTGTGCAACACTCTGTATATTCTATTATTACTATCATTATTTTTATTTATTTTATTTCAATTATTAAATTGGTTTTATCTCAACCTATGAGTCTCCTTACCTTTACCCCTCCAATTCATTCTCCATCCCCTGGGTGGGAGAGGGTGAGTGAGCAGCTGCATGGTGTTTGGATGACAGCTGGGTTTAAACCATGACAATAGTTCAGGCTTCTTATCTTATATCATGGGTGTTAGGAGGGACAGAGTATTTCAGAAGTATTTGCAACACATGAGCATTTCAGAAAAGTACTTAGAAGCTTCTTGAATATGTACACTCACGTCTCCACATATTGTACTTGTGGAGAATGAGTGAGGTGCTCATGAGGTGCTCTGGTGCCTTTGGATGAACTCTCTAACATGCTCTGTGCGGCATCTTGAACCCGGACTACCTCTTAACACAGGAACCATTATTACCCTACCTGCAGCATGTACCTGCCAAGTGTAGCTGTGGCTCTGCCTGATGACCTTTCTTCTAACGTATATACCCCCATACCTTGCAGCAGCATATGATCAACCAAGCAGAGGAGTCTGTTTAGACTCCTTTTCAGGTGGGCTGTCATAATGCACTAAAAAAGAGCTGAAGGATTAGTTTACATTTCTAAGAGACCACTAGAGGTTTTTTGTGTCTTTGGAAGAGCCAAAGTCACTCTGCTTTATTTCTGTTTTTTTCTCTTCCTGCTCCACTCTAGGTTGCTGAATTAAAAATCTGAAACAATTAAAGTTTAAAAATAAATGTTAAAAAATCAGTTTTCTGAAAGATCTCTACTGTTCAGGATTGCATGTAGGTGAGTCCTATCATAGAATCATAGTAATATAGAATATTTCAAGTTGGAAAGGACCCATAAAATCCTCACAGGACTACCTAACACAAAACCATATGACTAAGAGTGTTGTCCAGATGCAACTTGAACTCTGACAGGCTTGGTGCTGTGACCACTTCTGTGGGGAGCCTGTTCAAGTGACCGACCACCCTCTCAGTGAAGAACCTTTTCCTAATGTCCAATCTGAACTTCCCCTGATGCAGCTTCATACCATTTCGTCATGTCCTATCCCTGGTCACCAGAGAGAGAAGATCAGCACCACCCTGTCTGCTGCCCCTCTTGAGGAAGTTGACTCATATTCAACTTGCCATCAACCCAAATCCCCAGACCTCTTTCCGCAGGGCTGCTCTCCAGTCTCTCGTCTACCAATTTTTACATATAACCGGGATTACCCCATCCCAGATGGAGAATCCAGCTCTTGCTATTGTGAAATATACGATTTGTGATTGCCCAGCTCTCTAATATATCCAGTTCTCATGGTAAAGCCTCTCTACCCTCGAGGGAGACCACAGCTCCTCCTAGTTTAGTATCATTGGCAAACTTACTTAATGTACATTTGACTCCTGCATCCAGATAATTTCACAGAATCATAGAATGGTTTGGGTTAGAAGGGACCTTAAAGATCATCTAGTTCCAACCCCCCTGCCATGGGCAGGGACACCTTCCACTAGATCAGGTTGCTCAAAGCCCCGTCCAACCTGGCCTTGAACACTTCCACGTAGGGGGCATCTACAGCTTCTCTGAGCAACCTGTTCTAGTGTCTCACCACCTTCACAGGAAAGAATTTCTTCCTTATATCTAATCTAAATCTACCCTCTTTCAGTTTAAAACCATTACCCCTCATCCTATCACTACACGCCTTTGTAAAAAGTCTCTCTCCAGCTTTCTTTTAGTCCCACTTTAGGTACTGGAAGGCTGCTATAAAGTCTCCCTTGGAGCCTTCTCTTCTCCAGGCTGAATACCCCCAACTCTCTCAGCCTGTCCTCATCAGGGAGGTGCTCCAGCCCCTGATCATCTTCGTGGCCAACTCTGGACCCACTCAAGCAGGTCCATGTCCTTCTTATGTTGGGGGCCCCAGAGCTGGACACAGTACTCCAGGTGGGGTCTCACGAGAGTGGAGTAGAGGGGGAGAATCACCTCCCTCAACCTGCTGGCCACACTTCTCTTGATGCAGCCCAGGACACAGTTGGTTTTCTGGGCTGCGAGTGCACATTGCTGGCTCATGATCAGTTTTCCATCTACTAATACACCCAAGACCTTCTCTGCAGGGCTGCTCTCAACCCACTCCTCACCCAGCCTGTATATGTGCTTGGGATTGCCCAGACCCATGTACAGGACCTTGCACTTGGCCTTGTTGAATTTCATGAAGTTTGCATGGTCCCACCTCTCAAGCCTGTCCAGGTCCCTCTGGATGGCATCCCTTCCCTCCAGTGTGTCGACCGCACCACACAGCTCGGTGTCATTGGCAAACTTGCTGAGGGTGCACTCAATCCCACTGTCCATGTTGCCAAGAAAAATGTTAAATGTGCTGGTCCCAATACTGACCCCTGAGGAATGCCGCTCGTCACTGGTCTCTACTAGGACATCAAGCCGTTGATCACAACTCTTTGGGTGCGACCATCCAGCCATTTCCTTATCCACCAAGTGGTCCATGCATCAGATCCATGTCTCTCCAATTTAGAGGCAAGGATGTCATGCAGGATAGTGTCAAAAGCTTTGCACAAGTCCAGGTAGATGATGTCAGTTGCTCTTCCCTTATCCACCAACACTGTAACCTCATCATAGAAGGCCACCAAATTTGTCAGGCACGACTTGCCCTTAGTGAAGCCATGTTGGCTGTAACCAATCACCTCCTTATTTTCCATGTGCCCTAGCATAGTTACCAGGAGGATCCGCTCCATGATCTTGCTGGGCACAGAGGTGAGAGTGACTGGCCTGTAGTTCCCCAGGTCTTCTTTTTTTCCCTTTTTAAAAATGGGGGTTATGTTTCCCCTTTTCCAGTCAGTGGGAACTTCACCGGACTGCCATGACTTCTCAAATATGATGGATAGTGGCTTAGCCACTTCATCCGCCAGTTCCTTCATGACCTGCGGATGCATCTCATCAGGTCCCATGGACTTGTGCCCCTTCAGGTTCCTTAGATGGTCTCAAACCTGATCTTCTCCTGCAGTGGGCGGTTCTTTATTCTCCCTGTCCCCGCCTTTACCTTCTGTGTCTTGGGCAGTGTGGCTGGAGCACTTGACAGTGAAGACTGAGGCAAAAAAGTCATTGAGTACCTCAGCCTTCTCCTACCCATATCCCGGCTAACCAAGTCTCCTGTTTCCTTCTGGACAGGGCTCACATTTTCCCTAGTCTTCCTTTTATCACTGACATACCTATGGAAGCTTTTCTTGTCGCCCTTAACATCCCTGGCCAGATTTAATTCTATCAGGGCTTTGGCCTTCCTAACCTGATCCCTGGCTGCTTGGACAATTTCTCTGTATTCCTCCCAGGCTATCTGTCCTTGCTTCCACCCTCTGTAAGCTTCCTTTTTGTGTTTGAGCTTGTCCAGGAGCAACTTGTCCATCCATGCAGGCCTCCTGGTGGTTTTGCCTGACTTCCTCTTTTTTGGGATGCATCACTCCTGAGTTTGGAGGAGGTGATCCTTGAGTATTAACTAGATTTCTGGGGCCCCTCTTCCCTCCAGGGCTTTATCCCATGCTACTCTGCCAAGCAGATCCCTGAAGAGGCCAAAGTCTGCTCTCCTGAAGTCCAGGGTAGTGAGCTTGCTGTGCTCCCTCCTCACTGCCCTAAGGATCTTGAACTCCACCATTTCATGGTCACTGCAGCCAAGGCTGCCCTTGAGCTTCACACTTCCCACCAACCCCCTCCTTTTTGGTGAGAACAAGGTCCAGCATAGCACATGTCCTTGTTGGCTCCTCTATCACTTGGAGAAGGAAGTTATCATCAATGCATTCCAGGAACCTCCTGGATTGCTTATGCCCTGCTGTGTTGACCCTCCAACAGATATTGGGGTGGTTGTAGTCCCCCATGAGAACCAGGGCATGTGAACATGAGGCTGCTCCTATCTGTCTATAAAGGGCCTCATTCTCTTGGTCTTCCTGGTCGGGTAGCCTGTAGCAGACCCCCACTATAATGTCACCTGTCCCTGCCCTCCCTTTAGTGCTGACCCATAAACTCTCAGTCAGCTCCTCATCCATCCCCAGGTGGAGTTCCATGCATTCCAGCTGGTCATTAACATGGAGGGCAACTCCCCCTCCTTGTCTCCCCTGCCTGTCCTTCCTAAAGAGCCTGTATCCTTCCAGTCCAACACTCCAGCCCTCAGTAGACCAGGTTTCTCACAGTGAGTCCCATGGTCTAAATTCAGAACATTTATAAAACATTAAAGAGCACTGGCCCTAAAATTGAGCCCTAGGGAACCCCACTGGTGAGTGGCCGCCAGCCTGGTGTAACACCATTTATTATAATGCTTTGAGCCTGACCTGTCAGCCATTTGTTCACCCAATGTATTATGGACTTGTCTAGCTGTGTGCTGGACAATTTGTCCACAAGGATACTGTGAGAGACATGACTGTGAGAGTATCAAAAGCTTCACTAAAATCCAAACCCACCACATCTACTGGCTTCCCTTGGTCAACTAGATGGGTGACCTTGTCATAAAAGGAAATTAAGTTAGTTTAGTTAAGCAGGACTTTCCCCTCGTGAACCCGTGCTGGCTATGACCAATGATTACATTGTCTCTCAAGTGTTTTTCAATAATTCCCAGAATAATCTTCTCCATAATTTAACCAGGCACTGAAGTGAGACTGACAGGCCTGTAATTACCAGGGTCTTCCTTCTTACCCTTCTTGAAAATAGGGACAACATTTGCCAGCTTCCAGTCGACTGGGACCTCTCTAGACTCCCAATACCATTGAAAAATAATGGAGAGAAGTCCTGCAATGACATTGGTCAGCTTTTTCAGTACCCTGGGATGAATCCCATCGGGCCCCTTAGACTTATGCACATCCAGCTGGAGCAGCAAGTCTCGAACAAGTTCAGAGTCAGCTGGGAGTTTATCATCCCCCCAGTCACGGTCTTCCAACACAGGGCTCTGGGGGTCCCAGGGCCCATCATCAGTGTTGAAGACAGAGGTGAAGAAGGCATTAAATGTCTCTGCTTTGTCTACGTCCCTATTTGTGAGGTGACAGACCTCAAGTAATGGACCAAAGTTATTTCTAATGCTCCTTTTGCTGTTAACATATTTTAAAAAGCCCTTTTTGTTGTCCTTCACAGTGCTGGCCAGCTTGAACTCTAATCGAGTTTTGGCAGCACTAATTTTCTCCATACAGTGACAAACAGTATCTCCGTAGTCCTCCTGTGTCACCTGTCCTTGCTGCCAATGTCCATACACTTTCCTTTTCCACCTAAGTTCTAGAAGATGATCCCTGCTCAGCCAAGCTGGCCTTCTGCCCCGCTTGCTTGACTTCCAACACTTTGGAATTGCCTGCCCCTGCGATCTTAAGAGATGGCTCTTAAAAAGTAGCCAGCATTCATGGACCTCAATACCTTCAAAAGCAGATTCCCAGGGGACCTTACTAACTGGCTCCTTTAGCAGCCCGAAGTCTGCTCTCCCCATATTCAGGGTCGAAGTTTTGCTGGCAGTTTTTCCCCTATTGCCAATGATTTGAAACTCAACTACATCACGGTCACTGTGACCAAGACAGCCACCAATCACCACTTACCCCACAAATCCCTCTCTTTTTACAAACAACAAATCTAGGAGGGCACCTTTCCTAGTCGGCTCCCTTAGTACCTGCACCAAGAAGTTATCTTCAACGTGATTCAGGAATTTCCTGGACCTGTTTGTGTCCACTGTATGATATTCCCAGTTGACATCTGGGTAGTTAAAATCACCCATAAGGAGAAGGGCAGCAGATCTAGAGATATCCTTTAATTCCTTGTAGAATAATTCATCAATGGTGTTGTCTTAGCTGGGTGGTTGATAGTAGACTCCCACAACAACATTCGCTTTATTTGCTTTCCCCTTCATCCTTACCCAGAGGCTCTCAACTGTGTCATCACCAGTTGCAAGCGTCATACAATCCAACTCCTCCCTTACATACAGTGCCACCCCCCTGCCTTGCCTGCCCTGCCTATCCCTCCTGAAGACACTATAACCATCCACCATGGCACCCCAGTCACAGGACTCATCCCAACAGGTTTTGCTTATGCCAATGATGTCGTAGCTCTGTGACTGGGCCAAAGCTTGTAGCTCCTCTTGTTTATTCCTCATGCTGCACACAGTATAGAGACATTTCAAATGTGCTCCAGTGTACTCAGCACATTGTGGAGCAGGCTGAAATACCTGCTAACACACTGTTCCTCAAACACTGGCGCGCTGCCCCCAGGCTTGTCTCTAGCAAGCCTGGTTTTATCCCTTTCCCCTTCAGATCTAGTTTAAAACTCTTTCAATGAGCCCTGCTAACTCCTGCACAAAGATCCTTTTCCCCCTTTGAGAAAGGTGTATCCCATCTGTCGCCAGCAGGCCTGGTGTAGTGTAGACTGACTCGTGATCAAAAAACCCAAAAATCTGTTGGTGACACCAGTCACGAAGCCAGGTATTGATCTGCTGGATCTTCCTGTTCCTTCCAACATCATTCCCTGGAACTGGAAGGATAGATGAAAGCACTACTTGTGCTCCTGAACCCTTAACCAATTGTCCCAAGGCCCTGAAGTCTCTTTTGATCACCCTTGGACTTCTTGCTGCAACTTCATTGTTGCCTACATGAAAAAGCAATAATGGATAATAATCCAAGGGTGGTACCAGTGTAAGAAGTTTTCTTCTCACATCTTTAACCTGGGCCCCAAGGAGGCACCAGACTTCCCTAAGAAGAGAGTGTCCTATGACAATAACCCATGGTTTTTTCTTAATGGAAGTGGTTTTGATTAATTAATTTTACTTAATCATGATGCAAAGAGACAATAAAGAACAATACACTTCAGTTATGATAGGGCAAAGTCACGTGCTACGGTGATATCAAAAGTAGGTAATATGATTGTGTGAATACAGAATAAAAATAGAAAAAATTTAATAATACAAAAAATAAAAGGTACATACTTTAAGAGTAAAGATTAGTTTTTAAAATATTAATAGAGAAATTACCTATTAAGATGGAAGTTTTAACTAAACTACCAGGTTTAACTAAACTACTAAACTACCAGGTTGAATGACAAGGTCTGGGCATCCGAAGGTAGGATCCTCACATGGCCCCTTTATTGTTTTAAGTAAAACCATAAAGTGCCTTTGTCTATATGAGGTAATTTGGTATGATCATACCATTTTGTCTTAATATAAGGAAGATAAAAACTTGTTTGTTGTCTACTTGGCATTCAAGATATTTCTTCGAATTTTGTCTCCAGGAAAAGCCCAACCTCATGTGTCATATCATCACTATACCCTAATCATCATATATCTGCTAAATTAACCCAAACTGCCTGTAATAATTACTAATATATGTTAAAATACTACTCTCATGGACATCCTCTCTCTAATGATTATTATATACTGTTTCCCAGATTATTTTATGTCAAATACCTTGCTTCATTCCTTGCTTGAGTGGTAGCAACATGGCTCTCTATTGTGATTCAGAAAGATGGGGGGACGGTGAAGAAAGGCTACCACCAAGGGAAATGTCATTAGTATCAGTTAAAGAAATTTGATACAAGATGATGCAGGCCCCATTCCCCCAGACTTCTGCTTGAAGTTCTTCCCCTCAAAAGTCTGATGACCATTGTCCCTGGAAGCCACTCCCCCTTTTCCAGATATATTACCCACTTAGCCCAGAAGTGTATCAGATCCCTCAGGCCCAGGAAGTTCTCCCTTTGTCCACGAGAGTCACCATTTTGTCATGGCCATACCCCATGTGATCTCAGAACTCCCTGTAATTGCTGTCAGCTGAAACTCTGCATTTTTCTTTACCCCAGAAGTATGTCAAAGGCCCTCATATATATACACACACATACATGCATATATATGTGTGTGTGTATAAAGATACAATATATAAGCAATATGTAAGGACTATATTTTAAAAGTGTGTGTATAAAAATGTTTAATAAGAGATAATGAAATTAAATCAAAATTGAATGTAAATAGAAAATTAAGTAAAAGGAAAGTACAGTTGAAGGGTGTGGGAGTGTGTCAGAGTGGGAGGCCATGAAAAAATTTGAATATGCGTTGGGCAAAGCCTGTGAAGCTAACCAAGAGGCTGCCACCCAGCCTCAGCTCATCCAAAGAACACACCAGACCTGTGAATCTGACTAAGAGGCCCCCTTTACCTACCTTCAAACCAACCATATCACCATACAGTATTACTGGGACAGTCCTTTGACTTTGTCCTGTGCTAGAAAATATATGTAACATTGCTTACTAAAGTAGAAAGCCAGAATAAAAGAACAACTTCACAGAACTTGTGTGTAGGGACACTATGAAAAATACCCAAAGGGTTTTCCTAAAAAGACCATGTCCATTGGAAAAAATATGGTTGTGTTGGGCTTTTAGAAACAAATGTTTGTGGTGAGTGTCTGTGGTGGGTTGACCCTGGCTGGATGCCAGGTGCCCACCAAAGCTTCTCCATCACTCCCCTCCTCAGTTGGACAGGGGAGAGAAAAATATAACGAAAGGCTTGTGGGTCAAGAAAAGGACAGGGAGATCACTCAGCAATTGCCATCATGGGCAAAACAGACTCGACTTGGGGAAATTAGTTTAATTTGTTACTGATCAAATCAGAGTAGGATAATGAGAAATAAAAACTAAATCTTAAAACACCTTTCCCCCACACCTCCCTTTTTCCCAGATTTAACTTTACTCATGAGTTCTCTACCTTCTCCCCCACCAGAGGCACAGGGGGACAGGGAATGGGGGTTGTGGTCAGTTCATCACATGTTGTCTCTGTCACTCCTTCTTCCTCAGGGGGATGACTCCTCAAACTCTTCCCCTGCTCCACCATGGGGTTCCTCCCTTGGGCTGCAGTTCTTCATGAACTGCTCCAGCATAGGTCCCCATGAGGTCACAGATCCTGACAGCAAACCTGCTCCAGTGTGGGTTCCTCTCTCTCCACAGGGTCACAGGCCCTGCCAGGAGGCTGCTCCAGTGCAGGCTCTCCACAGGGTCAAAGCCTCCTTCAGGCGTATCCACCTGCTCTGGCGTGGGGTCCTCTGTCACTGTTGAGACGGACATGACAAACACCGAATTGTGCAAAATGGCTACTTTATTGTTCTAACAAGCCTTTTTATAACTTTATTAAGAGTATGTGTCCATATATGATTGGTTTAATTAGAGACTAACAGTTCATGATTGGATGACCTCTTCTCTGTTGCAACCTCGATAACCTTCCTTTCCTTGCGGTCAGGCAGTTCCGGTCTGGTAGTTCCTTACTCTTGTTTACTCAGCTCTTCTCGGGACTTTCAAGCCTCTTAAGGGTACACGGTTATCTGCTCAAGGTCAATACCAAACTTACATTCTGATCCCTCGGACCAGCCGAGGTCTCCCATAATTCCCCCTTTTTGTATTTGTGCTACAAAAATTGCCTGTGCCATCTGCTGCAGGGCCGTTTGCCACAGAGACACAAGACATGGCAACATTAATAACACAACTACAATGATGAACAAAACCAACAACCCAGTTTTTATCAAAGATAACAAC
Source organism: Strix aluco (assembly GCF_031877795.1). Classification (NCBI taxonomy): domain Eukaryota; kingdom Metazoa; phylum Chordata; class Aves; order Strigiformes; family Strigidae; genus Strix; species Strix aluco. Next base: position 45,120,062 of record NC_133970.1, on the reverse strand, counting down.
CACCCTGATAGTCCCCATCCTTTAAACAAGTCATTCAACCAATCCCATCCATCCTTTGCCTGTAACTTCTTCACTCCTTCTTTCAGAAGCTGGATACTTTTATGTATTGATTCCGAGTGATCTGACAAATTCATACAACACATTCCCTCAAAGTGTTCACAACCATGTCCTTGGGCTAATAACAAAAAATCTATTGCAGCTCTATTTTGTAATGTAGCATGCCTAACACTATCAGCATCAGTCAACAAGCCATAACAGACCAAATACAACGGGCAGGGTACCAACACGGCCCATGTTCTGTGGAGACACAAGCATAACCCCTGCCCCAGGTGATCAGGTTATAAGGCTGAGACCATTGCCCTGTCTGTAAATCCTTAACACGCACCAAGGCAGTTCCCTGTACCTCCTGAGTTGAAGAGAAAGAGGCAAAATGTCTCTAAATGGGAGGAACCAACCCTTGCTTGGGCATGGTTAAAAAGTTTAATACATAAATGGCCTTTGCCAACCGGGCCTCTGGGGGCTCCCCTTCCATTCCCCCTTTTTGTTTTTGAAGCAGGCATTTTAGGGTACCATGGGCACGTTCAACAATTGCCTGTCCCCTAGGGGAATGTGGGATGCCAGTAATATGTTGAATCCCCCATCTATGTAGAAATTCCCGAACCGGTCTGGAGACATATGCAGGGCCGTTGTCGGTTTTTACTGTTTCAGGGACACCCAAACCAGAAAACACCTTTTGCCAGTGTCGAATGGCATCTCTGGCTTTTTCCCCTGTATGTGCGGAGGCAAACATTGCATGTGAAAAAGTATCAATGGAAACATGTACATACTTCAACCTTCCAAATTCTGCAACGTGTGTAATGTCTGTTTGCCAGATTTGCAATGCCTGTAACCCTCTGGGGTTCACCCCATAAGAATACGGCACTTGCTGTCCCCGACAATCAGGACATGATGCTACAATGGCTCTTGCCTCTGTAGCTGTAAGATGAAACTGTCTGTAATGCTCTGGCACCTTGGTGAAAAAAATGATGTGATGATTGGGCTTGTTGCAGAGTATTTGGCACCACGGCTACAGACACAAGCCTGTCAGCCCGTGCATTCCCTTCTGCTAAAAATCCTGGTAGGGTACTGTGACTACGAATGTGCAACACATAATAGGGATTCTCACGATTTTGGATCAATTCCCACAAGAACCGTAACAAATTAAACAATTTTTCATTATCCACCTGTCTGATGATTGCTTTTTCTAACTGCTGAACCAATCCTGCAACATAAGCAGACTCTGTAACCAAATTAAAAGGTTCTGTAAATCTGTGGAAGGCCTCGGTTACCGCTCTAAGTTCTACAGTCTGTGGTGACCCTTGGTGTTCTGTGACAATATTGTGCCACTCACCATTCACAAACCATGTTACAGCTGCCTTTCCTGTTTTTCCTGATCCATCTGTAAACACAGTTAACCCCTCCACTGGCTTCCTGGAATGTAGCCATTTGTTCCCAATTTAAATTTTGCGCACCAGTTTCAACATTGGGTGGCTGGGGAGGTGATATTTTATTTGTCCTTGAAAATCTGCCAATGCAGATTGTAGTACCATGTTATTTGCTAGGCACCACTCAAAATATTCAGCTTGAATTGTAATAACAATGGTTGCTGGATCCCATCCCACAAGTTCAAGGCAACGGGTCCGTGTTTTAATTATCAAGTGAGCCACCAATTCAAAAATACCAGGTGCTGTCTTTTTGAATCGATAGGGTAAAAACGTCCTTTCCAGCACATGTGAAGGATCCGCCCAGGTTTCATTCCATTGACAAAGTAATGCATACGGAATCGTGTGATCTGTTAAAACAAAAACTTGCACAACTTCTGTTAGTTCCAGGCGATAAACATATTTGTTCTGTATTGCTTTTTCTACCTCATCGAGTACCTGATGTGCTTCCTTGGTTAACCGCCTCGGTGCACAAATATTAGAAACCCCTTTCAATAATTCCATTAGGGGGCTCAATTGAGAAGATGTCAATCCTAAATAGGGCCTAACCCAATTAATTGTTCCCAATAGCGTTTGGATGTCATTGAGATTTTTTACTTCCCTGTTCAGCGTTACTGGCTGTGGAGCTACAGTCTGATCCAATATTTTTGCACCTGGGTATAACCAAGGACTTGTACGTTGAACCTTTTCTGGAGCCACAACCAACCCATATGGTTTAAGATGACATAATGCTGATCGTTCCATGTCATCCAACTGGGTCGGGTCAGATACTGCAAGAAGAATATCATCCATATAGTGATAACAATAAGAATCAGGGTATTGTTCTCGCAGGCCTGAGAGTGCCTGAGCTACAAACCATTGACAAATTGTGGGAGAATTTTTCATGCCTTGAGGTAACACTTTCCACTGATAGTGTTTCATGGGCTCTGTGTGGTTGATGACAGGAACCAAAAAAGCAAATTTGTTTCTATCTTGTTCTGCTAATGGAATGGTAAAAAAAAACCCAAACAAACAGTCTTTCAGATCCACAACTAAGATATTCCACCCTGCTGGGATCATAGTAGGTGACGGTAGTCCTGGTTGCAATGTGCCCATACTAGCCATAACGGCATTGATTTGTTGTAAATCATGTAACAATCGCCATTTTCCTGATTTCTTTTTTATTACAAACACAGGTGTATTCCAGGGACTGTGAGAGGGTTCAATATGACCAGCCTGTAGTTGTTCTTTTACCGAGTCCTGGAGGGCGTCTAACTTCTCTGGGTTGAGGGGCCACTGATTTACCCAAATAGGTGTATCAGTCAGCCATGTTAAAGCCAGGGTAGGTTGTCGTACGCCCTCAAGCACAGTGGCCCCTGTTAAAAATCCGTTGTAATCCTCACACCCCATGCTCCCAGGACATCTCTTCCCCATAAATTCAGAGGAGCAGCAGTAACATATGGTCGTACTGTGGCAACCTGTCCTTCAGGATTCCAAATTGTTACAGGTTTAGCCGCCATTAAGCTTTGGGTCGTGCCTCCCAGCCCCAATACCCCGGTGTCCATCATAACAATGGGCCAACTCTGAGGCCAATGGAGTTGGGAGACTGTGGTAACATCAGCCCCTGTGTCTAATAGCCCAGATACCTTCACCTGTGAGGGGGTGGTGCCATCCATCGCGAGGATGCAAGTCATTTGAGGCCGTTTGTCTGAGATGTTTTGTGTCCACATGACTTGAGGGACGCCAGTAGATCCAAATCCACCATCTCCACACTCTGTTGGATGTGACCTGGGAACACAACTCTTAAAAGGGACAAGCTGAGCAATACGAGTACCTTTTGGAATTGTCAAGGGTGGCGTTGGAGTAGAAACCATAGCACTTATCTGTCCAGTATAATCAGCATCAATAACACCAACATGTACACTGATACCTTGTAAGGTACCACGTGAACATCCTATTAACAATGCACTCAGACCTCTGCCAATTGGTCCATGCGCCGCAAGGGGCACCTTTTGCACAGAATGCGATGATATAGTTACTTGCTTGGCGGTGGATACATCCATTCCTGCTGCCCCCATGGTTTGTCCTGCGAGTTGTTCGCAGAGGATAGGTTTGATGGAAATTGCTGGGGCATTGAAGGGAATACTTGTGTTGGCACGCGTCCCTTCGCGCTCGACTTCCCGTTTCCCGACAATAGTTGTCCATTAATATGGTATTTAGATTTATACTGTTTCACGAAATGTCCCATTTTTCTGCATCGGTGACAAGGCGTTACTATGGGACCAGATGTTTTTATCCCTTTCTTCTCAGGACAATTGGCTTTTAAATGTCCTGTGTGACCGCAGTGACAACATTTTTGTTCTTTTACTCGGACAGCTGCCATAGCACTGGCTAAGGCTGCCATCTTATGTTCCACTGACCCAAACTTAGCACAAGCAGTAACCATGGCTTCCAGGGTTGGATCCCCTGGCAATGCCTCAATTATCTTTCTAGAATCTTCATTAGCATTATCCCTAGCTAACTGTGTTGTTAATGTCAATCTTAAATTGGCATCATAGACCTGTTTCTCTATGGCTGCTTGTAATTTCTCCACAAATGGCAGAAATGGTTCTTTTGGCCCTTGTCTGGTTCCACTGCTAATAATTAAAGCATATGACTAAGTATTACAAAACAAGGAAGATACAGAATAGCACACTTACTTAATGGGGTACTAACATTCAGATCCGCAATTGCTGGGGAACCCTGGATGCAGCGAGAATTTAGAGTGCCCTTCCTCGCAAACCGGAAATCCTATGCGATGCGTCCATCCGTAGGTGAGGCATCCAACATCGCTGCAAGCAGGTCCAGCCTCATATATCTAAATCAGCAGGCCAAAATAACTGGCAATTTTCTTTGAGCGGAAACATCTGCTCTCATCCTCCTGTTGGGTTCCACCCAGAGCCTGGCCACCACTCAAGGGGGAAACCAAGGGAGTTTCTAATAAGGTTAAACACTTGAGGTCTTAATTCTTAATATTGCTAAACAAAGGAAGTTGAATACACAATACAGATTTTACTAATCAAAGCAAAATGAGTTCTGTTTAAGAAAATTACAACAATTGCTAAATCATAGAAGTCATAAATCAAAGCCAAAAGCATAAATCCTATACCATAAGCCATTTGCCATTTACCACAGATCCACACCTGATCGATATCGACTAAATTACAGAGAACTCCACACTCCTCAGCTGCAGCTGGGCTGTGTCTCACACACACAAAACAATCACACAAAGGGGCCCCTTACACTTATTGCTCACACAACATAAAATGACAAATACTACAAACATCAAAACACCATTAAGAATATATAAAGCCATTGCCAGTTGATTATGTGGTGCGTCCAGAGAATTCCCCCTTCTTTGTTTAAAATCAAGGCCTTTAGTGTACTGACCATCAGAAAGGTTTAAAGTTAGTCCTTTTAGAATGGACAAGGGACTCCGCATCCCAGTGTCAGCACCTTCTGTAAAAACTGCCGCTTTTGGTGTTTAGGGGAGGCCGGGCGAACTAGTGTGTGCCGGGGGCTCGGTGCCAGACTCGGCCGCAGGCAGTCGCTCCAAGGTGGGGGGGCTCGGGGAGGCCCAGGGCCACCGCCACCAACTCCGCGCTTGCAGGTGGGGGGGGTGCGAATGCTGAGTACAGCCATGAGCGATTGCCTCCAGTATAGCTGTTGTGAGTGAGTTTTTAAGTCCATCCTCATTAATGCTTTTCTGTAGTTCTTTAATAACAGAAAAATGAAGTCCTTATCAGCAGGTAGTGGACATGTGGAAGGGGCTCGTGGCTTTTCTGGGGGTGTCTCAGCCACAGCTGTAGGATCCGTCTGAGAATGAGAATTGGATCCAGTAGGTGACGTGGCATCAGCTGCAGCTGCCGCGGCAGTCCAATCACTTTTTAACTGTTTCAGGGACTGATGTACCAGTTGCCCTGTAGTTAAAGATGACGCAGCGATGGTATTCCTCCTTATGGCCACCTCGACTAAGGCGTTCCCTGCCTCTTTCCATGTTTCGAGATCAAAAGCAGACAGTGCATCCACAGGGACCCCATTCCTTTTGCACCAAATAAGCAAAGTGCGCATGGCTTTTTTCTCATCAGAGGGTGGTGGCGGAGCAGAGGGCTCCACGACGGGAGGCGAAGGGGGGGCTGCCTGAGGGGCTTTCTGCTCATTCGGTCTTTGTGGAGGAAACAAGTCATCTTGTGCTTCCTCATCAGAGTCCTCATACAATCCCCTCACCCTCAACCGCGGTCTACGTTTAGGACAGGCTCCCCCCACTAGGTCCATATCTTGACCTCTCGCTGCCGAGACCCAGACCGTGGATGCCCCTGGATTATAAGGGGTTTCCCCTGAGCTTTCTTTCTCCACCTTAAAGTCCTTTAAAGTCTCTTTTAACGACCTCTGGGTTGTAAGGAGGTTGGTTGCATTTTTATTACCCCGAGAGGCACACTCAAGCAATTTCTGTCCCAATTCTTCCCATTTGCTCACACTAAATGCAGTGGCAGTGCTAGCTTCATATCCTTGCACTTTTCTCCACAGCAACATTTTTCGGAGCACTACGTCATCCACTTTGACTCCCCTGTGCTGAAGCAGCAACTTCCACATTGTCGTAATCACACCCTCCTCCTTAGAGAGGCTAGCACCCATCATTTTGTTCCCAGCCGCTCACCTGCACGGTGTCAAATTTCAAAAGGTTGTCCGGACTATTGTGGTGGTTTAGTCCCTGCCGGGGTCTGAGACCACGCGGCCGCTGCCCCTCCCCCACAAAGGGAGTGAAATACAAAGCCCCGGGGCTGAGATAAGGAGAGGTTTAATACAACAGTGCAACAGCAACCCAACAAACAACAACAATAACAGTAACAGTAACAACAATGAACAGAGCAAGATATCTACCGATACAGCAGGGAGAGCAGAGAGATCGCATAACACGCGTGTTCCCCGACTCTCCCGCGCTTGGGCGCCAGGAGGTGACGTCAGCATGGTATTGAATAACCCGGCTAGAGCTTCCCCCCACTGCTGGGGAAACTTAACCCTATCCTAGCTAAACCAGGACAACTATGCAGCTCTCCCCGCCGCTACAGTTGACTGGGCTCCGTCTCCGCGGCTCTTCCCGCTGCCATTATTTATTTCCTTGGTGTTGGGATCACGTCGGGGTCACCATTTGTCGCTGTTGAGATGGACACGACAAACACCGAATTGTGCAAAATGGCTACTTTATTGTTCTAACAAGCCTTTTTATAACTTTATTAAGAGTATGTGTCCATATATGATTGGTTTAATTAGAGACTAACAGTTCATGATTGGATGACCTCTTCTCTGTTGCAACCTCGATAACCTTCCTTTCCTTGCGGTCAGGCAGTTCCGGTCTGGTAGTTCCTTACTCATGTTTACTCAGCTCTTCTCGGGACTTTCAAGCCTCTTAAGGGTACACGGTTATCTGCTCAAGGTCAATACCAAACTTACATTCTGATCCCTCGGACCAGCCGAGGTCTCCCATAGTCCTCCACAGGCTGCAGGTGGATATCTGCTCCAGCACCTGGAGCACCTCTTCCCCCTCCTTCTTCACTGACCTTGGTGTCTGCAGAGTTGTTTCTCTCACATATTCTCGCTCCTCTCTCCTGGCTGAAATTGCTGTTGTGCAGCCTTTTGTTCCCCCTTCATAAATATGTTATCCAAGAGGCACTACCACCACTGCTGATGGGTTCAGCCTTGGCCAGTGGTGGGTCTGTCTTGAAGCCAGCTGGCACTGGCTCTATTGGACATGGGGGAAGCTTCTATCAGCTTCTCACAGAAGCCACCCCTGTAGCCCCCCCACTACCAAAATCTTGCCACGCAAACCCAATACAGTGTCAAATGGAGAGAGTGGAAGGCAACTTTTGCCTGCATCTCATCATGCTTACAGCTACTTGTAATACCATGACAGGGATTATGCTGCATGTGTTCCCTTATCCTTATGTTAATGTGGATTTTATAGCACTTTTTGAAAACATAATCCTGGCTGATTAATTAGAAGTCAGAATTATTCTGTAAACTGTTTTTGTTCCTGTTTAGGACCACAGGATTCAAAAAAAAGGACAATGCTTAAAAACAGAACAGCTTTGAAAGAAAAGAAACAGTGACAATGAGAAACAGGTTACCATTACCCCACTAATCAATTAATAAATAAAGTTTCATTCAGCATGACTTAAATCAACTGTCTGATGTTTGTTTTCCTATGTGCATGAAGTAGCAGCATGTTACTAAACTGCAGCATCTGTTAAAAGATATCTACCGTGCTCCTGGGGAAGTGGGAAGCTTTGGGTGTGTAAATCCCCTTTTTGAAACAGCCAGAAGACCTGTTGCTCTGAACAGAAACCAGATTGCTTGTAAACCAGGACACTTAAAACATACGTAAGGCAATGAGAAAGGGCTTTAGAAGTAACAGGTATTTATGGCATATTCTAAACACAATAACAGTGTTAAGTCCATTTTAATGGTGATGAACCTATTATCTAAATATGCCTGGACTGTGTGTCTAAAAGGCAGAACAGGTTCTGAAATAGCTGAGACTTTTAAAACCGTTTTTGCTGCCTCAAAAATTACAGACCAAGCAGGGAATGTTGTTTTTTTTTTTAAACCAGCTGTTAAAGTAGAATAATTTTCACCACTTTGTTACTAGTAATGAAGTAGAGGCCTCTGTCACAGATTGCTTTAACAGGATGCTAGAAACCAAGATGTGGGGATGTTTTACAGCACGCAATACCATTTGCTACATCGATGTGTTACTGGAGTTTATAAAAAGCTATAACCACAGCTTCCACAGTACTGTCAGTCAGACCTGTGGATGTGAAACCTCCAAGCTCTGCAAGGATTTGGAAAACCATGTCAGGAAATCAGTGTAAAATTAGAGAAAATATGTCTCCACTCAGAGAGGAAGACCATGTGAAGATGTCTAGAACAAAAGAAAGATTTGACAACGGTTATGAGCAGGTGTTCACAGATAATAGTTGAAACTGTGAGAAAGGCTCAGATACCCATGTACTGCTTAATAGACTACAGTGACCAAGCTGTCAAAGAGATGTTTTAATCTGATGAACTTTAAAAAGTGAACACTGTTGAGGACAGAATCTGCAAAATTGAAAAGTTCACAGCAGTAAAAAGGCAAGGAAGAAAGAAACAGCTGTTCACAAAGTTGTGTTGCTGGCCCTAGAAATTTAACAGCTGGATAAAAGTCTCTGAAGTCCATGATGTTTAGCAGTTGGAGCCAGAGTGGGAGAAAAAGAAGGATGTGGGTTTTATATCATTCTCCCCAGAATTTTCCCACAAAACACCAGTTTGAACTTTATCAAACAGCTATCAAAGCCCCTGGGAGCTGTCAGGCAAGTGGGAGGTGGGGTTTGCAGAAATACAATACCTAGACAGCTGGAATAATCTTAATAGTGCTGGAAATGGTGCTACTGGGTAAGACATGGAATTATTCTTTGCAGCAAGTCCATTATCCATCCATATCCATATTGCTGGAATGTATGAACACTTATTAGCTCCAACAACAGCTTTAACTGTTGACCAGCCATAGGCCTGGTCTTCAATCCCACAATTAGGAAAACAAAGCTGAAAACAGATGAAAATTCTTATGCTTTTTGTACAGCTTGGAAGCTAGCAAATTTTTTGGAAGCTTCTCCTGGGGTTGCCAGTGACAGTTTCCCTTTTCAGCTGACATCACTGGAAGGTTTATCTCGATCTACCTCTACACAAATCTTGTTGAGCACCAGCTGGTTGGAGATTTATTGGTCCCATTACCATGCTGTGTTCTGGCAAATGGTAACAGAACTGAGATCATTACAGCAACATAGTACAAGCTGCATTATGTGCCAGTGAACCAACAACATATTGATGCAGGCAGCACTGAAATAAATACAAATGAAAACAAGCACATCTTATTTCACAGTGGAAAGCAGATTGTGAAGTTGCATTTGCTGTCCTGGAAGGTTTTGATATTTTAAGAAAGCACACTATCATGTAGTAAAGAATAAGTAGTAAAGAGAGTAGTAAAAGAATTAAAAGGACCCCTCCTTGTACATGATTTATTACAGAGCCACAGCCTCTTTTCAAAAGCTATATCATTTTTCTAAAGGAATTTGAAAATTATTAGGACACATGTTAAAAGCGTGGCTGAAAACATGGCCAAAGATGTGATCAGATGTGTCTCCCAGGCTGTTGTGGCCAACTGCAAATGCTTGGCAAAGCAGGAGGTCTCAGGGGTTGTTTATACTGAGAGGCACATCACAGCCCTGAAGGAAAAGTGTTCCTCAAATACTTAAAAGGAAAAGAATGGGTAGTACCAGGCTTCATCCCAGCCACAAGAAGTAAAAGAATATCAAACCCTACTGAATAGTAGAAAAGAAACATTAAAGCCAGAGAAAGAAGGCTCATTCTACCACTAGAAAATGAGATATATTTTAACAAGGCTGATTTTTGTTCATAGCTGCTCAGAATAATGTACCAAATCCAAACTAGCTTTGTTTGAAGTGGCCCCAATGCAGACAAGCATCAAGAAGAGCTTATTCATTGAGATGCCATTACTTTCAGCTATAAAACAGGTTTCCCCCCTGGACTTGAATGGGAAAGACTGTGTAGGTCTGAACAACAGCGCTGAATCTTTGCATCAATACTGTTGAAGAAAAGAGTCTGATGAATTACCCGTTGGCATTTACTTTCAGCCAGTTGGATATCACATTAGAAGACATCCTCATTCTGAATTTGTAAGGCCCTGTCTGCTATGTAGGGTGTAGATGACCTGGAAGTTGCCTTCGGGACTTCATCTTCTGTCCTAACAGAAGACATGTTTAGAGACGCCTTTTGGTAAGCGTAACCCCCTGCCCTTGCCACACTGCACAATTTGGTTTTGTTTCAGAAATCCTAACTCAACTATCAGTTATCCAATGGATGTGATTTTGGGGGAAAACCCTTTGGGAACTTTTCTTAGTGTTCCTGTAAAGTTGAATTTTTTGTTCTGGTTTTCCATTTTAATAAGCAATGCTTCCCATATCTAATAGCACAGCACAAAGTCCAAAGACTGCCCAAGTAATACTGTATAGCAATCTGGTTGGCTTTTCACATAGCCTAGATGAAACTACTGTGCTGGATGCGCAGGTTCTTGGAAAAAACATTTACAGGTGGTTATCGGTGGGTCACTATCAGAGCAAAAGGACAATTTGAAACAAGCTGCACAAGACTAGCTCCTTGGTGTAGCAACTAATCAGTATTTCATTAGTGATATGGATAATGTCATGCCAGATGTATTTACTAGACAACAGTGAAATGAGAGGGACCTCCAGTTTACTGGAGAAAAGGAATAGAAAGCAAAATTATTTTGATAGGTTGCTGTATTGTTTCTGAGGAAAAGAAGTTACTCAGTAGAAACAAGAGCAAGGTCTTGCTCTTAAACACAGATACTCAATTACACAAAGACAGGAAAGAGGTAACAAGGAGTCAGGAAGATATTTTGTATAAATAAGGGTTATAATAGTACACAAGAGGAACAGGAGTCAGTAATGTCATCCTGATGTGCAAAAAGTAAATACCATGACAGGATTTATAAACAGCAGTCTGGTTTGAGGTGTACAAAGTGATTCGTTTATTCCCTTCAATATTTTCAAGTCCTCAACTGAAATCCTTTGTTATTCTGGGGCACAGTGCTTCACAGAAGATAGGCAGAGAGCCTGTAGGAGAGTAACAATAAGATTTAGAGGTCTGGAAAATGTGGTATATGGGAAAATGAATCAAGACTGATCAATCTAAATGAGAGAAGACAAAAGTTATATATTTGAAGTGCTCAAATTAGTCTTTCTTAGCTCTGCAGAGACAGTAGTCTGTTGTTTTGTTGCTTTTAGACCGCAAAAGAAATAATTGAATTAAGTTGCAGCAAGGAAGATACAGATCAGATATTAAGAACATTTTAATAATAAAGATAATAAAGGAGTAGCCTACATTGCCTAAGGAGATTGGGAAATTCTCCTAATTGGAATTTTTTAAGAACAGATTAAGCAAATCTCAAGAATTAAATTGGCATTGTTAATCCCTCCTTGGGGCACTTAGATGGTCTAGATGACCTCCTGAGACCTCTTCTAGTCTATGATTTATTGAGAAACTTTTATGCACATTCTTTGAAACTAGAACCATATCTTTTGTATTTGTACAGCACACAGCAAAGCAATCCATGGCTAGAGACTGTAGTCATTATAGAAACTGTATAATAAGAATATCTAATCAGCATGCTATGTTTTGTAATGTTGGAACATAACTAAAACTTCAATTCACTGTGTTATCAGTGACAACCATGTCATCATTCAAATTATCTCAACTCATTTGAACTTTATTGGAAACTGTGGCAGTGACTGGTATAGGTAAAAATCATATTTTGATATGATCTGTAATAGAAATCATCCATGATAAACTGTAATTTACCATTTTAACATTCTTTTGTCAGTATAGTCACAAAACCAATTTAAGTCTTTTAAAGGTTAAAAGTTCAGGTGACATACTAGTCTTTTAGCACATTACATGTACACCTTCCATACATTAACTGCTCAGTTTTAACCCCTTCCAGATTTTCTTTCTGATTTGTCCTATTTAATAAGGTGCCTTTGACTAACCCACAAAAACAATGAAATGAGTTACCCAATACAACATTGCATGTGGCCAAAATGGTATAGACTCTGACAACCTGGCTTTCATTCTGAAGCCAAGTTAGACTGTCTGATGCCTGAAAAAGTTCTTGGTGCTGAAAGTGCTTCAGTCTTCCATCTTTTTATGGAAGTCCTTTTCCAGGCTGTGGTGCAGTGGGGTAAGGCGAGAAGGTAGAATCCATTTGTGGAATTATCTGCCTTAATAACTATGCTTTCTGACAAGGACAGATGAGCTATTTTTTATTTACCAACAGCATCTGGGTGTTAGGCTTTTATGATGCTAAACCTGTGGTAACATCACTAAAATGATTGATGAATCTGGAGTTAAAAATTATTGTTATTTGTATCATATTTGCGGGGCCTTTATTGTTTGGTTTCTCCCGCAGCACTGAGCAAGAGGTATTCAGATCACATGATTAATAATATTGTGTGCCATTGAACTCAGGGGGCTCTTGGATTTTTTACTGTTTTTCTATATTCATCAATTGCTATACAATCGTAAAAAGTGTAGCAGATATTAATATAGCCATGCTGTTTAGCCCCTTGATAAAGAAGAATACTCACTAAATGAATTATGTCCAATCTGTTGTGAAATGTCTTGATTAAAATGTGGGTTTTTATGTACTCTTTTAGACTCTAACTAGTAAAAATGTATTTGTATTAACAGTATAACATTTACGTGCCACTGCCTGGTGTTTATTTGCAACTGTAATCTAGAAGAGATGATACACTGTGACAATGCTAATGAACACTTTATCCTGAAGAACTATAAAGCAAAGACTTTACAAACCAAAGCAGTTTAGAGAAACTACTTCAGGCAGCAGATGGAAGTGGGCAGCTATTTACAGCACACAGTGATGTTACACAACAGTTTTTAGAAGAAAATGTGGAAAAGAGTCTTCATTAACTAAAACTGTAAGGGGAATTAATTGGTGAAGAATATATTCTCTTGAATTGTAATTTGAGCCCAATAGTGGGGAATAGCACCCTTTATTCTATGAAAATATAAAGTTGTCAGATCTCAGTGTATGTCTACATTACACAATGCTAAAAAGCAGAATATATTAGCCCCTGTGGAGTATTACATTAATGTAGTGATACTAATTTACTCAGAGCTAGCTTGATTATCTCTGGATGGCACTGATACTGACAGGTAGACCCTTAATTTTGTATTACAGATGTAAGAAACCTGATTCTGATTTCACAGTAACAGTGTAAATCAGGGGTGAACTTGTTGAGGTAAAGAGGTGCTTTATGGTTTAAAGCAGGGTGAGTTTTATGAGAATACAGTCTTTAGAAACACACACTCCTTGATGCCTAACTCCATAAAGAGCGTGAAAGGGTAACACAGCTATTGAATGGTGTGTTTTAATATCTGTTTTTCCAAACAAATTCTGAACTCAGTTACAGATGATTTTCATTAAAAAATTGCATGGTAACTTTTTAAAATTATTTTCTAATTCTTTTAAGATTAATTTAACTTTAAACTATTTTCTTTCTAAAACAAACTTGAATGTGTGCATATTTCTTTGTCTCTTCCATGGTATTATCTAGGTTTTTTCAGTATAACTTCTTTCAGTCCCCCTTTACAATCTCCTGATGCATAATGGAACCTATAAATTCATGATAGATATGAAGAAGTATTAGTGTAAAATGTTGGGAAGTTTTATTTGCTGAGACACAAATGTTCTATAGGAATATTTAAAAAAAAAATCAATTTTTTATTTGGAAGGGAGATGTTTCTCATTATCATTTTTAACCAGAAATTCTAGTTAAAATAGTTGAGAGGCTAGGGCATTCATTCTCATGGGTTTTTATAGAATCAGCTCCAGGACCTTGCTTGCTTTCAACTTGAGTAGCGCCTTTAAATGTAGTATTCTATACCCCAGTTGATTGTCTTACCCGCTAGGATAAAAGTACTATGATACATTTTTTTCCAGTTTGAAGGAAGCCTGGATAGCTACTACAGAATTTTTTTACTTCACGTAGCCAAGTAGTTAACTAATGTTAATATTTAATATTTATGAAAAAGTAAATAGTTTAATTTATTTTGTCAGTAGTCCCACTCTACATAAATAATACAGTATTAACTGTAGCAGGGATCCTGACTGTCCAGCATTGTAGATTAATGTTTTTGCTGCTGGATTATGTTGCATTTTGCTCTCTTCTTCAATTAATATTTAATAACTATATAAGGGAAGTAGTTCAGACAGGCTGAGTTGAGATACAGAAGTTGAGACTTGCCCATAAGTCTGTAGTAATGGCATTGATTGGGGTTTGAGAGATTATCTGAGGGTCTCTGGACTTCTTAAGGGCCAGTCCTAATCTAATTATGCATACTGTTGTATTGTAGAAATTGAACTGTGATGGGGTCTGTAAATCTCGAGATAGGATAGATTCCTATGTAAGGTTGCTAGAAATGAGATAAGCTAGTGATGTGGCCTAGAGATGCATCAAAATAATGAAATATTATGGAAGTAAGACTGTTCTGAACCTTTGGGAGGAACAGAGAAGAAAATATGAAAGGATGGGTTTTTTTTAAATTGCACTCAAGTGGAGTTTAGGAATTGCTACAAAAGAAAGTAATCCAGAAAGCCTGGGACACAGAAATGGACATGGCTGGGAGATTTTATGCCTGATAGAAACGGCAGTCCAAGTCTTGGAGTATGGAAGCTAAAAGGCACCCCAGGAGAAGTTTCTGGAAATCTTTATTCTGGGAAAAGATTGCTAATGCATAGTGAGGAGTGTTTTCATTTTTCTTAGTGCTGTGGAAGGGATAGTACAAAAGGATTTTGTCAGGGCAATACAGCGTTGTTGAAGGTGATTCTTTGAGGGAGAAATGTACATGGATTGTGCCCAAAGAAACAGGGAAAAGGCATTCCAGAGCATCTCACATTCAAATCTTCATATAGATAAATGAAGGCATCATCAGAACAAGATGGAATTATTAACAAAAAGATGGAGACAGCTATTTCACCAAAGCCAGGAGCTCTGTAGTTGAGGCACTTACTGTAGCAAGGAAGACTTGCATGCAAGTTCTTGATCTGAATCTAGGAACAGAAGGTCTTGAGCCTGGATTTTCTATAATCTACTATTGTACTGTTTGGATACTTAGGAAAATGTGTTTTCTTTAATGGGATAAACTTGTAATGATCTTTGTTTTCCTTCTCCTGGTAACAGAAATTGTAAGTGCATGAAAGGGCAAGGAGGAGACTTTTCTTCTGCCGAGGCTTAATGACAGCATGTGTTCTTTTTGTTATTATATAGCATTTTCTCCTTTTAAAGTTGGAAAAACTTGAGTTTTAAATACAACATTACTCCAATAAAAGCAATTCCCAGTGTTTTAAATTAATGTACCTTCCCCACAGTTAACTGGAATAAACAACGTACATGTAAAACCACTAGGGTTTACGTTTAATAAAAGAGACCCAGAGCTGAAAGGAAAGACTTCAGAGGAAAAACTTGCAAAAATAATTCAGACTTTGTTAAGAAGCAAAGTTAGGATCAAGTCCACTTAAAAATAATATTTGCAAGTGTAGCGAATTGACCTTGGCTGGATGTCAGGTGCCCACTAAGCCACTCTATCACTCCTTCTCCTCAACTGGACAGGGGGAGAAAATATGATGAAAGGCTCATGGGTCGAGATAAGGACAGGGACATCACTCACCAATTACTGTCATGGGCAAAAAACAGACTCGACTTGGGGAAATTAATTTAATTTATCATAGAATCATAGAGTACCAGGTTGGAAGGGACCTCAAGGGTCATTTGGTCTAAGATTTCTTGGCAAATGCACAGTCTAGACAAGATGGCCCAGCACCCTGTCCAGACATTATTCCAATGGCTGATTGTTCTCATTGTGAAAAATTGTCCTCTTGTGTCCAATCTCAATCTCCTCAGGAGTAACTTGTACCCATTACTCCTCATCTTTTCCATGTGACTCCTTGTAAAAAGGGAGTCTCCATCTTCTTTGTAGCCACCCTTTCAATACTGGAACATGGTGATAAGGTCTCCCCTAAGCCTTCTCAGGGCTGAACAAACGCAATTCCCTCAGCCTTTCCTCACATGACAGGCTTCCCAGTCCTTTGAACATCTTTGTGGCCCTTCTCTGGATGGTCTCCAGCTGTCCACATCTTTTTTTTATAGGAGGGACCAAAACTGAACACAGTGTTTGAGGTATGGCTTGACGAGCGCTTAGTAGAGTGGGATGATGACTTCTTTATCTCTGCTGGTGATGCCCTTGTTGATGCAACCCAGCATCCTGTTGGCTTTCTTTGCCACAGCAGCACACTATTCACTGCTGTTGAGCTTGTTGTCCACCAGGACCCCCATGTCCCTTTCCACAGAGCTACTCCCCAGCCAGGTAGATCCCAGTCTGTGCTGCATTCCTGGATTATGTTTTCCCAGATTTAAGACCTTACACTTGTGCTGTGGCTTAGCATCAGCTGGCAACTAAGCACCATACAGCCACTTGCTCACTCCCCTCACAGTGGGATGGGGGAGAGAATTGGAAGTATATAAGTGAGAAAACTCATGGGTCGAGATAAAGACAGTTTAATAGGTAAAGGAAAAGCTGCATGCGCAAGCAAAGCAAAAAAAGGAATTAATTTACTGCTTCCCATAGGCAGGCAAGTGTTCAGCCATCTCCAGGTTATTAGGGCTCCATCACGTGTAGCAGTTACTTGGGAAGACAAATGCCATCACTCTGAATATGCCCCCTTCCTTCTTCTTCCCCCAGCTTTCTATGCTGAGCATGACGTCATATGGTCTGGAATATCCCTTTGGTCAGTGGGGGTCAGCTGTCCCAGCTGTGTCCCCTCCCAGCTTCTTGTGCACCCCCAACCTACTCCATGGTGGGGTGGGGTGAGAAGCAGAAAAGGCCTTGACTCTGTGTAAGCACTGCTCAGCAATAATGAAAACATCCCTGAATTATCAACACTGTTTTCAGCACAAATCCAAAACATAGCCTCATACCAGCTACTATGAATAAAATTAACTCTATCCCAGCCAAACCAGCACATCTTGTCCTTGTTGAACTTCATAAGGTTCTTGTTAGCCCACTCTTCCAGCCTATCCAGGTCTTCCTGCAGAGCGGCTCTCTTTTCCAATGTGTCCACTTCCCCACTCAGTTTGGTATCATCACCAAGCTTCATCAGGGTACACTTGATCCCATCATCCAGATCACTTATGAAGATATTAAACAGCTTTGGACCCAATATTGATTTCTGGGAGACCCCACTTGTGACAGGTTGCCAGTTTGAAAAAGAGCTATTTACCACCACCCTCTGGGTGCGGCCTGTCAGCCAGTTCCCACCCACCGCACAGGTGACTTGTCTAGACCATAACGCATCAGTTTCTCTAGGAGGAGGCTGTGCGAAACCATATCAAAAGCCTGGGAGAAATCCAGGTAGACAAAATCCACTGCTCGCCCCACATCAACCGAGCAGGTTACTTTGTCCTAGAAGATGATCAGGTTTGCCAAGCACGATTTCCCCTTGGTGAATCCATGCTGGCTTTTCCCAATTACGTACTTCATTTGACTTGTGATAGCCCACGGGAGGATTTATTTCATAAATTTCCCAGGAACTGAAGTAAGACTTGCCAATCAAAAGTCAGAGTAGGATAATGGGAAATAAAAACAAATATTAAACCACCTGTCCTGATCCAATGTCAGGGGAGGTTTCGATATGATCCCAAGAGTGAGATTAAGACACAAATGAGGTCAAATGCTGTACACCCAAAACAGTTTTTATTATTAAAAGTGAAGAGGGGTAGCGATAGGACAGAATGGAAGGAAAAGACAGAAATCAAGCAAGCATCTGGAACAGAGTCGCAAGAATAGTCACCACCATGGATCCAGCAGTGTCCTGTTGGTCCTCGTTCTTTGGTGGTGGGTGCACACAGAGCAAAGTTTTCTGCTGCCTTTTAAGCTCATCCTATCAGCTGATGAGCATATCTGCTCACCTTTAGTTTTTCCTCTGGTCCCACAGGTTTTTGCTGACTTCATGCTTCTTGAGTAATCATCCGGCTTCTGGGGCAGAACTGCTCACCTCTTATCAGTTCATTAGCAATGCATGCATGGTGTCTGGCATACACAGTAGAGCCACAAATGGCTACACGATGGAGCCACTGATAAACATTTGGTTTTGCTCAGTCCATGTCTCCCCCTTTGAAGCTTATCTAAGGAGTTTGACAATGCAACTGCAAGGGAGTGGGGGGTGCATCCTTCCATACACTCCTGCTTCCTTGGGTGACATTCCTTAGACTAATCCAAAGGCCACAGCTTGTCCTTGAGGTTTGCACAGAGACAAGCAAGCTTTGAGACAGTCATTTGACATTTCAGTCTCTCACAACACCTTACCCCCACCCCTTCCTTCTTCCCTTCAACTTCACTCCCAAATTCTCTACCTCCCCCCAAGCACTGCAGGGAGATGGGGAATAGGGGTTACTGTCAGTTCAATGCACATTGGTTTTTCCACTCCTTCCTCCTCACACTCTTCCCCTGCTCCAGCTTTGGATCCCACCCACGGGACACAGTCCTTCACAAACTGATCCAGCATAGGTCCTTTCCATGGATTGCAGTCCTTCAGGAACGGACTGCTCCAGGGTGGGCTCCTCTCCATGGGGCCACAGGTCCTGCTAGGAGCTTGCTCCAGCATGGGCTCTCCACGGGGTCATAGCCTCCTTCAGGTGCATCCATCTGCTCTGGCATGGGGGTCCTCCACGGGCTGCAGGTGGAGATCCGCTCCACCATTAACCTCCCTGGGCTGCAGGGGCCAACCTGCTTCACCAGGGTCTTCACCAGGGGCTGCAGGGGAAATCTATGCTCCGGCGCCTGGAGCACCTCCTTCGCTGACCTTGGTGTCTGCAGAGTTGTTTCTCTCACATATTCTCACTCCTCTCTCTTTCGGCTGCTGTTGTGCAGCAGTTTTTTCCCCTTTCTTAAATATGTTATCATAGAGGCGCTACCACCGTCACTGATGGGCTCAGCCTCCGCCAGCGACAGGACCTTCTTGGAGCCGGCTGGCATTCGCTCTATCAGACATGGGGGAAGCTTCTGACATCTTCTCACAGAAGCAACCCCTGTAGCTCCTCTAATACCAAAACCTTGCCATGCAAACCCAATACATTCCACCCTTCGCCTCTGTGAACCACATATTTAAGAATTATCATTAAAATACACATTCATCACACAATCTACAATCTTCACAAACTTCACTCACATCAACAGAAAGAATTCCCCACACCAAAATTAAAATAACATAATCAGAACACTGACCAAGGTGGACAATTTACACAGAATTCACCCCTCGTCCCTTCACCACAATTGCAACAAAAGAAATTCCCCACAATCATTCCACTCTGCTCTCTAGCTATGTTCAGTCCATGTTTTGCCCATTACCTCTCCCAATTATTATTCTTATCTCAAATTCCTCATGCCTCACACTGGGTGCTGTTGTGGTTTAACCCCAGCTGGCAACTAAGTATCACATAGCTGCTCGCTCACTCCCTGCCGATGGGATGGGGGAGAGAATCAAAAGGATAAAAGTGAGAAAACTTGTGGGTTGAGATAAAGACAATTTAAGAGGTGAAGCAAAAGCCATGTGCACAAGCAAAGCAAAATAAGGAATTAATTCACCACTTCCCATCAGCAGGCAGGTCAGGTCACTCCTGTACCGCTGCACTGCTTATCATCTCACTCTGCTGTGCCTGGGAACATTTTGATAACAGCAATGGTGATGTGCCTGGAACTGGCAGATAGCCAGGGTATCGCTGCTGTTTCTGTGCTGCTGTATTGGGCAGGCTGGAACTCCAGTGTGAATTCGAGTGGAGGGACTGTGACTTGTGGATGAGTCCATGTGGGAGCAGGACACCCCAAAGCATCTGTGGCCATGAATAAGTCCACACCAGAGCAGGTACATCTCGAACCATCTGTGGCCATGGTTATGTCCGTGCCACAGCAGGTATACCTCTGAAGGGATTGTGGCCCAAGGATAAGTCCACACTGGAGGAAGTACACCTCAAAGCATCTGTGGCTGTGGATAAGTCCATGCTGCAGCAGGTACACCTTGAATCATCAGTGGCTGTGCATGAGGTCATGCTGGAGCACCTCAAAGCGTATGGCCATGGATAAGCCCATGACAGAGCAGGTACACCCCTGGAGGCACTGCAGACATGAGTAAGGCCACGCTGGAGTAGGTGAACCTCAAAGTGTCTGTGGATGTGGATAAGTCTGTGCCACAGCAGGTATACCCCTGAAGACACTTGGAGCAGGTACACCCCTAAGGGACTACAGTCTGTGGATAAATCCAAGCCGGAGTAGGGGCAAGGAGAGGAGTTCATTGCAATGTTAAACCCTATAACCTGGCCCAAAGGGACCAGGGGTGGAGATTGTAATGGAAATACCTTTAAATTGTTGTAACCCGGGATTTGAGTTGCATGTTCTAGGAATTACTATAGCAGGAACCACCTGACCCAATGGAGGACAAGCCTTACAAGGAGCGGTGCAAGTGCAGCAGTGACCCGACCTGAGCTGGCTTTGGTGCCCAGTAACTCCATGCAACACACCACCTCTCCTGTCCTGAGTGACCACCATAACGGATGGAGCCCAAAGTCATGGACTAAATGAATTCAGTGGACATTTTGTGGGCATTTTATCATCATTTTACAAGGGTGGTCTATAGACTAAGGTAATGATATCTGTGTATTATATCAAAGGATGGGAAGGGGAGTGGTGGTTAATGAGGATGTATTGGATAGCATGGAACCTGAGCAGGATGTAAATGGTATGGAATAAGGGGTGGAGAATGTGCTGGTTTTGGCTGGGATAGAGTTAATTTTATTCATAGTAGCTGGTATGAGGCTATGTTTTGGATTTGTGCTGAAAACAGTGTTGATAATTCAGGGATGTTTTCATTATTGCTGAGCAGTGCTTACACAGAGTCAAGGCCTTTTCTGCTTCTCACCCCACCCCACCATGGAGTAGGCTGGGGGTGCACAAGAAGTTGGGAGGAGACACTGCCGGGACAGCTGACCCCAACTGACCAAAGGGATATTCCAGACCATATGACAACATGCTCAGCATAGAAAGCTGGGGGAAGAAGGAAGTGGGGGACATTCAGAGTGATGGTGCTTGTCTTTCCAGGTAACCATTATGCGTGATGGAGCCCTGCTTTCCTGGAGATGGCTGAGCATCTGCCTGCCGATGGGAAGTGGTGAATGAACTCCTTTTTTTGCTTTGCTTGTGCACATGGCTTTTGCTTTACCTATTAAACTGTCTTTATCCCGGCCCATGGTTTTTTTCACTTTTATCCTTCTGATTCTCTCCCCCATCCCACTGTGAGGGGAGTGAATGAGCGGCTGTGTGGTGCTTAGTTGCCGGCTGTGGTTAAACCACGACAGGTGCTGTGTGAGCCAGCACAGACAGGACACAGGAACAACCAAAAACCACGCATGAAATACAAAGAGTAAATTTATTTTCATTATGTTGCCAACTGGGTGATCCCTGAAGCAGCACCCAGGCGGTGCGGGGACACAGACACCGCAGATCTCAGTCCATGCTAGAGGATCACCGAGCCTGCTGTTTTCACCTGTATATCAGGGATTCACACAAGTGTAGTTTACCACTGTGCTTTGATCTTTCCCACAGCAGGGCACAATCTCAAGCATGTTCAATAGGGTGCCTCTAAGTCTATCACAGGCCTATGTTATCTAAACATAGATGTTGTACTTGTCCAACACACAGGATAAACAATGATTAGTATGCTGTATGTGTTTTTTGACACCCCAGCTGCAGGTCACTTGAATGTGTTTACAGTCCTTCTCGCCAATCTTCCGCTATTTTCCCACAGGTGCCTAAAAGGACTGTGGTGGGTTGACCTTGGTTGGACGCCAGGTGCCCACCAAAGCTGTTCTGTCACTTCCCCTCCTCACCTAGCCAGTGGGAGAATAATATGACAAAAGGCTTGTGGGTCAATATAAGGACAGGCAGAGATCACTCAGCAATTACTGTCATGGGCAAAACACGGTCAACCCACCAACAGCAAGTCAATTTTAATTAATAGAATGAAACACCCCTGTGGCTTTGGACTGTTATTTTGCTATTTGGGGGGTTTTCTTTCAGCAAGACATAGTGCTACATCTATGTATGTATGTAATTTCTTTTCAAATATTTTCCTCAGGTTTATAGAATGAATTTGAACAAGCAAACCCTGAAAGGGCATCTGAAAACTTTGTATTTCTTTAGCAACTACTATCACCAGGAAAAAAAACTGGGTTTTTTTACAATAATTTGCTCTCAAAAGACCTGTGTGTGTTTGCTTGGCATTTTCATTTTGATGTGAATGTGTATAACTTTGTATTTTTGGGATAATTTTATTCCTTGAACAGAAGAAACAAACCTGAGTTTATAACTTGAAACTGTACATGTGAAAACCAAGACATTTCAGTAAAAATCAAAAATCTTTGCTTTCAAAATTACAGAACATTTCTGAAGCAGCTGAAATGATGAATTGACAAACATCTGGGCTAAAGCCAATCTTTGTAAGACAATACCAGAATATAATTTAAAAATCTGAGAACCACAAAGTCAAGGGTGTTTTAGACACAGTGACAAAAAGACAGGCTTCTAATACAAAACATACCGCCTATGGATCTGAGAATAGTGCCCCAAATTGCTAACACACAGCAACACAGAGTTGGATTTCAACATTGTTCTTCATTTCATAAACACTTGCATATTTCAGTAGATAACTTTTCTCCAGCATTGATTTGTACAGTTATAAATCACTTGGTATTTTTGTTTTTTCAAGGTTTCACACAAGATTTCTTTTTACAACTGATTTGTTGAGTTCTCAAGTCATCTACTAATGTTGGGGGATGGGGAATCTCCATCACATAGCTTTTTAGAAGCAGTATAAGAAAGCAGAGCATGTAAGGATGAAGCCTGATCGTTCCTGGATATTATGAGATGTCTCAAGAATGTGTATATAGAATCTATATTAAAGGGGAGGTTAGGAGAAAGAGATGCAGGCAGCTATGCACTGATGAAAATAATTTTTGAAATATGCAGAACTTTAGAACAGTTTTTTAAGGAAAAGACAAATACAGAAATAAAGAGAGAGTAGAATAAAATGCTGAAGTAGTTTGAGCTAGACTAATCTGATACCTGTCTACGTGGAAGTGCAGTAAATCTCATCTAACTTCAGTAAAGCATATATTTTGTTGAAACATAGGAAACTATAGGATTGGAAAGTGGGATTTAGTAAAGGATTTGTAAGGCTGTATCTCGGTAAATAATAACAGTAGTAATGAAAGGAAAACTTTTGTTAGCTTTTCAATTCCTCAGGGTGAGTCTTGGATCTGAATCTTTAATACTTGTTTTAATAATTTCAACACAAAAGATAGGAATATGGTGATGAAATTTCCCGGTTATGCAAAGAGAGCTGTCAATATGTCAAATGCAAGGTCCTGAACAGGGGTCGAGGCAATCCCATGCAGAAATCCAGGCTGGGCAATGAGTGCATTGAGAGCAGCCCTATGGAGAAGGACTTGGGGGTATTAGTAGATGGAAAACTGACTATGAGCCAGCAATGTGCACACACAGCCCAGAAAGCCAACTGTGTCCTGGGCTGCATCAAGAGAAGTGTGGCCAGCAGGTCGAGGGAGGGGATTCTCCCCCTCTACTCTGCTCTTGTGAGACCCCACCTGGAGTGCTGTGTCCAGCTCTGGGGCCCCCAACATAAGAAGGACATGGACCTGCTTGAGTGGGTCCAGAGGAGGCCACGAAGATGATCAGGGGCTGGAGCACCTCCCCTATGAGGACAGGCTGAGAATGTTGGAGGTGTTCAGCCTAGAGGAGAAAAGGCTCTGGAGGGACCTTATAGCAGCCTTCCAGTACTTAAAGGGGGCCTATAAGAATGATGGAGAGGAACTCTTTCTCAGGGAGTGTAGTGATAGGATGAGGGGTAATGGTTTTAAACTGAAAGAGAGTAGATTTAGATTAGATATAAGGAAGAAATTCTTTCCTGTGAGGGTGGTGAGACACTAGAACAGGTTCCCCCAAGAAGTTGTGGCTGCCCCCTCCATGGAAGTGTTCAAGACCATGTTGGGCAGGGCTTTGAGCAACCTGGTCTAGTGGAAGGTGTCCCTGCCCATGGCAGGGGGGTTGGAACTAGATGATCTTTAAGGTCCCTTACAACCCAAACCATTCTGTGATTCTATGAATATCGAGGTGCTGTACGGGAAGAACTAGGTGATCTTGAGAACTAAAGTAATGTAAACAGGATGAAATTCAGTATTACAAATTGCAAATCCAAATGGAATGGAATACAAGGTCTGAGAGTGGACTAATAACAAAAAAATACTTTTTCAGCCAGAAGCTCACTAGTTGGAAACATAGGCAAATTACTTTGGCAAGTACAGTCCTAAGAGCTTTGGCCTGCCTTAGCTGAATTATTTCTAGCAGAATTAGAGGAACATCAATGCTGTTATGCAAAGCTCTAGTGAGCAAATCAAAATAATTTGTGAAGTTCTACTCATTCATATTCAGGAAACATGAATTAAAATTGGATCAGATGCAAAGAAAGGCTCTATTCTTCTTACTAGTCTAGTAGCCTTTCTTACAAGAAGATACCTTTAAAATATCTGTTTATCCTAGCAAAAAGTCTGGGAAGGAATAAAATCATAGAATCATAGAAACATAGAATGGTTTAGGTTGGAAGGGACCTTTAAAGATCATCTAGTTCCAACCCCCCTGACATGGGCAGGGACACCTTCCACTAGATCAGGTTGCTTAAAGCCCCATCCAACTGTCTGCTGTCTGAGAAGGAATATTTTATGTCTCCATAACACGTTGTACAGCAGAGGAAGAATGCTAAGGGGAGGCTGTAAGACTAAGGACAGAGAGGAAACGAAAATGCAAAAGTCTTTGAACTATCTGAGCCACAAGAACAAGTAGATGTAAAATAGAGAATAAACTTAAGTGGGAAACTGGAAGATGGTTCCTTTCTGTTAAAGCAATCAATGGCTGGCTCATCTCCCAATAAGAACAGTTAGCACCAAAGAAGTAGCTACTTTTAAAATGTATCTTCATTAGTTCATTAACAAACTTATGCAATACGGTTATTCATAATAGCAGGTGACTTGTCTGAATCAGGTGGTTTCTTTCAGCTTTTGTTCCCAGTTGTTGCCTCTGTGAGGGTGGATCTGTAGAGAAGTCTGTCGAATTACTCTGATGGATTGCTAATATAGTACAGATCTACCTTAACTCAGAAATGATTTTTTGAAGACTGAACCATGATGCTAGTGTCATCTCTTTGGCATTATCTGGTTCAGCTATTATTTCAGTTGCCTGCAGCACATATTTTCATTGCAGGTCTAGGCAGTGGTCAGAGATGATTCATGTATGCAGGGGTATTAGTTTTTCTCACTCTTGAGCTTTTGACATATCAGTGAATAATGTGAAAGGCTTAATTATGCCTTTGTGAAGCTAAGGTGCTGCCTGTGGTGGGAAGGAAGTGCTTTATGCCAGCTGGGGAGGCCGTATTCTTCTCAAGCACTGCCAATACAATGGTTGGGCAGCACCAGCAGGACAGGTCTGGCCAGTGTTCCCTCAGCTTTCCTGACTGTCTTTCCCGGTCTGTGCAAGTGAAGTGAGTTCCTTGGAAAAAATGGGTGGAAAGGAAAAAGACAAAGGGGTATAATCCCACCTTTCAGATGCCTCTTCAGAGGTGCTGTTGCCCATATTAGTGGTAACTGTTACTGAGTTTATAAAGCCCTATTTTGTTGACTTCTTGCTTAGATTACTATGGGTTACCAAATTGGTAAGTGTGGCAATTGTCTTGAACTTGTGCTTTTCTTTCTATGCACTATTGCTTTTCTTCTATGTATATAACCCCTGCTAAAGGTTTTGGGAGCTTTGCTTAGGGAATGTGCATGTTTAACTGCCAAACTAAATAGAGGAATATGAAGAAGTGATATATGTGTTTCTGTAGCCCAGCTCTGTACAATGGAGATAAGCTTTTAACATTGTTCTTTTAGTTTCTTACTCCAGTTTTTTATCAGGCATCCAGTAACATTTGTCCAACACTCTGGAATACTGCAATATGCATTCGAGTGGGAGTAGTAATTACATAAACACTTCTGGTGTTTATGCACTTCCTACAGACCTCTTGGAGCCCTTGTGTAATAGTTTTCTTCAATAAAGAAAACTATAAGCATTAATCATCAAAATGTAGCAAGATCCTGTAGTTTGGTGGGTCAGGCAGCTTGCCCAGGTTCTGCAGAGTGCAGTTTGACATTTTTTGTCATTGGCAAGTTCAGAAAGGGTTGGGTTGGGTGAGTTTAATACTGCCAAAGCTTATTTAACTATTTGGAAAGCCCGGTGAGAACACGTACATTTATGCATGCTATACAAGGAGCTAAACTATTTTCTGTACTCTCTTTTGTCTCCCTTCACAAACTCTTAGAGAAATTCAGCATAGCACAATTTGATTTTATAGTGATCAGTCATGCAACTGGCTATAACTTTTTAGGACTGGGTTTGACTAGCAAGTCCTTCTGTAAAAGGGGAGGTCCTGTTCACCCACTCCTCCCTCCGTTCCTTTATTCCTACCTACCAGGAGGTAGGACCACTTCCTTTGCACTGTCTTTGGTGCTCACTGGACCTCTTATAAACCTGATTTAACTTGCTAATCTGATAGAAATTTTTTGTCCAGGTGGTTGTTTGTCAGTTTGGAGTTAAGGTGGCACATGGAGAAGTGGGAGAACATGCAAGGAGGATAAGGGAAGTGAGATCTCCCCACCTCATTGATCAGCTCAGCCATGTTGTCAAAATGCCCCAGCTGCAATCTCAAACACATGATATGCTGCCCAGCAAGAAACTAGGTAGAAACAAAATTACATGAAGGTGTGAGAGAGATGGGTGTTCATAAATTGTGCATAATAGAATTGTAAGTGGAAAACTTCAATAGTGACCTGAAGAGAGAGCCATTAGATTAGAAGAAACTGCAGGAGCAGTTTAATAATAATCAGCTGTATTAGGAGGGCACTTTTTAATAGTAAATCAGCCAGGCTGTGTCCACCTTGCTGTTGTCAGGGAGCAGTGAGGACTGGTGCTGCGCTGCAAAGGGAGCTGGGAGCTGAGCAAGGGTAGCAAAGCAGGCACAGGTAGCAGCTGATCTAGCAAGGGCTCAGCCCTGCAGTGCCCAATTAAGCCTGGTGATGGTAGCCAGGTTCAGCCATGAGCCTAGGTGGCCAGACAAATCCATAGAGATGAGGCAGGTCAGGGGTCAGGGTGCCTAGCCCAGCACAGGCATAGCTGCAACACTGCTGCAGCATAGCTCAGGTGAGGACCAAGTATGAGGGCCTCAGCTTAAAAGCCACTCCAGAGCAAAATGTGGGATAGCCGTCCACTGAGGCTTCTTAGCAGAGCTTTCTGGAAGAGCTGTCTTCAAAGCTAGACACTTGCACCATTACTGAAGCTGACCCTGAGCCCAGGAAGCCAAAGCCCCAGCCAGGGGGAGGGTAGAAGGGGTGTGCTCAGAGCTCTGACAGCTTTAGAAAAACATGCATTATCTCAGAGATAGAACTGCAGTGAAGTAATAAATGTTTTCGTGGGGTGGGGTGGGGGGTATAAAACTTTTTATCTTCCAGTGCCTGCAGTATCTGATTTTTATGTTCTTCATAGTGTAGAAAGAGAATCAGCTAGTACTACAACTCTAAACACCATTTGCTTTTTCAGAAACAAGAAGATGGTGTGTTTGGAGAAGGATAGACATTTTCTTACAGTTGGATTTACCCAATGCATAGGGACCAAAGCATCATTTATGGTATCTCCTTTCATGCACAATAAATGGAAAATTCCCACAGATGAGCTACGCTGTGCATGTGCTGTAGGAGGGCTTGTGCTCTGCTTTGTATCGGCTATGAATGGGAAAGTTAGAATATAGGATCCTGTATCTTCCCTTACACATATTTGTTAACCAGACATAAACAAACACAACAGAATCTATAGCAGTTCATATGGGACTGTGGTTCTAATTCAAACTCCTAAAGCCTTTAAAAATTACATGTATAAAACAAGAAAATACATATTTTTCATAAATTCTGTTTCTATCCTGCACTCAATTAGCATATGCAGGACAATGACATGGTTAATGAGTGGTGAATAATTCATTACAATATTTAAAGAAAAATCTTATCTAAAAACAGCTTGCATTTAAAATGTTCTGGCCTTACAAGAAGAATGTACTTGTCATCATAATACAGTGGAATTATTCTCTTAAGTAAATTGAAGAAGGCCAATGGCATCCTGGCTTGTATCAGAAACAGCATGGCCAGCAGGGACAGAGAAGGGATCCGACCCCTGTACTCGGCACTGGTGAGGCCACACCTCGATTACTGTGTTCAGTTTTGGGCCCCTCACTCCAAAAAGGCCATTGAATGACTCGAGCGTGTCCAGAGAAGGGCAACGGAGCTGGTGCAGGGTCTGGAGCACAGGTCTTATGAGGAGCAGCTGAGGGAACTGGGGTTGTTTAGTCTGGAGAAGAGGAGGCTGAGGGGAGACCTCATCGCCCTCTACAACTCCCTGAAAGAAGGGTGCAGAGAGCTGGGGATGAGTCTCTTTAACCAAGTAACAAGCGACAGGACAAGAGGGAATGGCCTCAAGTTGCGCCAGGGAAGGTTTAGACTGGATATTAGGAAGCATTTCTTTCCAGAACGGGTTGTTGGGCATTGGAATGGGCTGCCCAGGGAGGTGGTGGAATCCCCATCCCTGGAGGTGTTTAAAAGGCAGGTTGACATAGCGCTGAGGGATATGGTGTAGTTGGGAACTGTCAGTGCTCGGTTAATGGTTGGACTGGATGATCTGAGAATTGGATCCACTAGGTGACCTGGCATCGGCTGCAGCTGCCGCAGCAGTCTGATCACTTTTTAACTGTTTCAGGGATTCATTTACCAGTTGCCATGTAGTTAAAGATGATGCAGCAGGGACCCCATTCCTTTTGCACCAAATAAGGAAAGTACGTATCACCTTTTCCTCATATTTGATTCCCATCTTCTCCAGAATTCTTATCAAAATATATAAAATAGACTTTTTCTCTGCAGAAATTTTTGCCCCCATCTTAGTCCCCAGCTGCTCACCTTCTCTCCAGGTGCCTTCAGTTACTTGTCCGGACTAGTTGGCTCACCTCCACCGATCATAAAGTTCAGCTGGGCTCCGCTACCACCACTCGTCTTCCGCGGTCCTCGCTCTGTCCCAAATTGAGTCAGGGTCACCAGTTTTAGTGGCCAAAATAATTCGCATGTCGGGGTCACCAGTTGTAGCAGCCAAAATAACAAGTCAGAGTGTTCTTTCTTTCTGCAGGGCAGGGGCTGGTTTTTTTTCCAATAGTACATATGCTCTCGTTAAAGCTCTTCATAATTAGCAAATCAGCAATTAGACAGCTATCAACTTTTTCTCCTACCAGCATCAGACCACTCTAACACGCGCTGTGCAGACCAATCACCCTCTCGTTCACGCGCTGTTCACGCGGCGGTAACTTCTCACAGTTCAGTACTTTGCCACAGCTCAGTGTTGCAGCTGGCCGTTGTTTTTCCCCGCCACATTGGCACAACTCAGCAGTTTCTTATCTTTTTCCCAAGGCCTGTTTCTCATCAAAGCCTGGCTGCTTCTTAGGTGCTGCACAGAGCTGACAGGCTGATGTCGACTTGCCTCTCTCCCATGGCTGCGCAGGGCTGACAGGCCAATGTCAACTTGCCTCTCTCCCACAGCAGCCTGTGGAGAACCCCATTCTGGAGCAGGCGGATATTTCCTGAAGGAACTGCAGCCTGTGGAGGAGCCCACGCAAGAGCTAGTTCTCCTGACAGGAACTGTGGCCGTTGGAGAACCCACACAGGAGCAGTTTTTTTCCTGAAGGACTGCAGGCTGTGGAGAGGACCCACACTGGAGCAGTTCTTGAGGGACTGGAGCAGGAGACTAGTATAGGGGAAAAGTGTGAGGAGGAAGGAGTGGCAGAGATGAACTGTTATATACTGACCATAACCCCCCATTCCCTGTCCCCCCTGCACCACTTTGGTGGGGGGGGAGCAGAGGAGTCAGGAATGAAGGAGTGAAGTTGAGCCTGGGAAAAAGGGGTGTGGGGGAAAGGTGTTGTTTTAATTTTGTCTTTGTTTCTTCTCACCATCCAAATCTATTAAATTGGCAATAAATTAAATTAATTTTCCCCAAGTAAAATCTGTTTTGCCCAGGATGGTAATTGGTAGGTGATCTCCCTGTCTTTATCTTGACCCACAAACATTTTTCATCTTATTTTTGCCTCCTGTTTTGTTGAGTGGCTGGGTGGGCATTTCGCAGCTGACCAAGATCAACCCACCACATTAAAAAAACAAAAGGCTTTCTCCTGAGTTTTATTTCAGCCTTTTTACAATAAACAAGAGGACTTGCTTGGATTATACACACATTTGCGCTCATGCTTAGATAGCCTTAATTTGTGTATGAGCTCAGAAAATGCTCTGCCCAAGGCACAGTCTAATGGGGCACTGTCGCGGATGAAAGTATTGACACGGCAATATTTAGTAAGAAATCTAGGTTTATTAATAACTAACAGCAATTTGTTATTATAAAATAATTCAGAAATACTAAAAGAAAGAAAAGCGACTTATTCAGATTCTAAAATGACAAGATTCACACTAACTTACTTAACGGTACCTATATATACATATATACATGCATGCACATAACAAAATGGACAAACATACAGAAACAAAGGTGTTTGGATTCAGTGGAATGAACACAGAACAGACATACACACACAGAAACAAGGGTACGTACACACACACACACACACACACACAGAGTAAAGAGAAGCTAGCTCAAAGAAAATTTCCCTCTTGAGTTTAGAGCAAATCCTCCCAATGCCTTGGCATTCCTCAACGGGCGATAATTGAGACTCAAGCGGGGGACTTCGCCCTGGCCTTCCGTCTGGAGCAGACGACACCTTAAGGGTTTGGTACCTGAGAGGCGTCCCAGCTCAGGGGAGATGCTGGTCACAGGCCCACTGCGATCCAGGAGAGCTCAAAGGGTCTCCCTGGTGGTCGCCATTTATAGGGTCCAAGATAATTGACTTTTGTCAAATGCCTTCTGGTGCCTTCCAGCAGTTACACAAGAATTTGATTAATGTGCGACTCTGTTATTGTTCCCATTTGACCACATCCCAGGCACAGGTGTGCCAGGCCCTGAGGAGTTGATGGGCCATTTTAACCATTTCCGAGCAATCGGGAGGGGCAGGAGCCAGGCTCGTTAACATTGTCAGTCCTTATCTCCACAGACTGGTGTATAGCTCGGGGGATGTGGGTGGAATCGCACCTAGCACCAAGCAGCCCAACAAAGAGGGGCGGGGGGGGGGGTAAGGATTGCACCACCACAATCCACCCCGTGACTAAAGTCAATTTATCTTGTCCATAGAGTGGCAGTGTGGTTGCCTCTTGCCTCTATGCCTATAAACAGAGGATGCCATAATCCAATCACAGTTGAAGGAAATTTTGTGTTTGATTAGCTTCAAAAAGTTATTTTGGGATGGTGTACACACGGGGATACTTCTGTAACTGAGTAATCTGTTTAACCATCCTCCAAACCTTAATATACAATACAATTATGAGCAGTAAACATATTAGAATTAGAATTAAGAAGAACATGACCGGGTGGAACATAGAATTAAACAGTCCAGTTGCGGTTGGTGACCATCCAAATAAGCTTTCCCACCACTGATGTTCTCCATCCCTTTTGACTCTTGTTAACACCTGATGTATTTCTTCTATATCATGTTGGACCGTGATAAGAGTCTTTTGTCCAGTTTTCTGTGCTTGTTGCAGGAGGTCGATTAAGTCAGGATGTTGGAGGAGTTGCTCAATTATGGTTAGGCTCATCCCAATAGGTGTAGGTTGCAACTCGTGATATAGCATATAATCGAAAGATAAGTCATCATAGGTAGTTATTGGTACAGAGAAATGAAAATCACAGCCAATAATTACAGAAAAGTTACACACACATAGATTGGACTTATTGGTTATGTTATGGACAGTACCATCTATTAATAAGGAATCACATCGTGTTCGCATGCAAACACATCCCTTTCCAACATATATGACTACGGTTTCAGGGGTTTCGTTTGGGTGGATCTCAAAGTGACAAATGTTTTGTTCAGTATCAAGACAAATGTCTTGAGCCTCAAGAGTATTTCCTTCACAAATGAAGCCTCGTTGTTCTCGCACAGTACATGCATTTACATCAATTGTTTGCCATTTCCCCTCCTTATGGTGGGCCCACACTTTATGTTCTGAGGGACAGAGTATGTTTCCATTGTGATTTAGTCCTGATGCA
This sequence comes from Strix aluco, assembly GCF_031877795.1. Lineage (NCBI taxonomy): Eukaryota > Metazoa > Chordata > Aves > Strigiformes > Strigidae > Strix > Strix aluco. The sequence continues at coordinate 45,087,528 of NC_133970.1, read as the reverse complement.
AGGATTGGGTGTATGTAGTACACTGAGGCATTGCGTATAGTGAGGACAAATGCAATAATCCTGTCACCTTCTGTGCAGTGAGGAAAATTGACCAATTAGACCTGCCTTGTAGTGTTTTGATGCTTCCAGTGTATCTCAGTAATGCAAGATCCCAAGGATTTGATATGTGAGCCATTGTAAGTGCCTTTACTCTCATGAGCAGAAAAAGGAAGAGAGAAGAAGAAGCCGTATAGACACCATTGTTGTAGCAATCGAGGTATGATGGTGAGGGAGAGAAAGGGTAGGTGCAATGCTGCGAAGAGTCTCATATTGAAGATGAGGGTTGTTCCCACAGTGCTACTGGTGGACTTGCTGGGTATGGTGTCTGCTTCCGCATTGTCGTTGGTGGAGTCGGTTATTTCTGAAAAGGAAAGAAAAGAGAACGGTCTCGGGGGGGGGGGGGGGGGAAGCTGAACAGGTTACCCCTTAGGATGCTGGATAAATCCATCTAGTACTGATTTTATGTTTTATTCCATCATTATCAATAGCATCCCATGCTAGAAATCCTCGTGGCTTGACCAGGGTTACTGGTATTGTTCCTACAGATGGTATTTTTGCCATCACAGGCTGTCCTGCTTTCATTGAGGACCAGGTGTGCTCATTATTTAGGTTTGTTTCTGAAGAAAGTGTTAAGAAGGCTCGAGTAATTGGACTTCCATAGGGACCATACCGATTATTTAACTGCTGTAAAATTTCAGAAAGACGTCTGTCCCATTGTCTTTCATGTGGTTTAAGATATTTTTTCAGCAGTCCATTGGCTCGTTCAACTATACCATTAGATTGTGGGTAATAAGGTGTGTGAAATACCCACTTTATTTCTTTTTGCTTTGCCCATTCCTGTACTTCTTTACTAGTAAAGTGTGAGCCATTGTCACTCTGGATAGAATCAGGGACAGGTAAAATTGAGAACCATGAGGAAAGGCCTCGGATAGTATTCTGTGCATTAGCCTTTTGGCACTTGGTAGCTGTAAGGAGTCCAGATATTATTTCTACACCTGTTAAAATATATTTGTACCCAGCAGAGGATTTTAAAGGACCAATGTAATCAATTTGCCAAGTAGACCACAAAGTTTTCCCCTCTTTAATGTGTAAAGGTGGTGCTTTGGCAGGGTGGTCCATCTGCAATTTTAATTTACACTGGGGGCACTCAGTGAGGATGGTTTCACATGTTTTCCTACTGAGAGGCCATCCCCGGCTTTGGGCTGAAAAGTAAAGTGCTTCTCGACCTGTGTGGCCTAATTTTTGATGTAACCATTCTCCTAGTCGATACCATGTGGGGTCTGAGGAATCTTCAATGTCTATTTTCCTAATTTTTGTCAATTCATCCACCCTTTGGTTCCAATTTGTAGCTGGTTTATGGTCATTAGCATGAGCTTTTACCCATCCTATTTGGAATGGTGTTTTTCTGGCCATGGTTAATAGTAATTGCCAGTCTTCAGTTCTCCAGATTGGTGATTTATTTATCTCCCAGTTTAAGGCTACCCATTGACAAAGCCACTGTGTGGCATCTGCCCAGACAGCATAAGAGTCTACATAAATGGCTTTTGCTTCATTTTGTGCTGCCAAAACAACTGCTCTTAACTCTCCTACTTGAGCACTGCCTTCACCCTCTTCAATAACTTGTTTGCCTGTTTTGATTTCTAATGCAACAGCTCTATATTGCCATTTACCATCCACTCTTTTTGCCGAGGCATCAGAAAACCAGACACCCTCGGTTGGTGAATCTTCAGTGAAGGGAGGTGCATCTAAAATTGGTGAAGGTTTGAATGGTTGTTGTAATGCTAGGGGGTCAGTATTAATAGGCATTTGCAATTTAGAAACTTTTGTGTGTCCTTCACTTAATTGCATTTCATCCGCCACACCCACTAGATAGGCATACCATTTCCTAATTGTAGGTTTTTGTGCAATTCCCTCTGGGGGAGCAGTCCCTTTTAGGATTGTGTCTAATAAATTAAAGGGACCTCTGGTCTGAACAGCTTGTTCTTGACGTATTTTCTCAACTTGTTTAACTGCACGGACTAGAGACAAAAGACCCTTTTCCCACTCTGAGTATCTTTGTTCAGTCTCTTTAAATGCAGTTGAGCTAAACAGTAAAGGTCTCTTTGGCCCATCAGGGCCGATCTGAAATAAGTTACAATAAGTACCATGTTCTGCAAAACCCCATTCTGCTATAATAGGGTCACGAGGATGAACAGGTCCTAGGGATTGATATGTTTTTAATTCCAGTATTAGAGTTTTAATTGCTTCTTCATGTTCTGAATCCCATCTCCACGATTTTCCTTTTCGTAAAAGTGAATAAAGTGGGCGGGCAATGATGGAGAATCCAGGTACATGTTTTCTCCAATATCCTAAAGTGCCCATTAGCTGTTGTAATTCTTTTTTAGATTGGGGCATTTCTGATTGTTCTATTTTATTTAGAGTATCTGGTGGGATTGCTGCACTTCCAGCAATCCACCAAGTGCCCAGGAATTTCACTTCTTTACTTGGTCCCTGACATTTTTCAGGTGGAATTTCAATTTTTGCTTCATGCAATGTTTGCCAAACTGTTGCTGCCACTTCTCCCACCTTGTCAGGAGAGGGTCCTCCGATTAGAATATCATCTATATACTGATACAGTTTTACATCTGCAGGGAGTGAAACTGTCTGTAAAAGTTCAGCAAGTGCAGCATGGGCAATTGTGGGTGAGTGTTTATATCCCTGTGGGAGCCTGTTAAAGGTATATTGGATACCTTCCCATGTGAATGCGAATTTTTCTTTATCTTTTTCCCTTAAAGGGACCATGAAAAACATGTCTTTTACATCTAGCACTGCCATCCAAGGATGTGCAGCGGCTTGCAGTGTAGCAGTTAAAGCTGCAATGTTGGGAACTGCCGCTGTCAATGGGGCTGTACTGGCATTTAAACGCCGATAATCGACTGTTAAACGCCACCTCCCATCTGGTTTGCGGACTGGCCAGACAGGAGAATTGTATGGGGAGTGAGTTCGGGAAATAATCTGCCGTTTTTCTAAGTCCGCAATTACTTCAGAAATTCCAGTTCGTGCTGTAGCAGAAATTGGATACTGTGGGACATTAGTAATTTTTGATTCGGGAAGTGCTGGAGCTGCACGGAGTACACGCACTGTGGCAGTTTGTTGATTTTTATTAGGGCTGGGGTTGGCAATTGAACCAAAAGACCACAGACTACCGTCTGGCAAACGCCAGGTCCGGCCGTTCAGTGCATCAAAACCCAGGATATTTTCATAATGCTCCTTGATCGCAAAGCGAAGAGATGTTACACGTTTTTCGCCAGGGAGCAGTAAATTAACTTTTGCTGTCTGGCACACAGTGCTAATTCCTGTGACTCCGGTAATTTTAACCTTTCGCCGGCCAGGTCGTATGCCTAGCTTATTGGCATCTCGCTGTGTAATTATTGAAATTTGTGCACCCGTATCAATCAAAAATTTTATTAATTGATTTTGAGGACCAACTGGAATTAAAATGTAAGGGCCGTTCTCATTTATCCACTGATAAGCTTCTACTTGCCGGACTGGCAGGCCCAATTGCCGTCCGGACCTTATCAGTTTTTTGATCCTGTGCTTTGCAACTGATCCTCTTGAGGGAGGAAAGGGTTATCTTTTTTTTTTCTGGGAGCTGGCGAAGGGGGGAGGGGGGGGGTTGGAGCATTTGGAGCGATACCTTTTTGAAATGCCTGAATCAGACTCAGAATGACGCCGCTAGGCTGTCTCTGAATCGCGGCTCTAGGAATTCCTAGTGACAATGCTTGCTTCCACAGTTCATTTCTCCACTCCTGACCCCTACGTTGTCGGTCAGAGGGTTTTTGTTCCTGAGAATTATTTTGATGCAATTGTTTAATTTGCCTAACAGTGCAACCTACATTTTTTGTTTCATTGGGAATTTCATCCCATCCCATTTCTCGGGCATGATTTACAGTTTCATGCACTAAAGTTGCCCAAGTGGGTAATACTCTTGGTTCTAATTCTTCTTCCCCACTATTTCCAATAGTTTGTGTTAGATTTACCAATTCATTATAATTTAAGTCTCTCTGGATCTCATCCCGTTTTGCAATGAGAAAAGGTTTGAGCATGGCAGGGGCTCCTTTTATCAGTACTTTAAGTATAGCAGGAGCTACAGTTGCCGAAAGAGGAACATCAGTAGGCTGACGCTGATGCATGGCTTGAATACAGGCAGCCTTTGTAAAAGCTGCAGAGAGGTCATTTAGAGATTTGATAGGTATTAACAGAGGTTCTCCTCTCTCTAAGGCATCAATGCCACCAGCCCAATATGCCACTCTGCTTGTTAGTGAGTGGGGGTCATTCGGGGGGTTGGGACCAGCATCCAAAAAGACACCAGGACCCCAATATCCACTGGCTTCATCGCCATCTAGTAACATTCTATCTCCCCCGTTTAGAGACACTGTCCATAGGTATTCAGTTTCAGTTTGTCCAGGCTTACGGCCGTAACGATCTTGTAAATTGGCTATTTGAATTGGATCAAAAGGGGTTGTTTTGCTGATGCGACTTCTCACACCACCCCGAGGTCCTGTTGTTTCCTCTGTTTTAATAATTGGTCTGACTGCAAGAGGGGGAGACTCAGGCGGCTGCAAATAATTATTTTCGTCTGAGTCGTCATTATGTGTATCACTCCAAATGTTACCATCCCAGTCTTCAGGGGACACAATTAATTTTCTGATTTGAACAATATCAGGGGGGTTTGGAGACTGCATTAGCATCATTTCAACGCGTTCCCCCAGTTTTTGTTGTTTCAATTGGGATTCCTTAAGTTGCTGTTGCAGCTGCTCTATTTTAATCGATAACAGCAGATTGGTGGATTTGTGCCCTGTAATCTCATCTTGTAAATTTTGTATTTTACGATTAACTTTCTCTCGTTCATGACAGGCAGCTTCCAGGCACACTCCCAACATTTTACAAATCATACCTTTATTTTTTTTTCCAAATTTAGTTGCACCTCGAGCAATAGTTAACTGTTTTTCTACCTCTTCCCAGTTGTGCCAATTATTATAAGCCCAATCCTCTGGGAAGGTGGGATTTGGTTGGATACCGTGTTTTTGTAAGTATTTGGTGATTTTGCTTGTCATCCTGCCGACTACGCCAATTTGTCGCGGATGAAAGTATTGACACGGCAATATTTAGTAAGAAATCTAGGTTTATTAATAACTAACAGCAATTTGTTATTATAAAATAATTCAGAAATACTAAAAGAAAGAAAAGCGACTTATTCAGATTCTAAAATGACAAGATTCACACTAACTTACTTAACGGTACCTATATATACATATATACATGCATGCACATAACAAAATGGACAAACATACAGAAACAAAGGTGTTTGGATTCAGTGGAATGAACACAGAACAGACATACACACACAGAAACAAGGGTACGTACCCACACACACACACACACACACACAGAGTAAAGAGAAGCTAGCTCAAAGAAAATTTCCCTCTTGAGTTTAGAGCAAATCCTCCCAATGCCTTGGCATTCCTCAACGGGCGATAATTGAGACTCAAGCGGGGGACTTCGCCCTGGCCTTCCGTCTGGAGCAGACGACACCTTAAGGGTTTGGTACCTGAGAGGCGTCCCAGCTCAGGGGAGATGCTGGTCACAGGCCCACTGCGATCCAGGAGAGCTCAAAGGGTCTCCCTGGTGGTCGCCATTTATAGGGTCCAAGATAATTGACTTTTGTCAAATGCCTTCTGGTGCCTTCCAGCAGTTACACAAGAATTTGATTAATGTGCGACTCTGTTATTGTTCCCATTTGACCACATCCCAGGCACAGGTGTGCCAGGCCCTGAGGAGTTGATGGGCCATTTTAACCATTTCCGAGCAATCGGGAGGGGCAGGAGCCAGGCTCGTTAACATTGTCAGTCCTTATCTCCACAGACTGGTGTATAGCTCGGGGGATGTGGGTGGAATCGCACCTAGCACCAAGCAGCCCAACAAAGAGGGGCGGGGGGGGGTAAGGATTGCACCACCACAGGCACACAGGACATTCAGCTGTACCTGAATGAGTTTTTGTCTCCAATAGCTTGTGTCAGGAGGGTTTTTCCTCTTTTTTATTGCTGCCCGGTCTTTTCCTGCTTGCTGTGTTGTTTCTCTGTCAAGGGCAAATGAGCAGCTTCCATAAAAGCTGATAGTAGAGACCCAGGAATGGCACCCATATTTCCCCCTTTCCAGTCCTTATGTTCTGTAACCCAGTTCTGTTGCCCTGTACCTGCTTCCTCTGCTATTTCTAGCATATACAATTGGAGCTGCCCTATCTTCTATAGGACACTGCAGGCCTGCCTTTAATTCAGCTCATGATGCACTCATCCAAAGTCAGGTCTCCCTTTGCCGGGCAATATGATGATAGTGTTTGAGTAAAGAAATTACATATACAGCCTGGAATGCCTTACAAGAAGAGATGGCATGATATGACAGGGTCCCTGGCCTCCATCTGAAATGATTCTTTGGAAAAAGCATGGGGCAAAGCTGACAGTCCTTGTTGATCTAATCAGCCTCCTCCAATTGGCCAGAGCATCTCTGACAGCCTTGCATGTGTGTACTTGCTAGCACATGTGGTTTTCCTTAGTGGCTCAAAGCGCATTCAGCAAGTGTTACAATGGAGATTTTACTGTAAGAGCATGACTAGGCATGACACTGAGCTTCTGTCATGATTCAGGACTGTACCCCATCCTTTGTGGAGTCCTTAGGGACTTCTTCCAGAGTCACTGTCTTGGGATCTTTGTCCCCTGTACAGAATCACAGAATCACAGAATCACAGAATTGTCTAGGTTGGAAAAGACCTTGAAGATCATCCAGTCCAACCATTAACCCAACATTAACAGTTCCCAACTACACCATATCCCTAAGCGCTATGTCAACCCGCCTCTTAAATACCTACAGGGATGGGGACTCCACCACTGCCCTGGGCAGCCCATTCCAATGCCCAACAGCCCCTTCTGGAAAGAAATACTTCCTAATAGCCAGTCTAACCCTGCCCTGGTGCAACTTGAGGCCATTTCCTCTTGTCCTATTGCTTGTTACTTGGTTAAAGAGACTCATCCCCAGCTCTCTGCACCCTCCTTTCAAGGAGTTGTAGAGGGTGATGAGGTCTCCCCTCAGCCTCCTCTTCTCCAGACTAAACCCCCCCAGTTCCCTCAGCCGCTCCCCATCAGACCTGTGCTCCAGACCCTGCACCAGCTCCGTTGCCCTTCTCTGGACACGCTTGAGTCATTCAATGGCCTTTTTGGGGTGAGGGGCCCAAAACTGAACACAGGAATCGAGGTGTGACCTCACCAGTGCCGAGTACAGGGGTCAGATCCCTTCCCTGTCCCTGCTGGCCACGCTATTGCTGATACAAGCCAGGATGCCATTGGCCTTCTTGGCCACCTGGGCACACTGCTGGCTCCTGTTCAGCCGGCTGTCAATCAACCCCCCCAGGTCCCTCTCTGACTGGCAGCTCTCCAGCCACTCCTCCCCAAGCCTGTAGCACTGCTGGGGGTTGTTGTGGCCCAAGTGCAGAACCTGGCATTTGGCCTTATTGGCCTCTTACAGTTGGCCTCAGCCCATCACTCCAGCCTGTCCAGATCTCTCTGCAGAGCCTCCCTACCCTTGAGCAGATCAACACTCCCACCCAACTTGGTGTCATCTGCAAACTTACTGAGGGTGCACTCGATCCCCTCGTCTAGATCATCAATAAAGATGTTAAACAGGAGTGGCCCCAAAACCGAGCCCTGGGGGACACCACTCGTGACTGGCCACCAACCAGATTTAACTCCGTTCACCACAACTCTTTGGGCCTGGCCATCCAGCCAGTTTTTTACCTAGCGAAACGTATGCCCAAAATGAATGAAATAGACTCACTGGAGCTCTGTTCCTTTTCTTGGTTGGCTAAATTTTGTCAGATGGATCCTTCCAGAGGGAAGGGGATCTCTTTGTATGTGGGCCAACTAACAGGCTGGATGGAGGCCAATAAACTCAATAGTGTATATATTCCTTGCCAGAAGGAGGAAGGGGTGTCCCAGCTGAACGGATTTAGCTGGTAATTGTGTCTCATTGTTTCTGAGTTGTAAACTTAGATGAATTGATGGCTAGGGGAGATTCTGTTGGAACAGTAGTATGCCATGGTAAAAGAATACCAACAGCTGTGTGAATAGAAGTTTTGCCACTACCCTCTGAGGAAATATCTACAGAGTATCTTGAAGGCCCTCTTTTGTTCTTCTCCATCGCATTATGGTGATGAATTCATGTACAGTTGCAGACTCTGTAGTTCTCCCCAGAGTGAGAACCTCTAACAAGATTTCTTCCTCCCCACTCTTCTTCCAGTTGTCCCTGTCCTCAGATTTGTGATAGTCATAGTTTTCTTTGCTTTTGTCTTACACTAGTGTCCAGTCCATTTGCAGCATATAGGTAGTGATGGTCATGTAGTAGGTGGCATTTTCAAAGATTTGAACCTACCTACACAAACAAATAAAATAAGGAAGGTGCTATACTGCAGCTGGATTCATGTTGCCTTTGCCTCTGACTCTGAAATGATCCAGTGCAGCATGTTTGCCATTGTGCAGGAGGATGCTGTGGAAAGTATAGTAAGCATTGGGCACTCAAGAGGCTTCACTGTTTGGTTCTCTCAGGGTCCAGTTGCCAGAAGAATGTACAGAATGTCTTGAATGTACAGAAACTTGTCTCTCTTCTTAATGTGACTGCCAGAACCCTCTGGTACTTCATATGTAGAAAAAGACTAGGCATCCTCTGTTGCTTACAGAATTTCTACTCTTGCTGGCAGTACAAAATGTTTCCTTTTTACATAATTATGGAACTCTCTTGTGTTTATACATAAACAAAGAATTATATCCTTAATTGTTAATTTTTACAATGAGCAGCAGGCCTATCCACTCTATAAATTGTTTTAATGCTCTTTTTTTTTTTTCCTTTCTTAAATCCAAACCTTATCCAGTCCCCCTGTAATCTTCCATTTTAGCCTGACAGACTTAGGTCATTAACCTTTCTGCTGTGGTCTGAAAAGCATCCCCAGAGTCATTCCCAGATCTTTTGTTCACTTTCTTATCCAAAATGTGGACCCTGTTAGTGAATAAAATTTTAACCCAATCATGGGTACTTTTTTTCATGATGCCATTATAAACTGCATGTTTTCCAGATCACTTGCAAACTCAGTGCATAAATAGCTTCACTATATCATGACATTTACCAATTTGAATTTTACCAATTTGTCTGCTAAATTTGTCCATCACCACCACTATCACCACACAAACACACCCTGGTTTTGTTTTCATATTGGTTTGTGTACCTGCAGGGAGTAGGAGAGGCAATTAGCTTGTACTGGATGTCTAAGGGTACTTTTAATGAGGGCACATGAGGAGGTCCTTTGGAGCAAGGTCATAGTCCCCATTTTGAAAACCTCTCAAGCTTTCATTCAGACAGTAGCTGTTTTGCTATGCACAACATGGGGTTTGAAAGATTTCTGCATGCCTTGATGTGAGTCACAAACGTTCGCTTCTTAGAAGTCTGAAGTAAAAAGTCTAGGTTGCTTGTCTGTGATCTAGAAGTGTGCTCGCTATTCTTCTGGCAACTGGACCCTGAGAAATGCTGATATCATGTTCAAAAAGGAAGGCCTTTTTTTTTTTTTTTTTTTTAAATACTTAACTCTATTTGTGCTGCTTTGATTTACTTCCCTACATCTTCAGAACAATGGAAACTATTTTAGAATGCTTTAAGACATCCTTGTTTCCTTCATCACAGCACCTCTGCTTGGTTAATGGCTTTTAGAAAGCTGTAAGTTCCAAGTAATGTGTAAATGATATATGACATACTATTCCATCTTTTTGGTTGCTGTAGCAGCATCACACTAAACTACACATTAGTCAGTAGTCTAGTCCAGCAATTGTCTTGTTTCTAAAGCATGGTTTACACATTATGAACACTTAAAAACAAATGCTAAAACAGATAATTGACTTTAGCAGTTCCAGCTGAAGAATTTGCATGAGAAAGCATTACATTGATTTGGTTTAGAACTGAGTCTGCATATTAAGTTCTTATATAAAACTTTCAAATTTCCCTCGCCTCCTCTGCATCCATGCAAGTACATAACCTATTTTTATATGCATACAATGAGGAAAAAAACATGCTTCAAAGGTAGGTAAAAACAGAGAACTAGAAGTTCTTTGTGATGACCTATGTATCTCTGTCCTGTATCTGCAATACTCAGCCATATGATGTTGCTGTATTTGCCATGGTTCTTTTGTTTCTGTATATAATATGGTGATATGGATTTTAGGAAAATCAAGCAGAGAGATTATATCTGAAAAACAGCTATCAAAGCATCCTTCCCATGAGATATAACATGAGATATTAAGGAGAATTAGTCAGGAAATTGAAAATAAAATTTGAATGTTTAAATAAGTTCTAGGTAAGGGGTAATGTGTTTTAAATTTTGTTATGGGCAAAAAGGAAACACTCCTTATATGTAAAGCTGTGAATGTATTTTTATTATAATAGAAATCTTAAGAGTCTAATCAAAGAATTCTTACTAGTCCAAATCTAATTGTTACAGAAAAAGAAAATAAAGAATACAATTTCAGAAAAAGTCTCAAAAATAATAATGAAAATTGTTGTGCACACAGTTCCTAGTATCTATCTGTCTTTTTCTCTGCTGTTATGCTCATCCTTTCACTGCCTCTCTGCCTGCTAGGGTCAACAATGTTAGTCTATCTTGAGCAGAAAGGAAAGGGGAGCATTGCAGCAAATCATCAGTGCTCCAAGTCTTTCACTGATACGAGTGAAATACTGATGCTGGGGTTACCTGCTCATCTTTGCTAGGAGGAATATAATATTGGTGTTCATAGTTTCTTCTTCCCCTTCTTTAGGATACACTTTGAGCCATTTTTATATGTTTGCTAATGCATATAATAATAGAATAGAATAAATAGCACCTCGCTATTTATTCATTGGTCTGCAAGTTTACATTACATTCAAGTTTACTCTACATGGTGGGTTTTACATATTTTGGATATTGTTCTTCATTATCTTCATTTTGCTCAGCTCAGTGTAGGCATTCTTTAACTGACCATTGGTGAGTTGTATATAGCCCTGGGATCTCTAGCATCAGCTTGTCCCCATTTTCTTATCAACCCATGTCTGTAGTCCTCTAAACAATATCCTTTGTCCCCATCCTCAAGGCCTCTGCTATCATACCAGACCTGTATCATTAAGTCATTAGTAAATATTTCATCATATCAGATTACGTGCTACTACCATGTAAAAAAAAATATATGGTTATACCATACAAAAAAGATAAGTAAAAGTAAGATAGATTAGAACAATTATTACTACACCTAAACAAGCCCCCAAAAAAGGTACAGGCAGGCCAAGAAAAGTTCAAAGTAAGCCTGACAAGACTTGGTCCTGAGGACTTGCAAAGCCAATCTCTAGCAATGGCAATAGTGTGTTTACAGGAAAACAGGGCTACAGTAGAAGACAGCTATACCTTTATAGAAAAATGTAATTGAATATGAGATACAATTTGATCCTGGACCACAGTATGACAAGTGTCCAGGAGCTGTGATTTAAAATATCTGAAATTGTGAAAAAACACAATTAAAGAAATGGGAAGTCTCACATTAAATCAATATCTGGAAAAACAAATACTGATACTTTGAACTGATATGAATTTTTCAGTTTGCCTGTCAAGTAAAGGCAAGACAGCTATGGCAAATATTCAAAGTGTTGCCATTCTTGAAAGAAAATAATTGAAGCTGTTATTCACTTGGCAAACCTTTACATAAATAATCCCTCCATAGTTAACTTTTGTGAATTATGGTTCATCAGAATGAGAAAGAGGTTGATGATTTGACCATAAAATATAAAAGAACTTGGTTAGACTAAAAAGTTGCTTGAAATTCCACTATAATTAGCAAATACTTCCAGTTTTACTTTCAAGGATGACATTGAATGTGTTGATATGGGTGCAGCCTTCACATGGTTTGTTCCCTAATTTCTGACTAATTGTTCTCTTTTCTTGCATCAGTTTTTCCTCTTGTTTGAAGATGTAGCCCTGCTTAATATGCTAGAATTATTCCAATTAAAGTTGGCACAAGTGGCAGTGAGATCAGGACGTTATTCCTGGTCTTCTGTCAAACATGATTTTTTTTTTCTTTAATCATGCGAGTTTTCCATGCATTCCATTTCATGGAAAACCTGTTAATTTGAGTTTTGTGGGTTTTTTATATTTTGCCCAATGAAGCAGAAAGATGGCTGGAAGTCAAATGCACTATGTGTATCTTCAGCTAATGCTAAATTCAGTGACATTTCTCTGTATATACTGGTCTGAATGTGGACAATGCAGAGCAAAAGAAGATATTAAAGTGTGCATGAGGTTGGTATAACAGGTTAAATAACTCAGTATTTAACTTAGAGGACTACTTGACATATTTTTATTACTGGTCATTGTTAGAGATAAGATAATGGTTCAGATGAGCTTTTGTCTAACCAGTTAGAGAAAGTGCAGTGATTTACAAAAGAAAAATGTATGTGAATATTTTTTTTCCCACATAGTATTCTTAAGTGACTGATTAAAATCAGTGTAAGTTCAGTATTGCAGATTCTTTACAAAATTTAGTTGACTTAATTGCCTATGCTTACCAGCTGCTGGTTTCATTTCTGTATCCTATTTCTACCAATGAAAAAATCATGACCTAGCATTCACAGACACTGAAAATATTGAACTAAAAATGATAAATAATTCAAATCAGTGCTTTGCACTATAAAGGGGGAAAATTAAGACACCAAAGTCTTTTGGTTTGGAATTTGTTTTCTTTTCTGATTCAAGCTGGAGATCCTTTTCAGGATTCATGGAATATTTTAGTACTGAATTTGGTGTTTGGCATTTAGAGTGCATCCTGACAATTTTATTGAAGGAATAATTCTGTAATTAATAAAAAGTTTCATCTTGGGTCTGAAGAAATTGAATGTACATGTCCACTGTATATATTGCTAGTAAAATTTTTTTCCTATTTCATCTTGAGTCACCATTTTTTATTCTCAGTAACACTGATTTTGACAGCAGTAGTTACTGTGGACAGTTTTGCAAGTTATGCAAGCAGTCTTACAGGCAACTCGGGCTTCTTGCAGTGTCGCTGTTAGAATATGTCTGACCTCCACTTTGCGCAGCCACTATTCTGGTGTAAGAGTACTTCAAAGCCAACACTTCTTTTGTCAGAAGCGGTTATAGCTTAATTTAGCTTAATTGGAAAGAGAGTGGGCAAGGAGAATCTGTATTCTTAATACAGAACTAGGAAAGAAATATTATTCACTGTTTAAGTGTACTATTAATAAATAACAGTTATTTTCTTGGAAAAAAGGATTTTAGATAAACTCTAAAACATTTTAAAGATGTGTGCATTTCAGTGAAACAATATCATAATTAAACTTTTCTTCCTTCAAATGTTCATCTTCACCTAAGATCAGATATTATGATCTTGCATCATACCAATCTTAATTATAAATATTTTAGATAGGATCTATATTTTTCCTGGTAATCTCATTATTAGATATCAGTATAATCAAGCAGAATAGAAGAGGAAAACTATTTAAATTGTGATTTGGAATATCAGAGAGTTACCAGAGATGAATTAATTGACTTTAGGCAAGATAATAAAAATTTTTCACTAAAATTCATAATTAATATACTACTAAAAATAAAAATAAGATCCAGCAAGTAGGAGATTATTGCAAGCTTGTGGAAGGTACCAGGAAGTAGCAGACAGAAGTTACACTGCAAAACACTGTATGTGTCTAGTCAGGTATGTTACCTTCAGATAGGAAGAATTTTCTGAACTGTCTCCTGTGAGATTTCCAGAGGTCTGTAGGTTCCTAGTGTGGTACCTAGGCAAAATCAAAGCATATAAATCCAGCATTTGCAAAATATAGCAAATGCTTGTATTTTGATTTTGAAAATTCCCTAGATGTTTAAGCTTAGGCTTCTGCATGTGCACCATTGGTGTAGCTAGAAAGACTGTCTCCATTCAGCATGCTGAAAACACACCTAATTCATACCAGCAGTATAGCTCCTCTTTTCCCAGTTATAAAACATTCTTTATTTAGGAGTGTTCCTGACCCAAAGATAATTCTTGTCCTATCCTTAAATTTTGAAGATCAAACCTTGGGTCCTATATGCAGAAGTATAACAATAATAATTAGAGTACAATTCTCCTCCCTCATGTACCAGACTCCTTGTCTCTTCCTGTGACAGCCCCAGCTGCCTTGCTAGCCTGGCACTGGAGATTTCTTTCTGGACAGCATTAACAGCAAGAGCTGCAGAAGGAGCTTGATCCATATCTGTATCCATCTACTGAGTCTGTTGCCCTGCCTTTGTTGCAGCTCTTCCTGTAATACAGTGGAACAAAATCAAAACTTAGGAACTAAATTCCACAAAACTTTTGGACAAGTGGAAACTGAAATTTATTATCCAGGCCCAAACCTAATTAATATCTCTTCTTCTTTAAGAGTGCATGAGATTTGCTTTGTCAGCCAACAAAAGCTCTTTATTTCATTGCTATGTAAGAAGTGGTTGTTATTTTAATTGAAGCTCAGTTACATATTCTGTATCAGTAGGTCCTAGTTCATCTCACATTTATATTCTTGTTTAAATAAAACCAACATTAAAAGAATACTCATAGAGATTTTTCCAAGGATTTTAGGAAGTTAAGGCATCCAACGACTTGATTATTTTGTCTCTAATAATACCTCCTGTATTTTTAAGTAACCTTTTTTTCTCTTGGCATCTTGCCCATGCATTTTGCTCTTCTTTTCTATATGCCAGCTGTCCATATAGAAAACAAAAGTGGTTGAAAGTTGGTATGTCATGATAATAAAACTGAAATACCTTTCAATATTTCAAAAGCTGGTTCATTCATAGGTATTTTATGTGGTATCATGTTCACCTGTTTGCCAAATGTCTAGATTCAGAGCTGAAAGAGTTCCTGCTTTAAAACAGTATTCCTCTGCATTAAAATAGTCTTTTCTGATTTTTTTGAGGAAAAATAGATTTAGCTGAATGGATCAATGTGTTTGTGACCGAGTCACAGATTGTAGCATAAAACTTACAGGAAACATTTTGGAAATTAAAAAAACCAACAATTATTACCTGTAATAATACATTCTACTTTTTTCGACAGAATATTTTTCAGCCCTGCACTTTAGGCAGTAGTCGTCTTTTCCATTGTGGGAAGGGCTGAAGGTTTGTGCTTACGGCACTGAATTCTTTGCTGCTCATAGTCACTTTTTTCATGGCATTTTTATGTATGCTATGATCAGTCTCAGTTCTGAGTTTCAAGTATGCTTTTATCTACATCTACTTTCTAGAAGTCTTTCCGAAATTATTTTCTAGCTAGTTTTCCTCATAGCTTCCTTAATTTGATCTGCTGATTTTCTTTCAGCTTTGTGTTTGTCTACATGGTCTTTCTTAGCCAATAAGGCATTAGAATAACCAAGACAACCTAGTAGTTTCTTCTCATTCTTACCTTGTTGATTTGCATTATTCTGTGACCAAGCAGACGTGCTTGCTTTACTCTAAAGGAGCCTGGATTGGTGAAAGCAGACAGCCAAATGTTTTGTGACTGGCAAGAGCAGGGTTTTGGTGCTTTTGTAAAGTCACAGCAATAAAAGAAAATACTTTCTTTGTTACCTCATGGCTGCAGAATTTCTTGTAAATGTGCTTTACAGCAGTGGTGTACATAATTCTGAGGACTTCTTTTCCTGGATCTGTAAATCATTAACAGAACAGTATGTGTGGTCAGTAGTCAGCTTACATTCTAAGTAAGTAGTGCTTACTTTTATTTAGGGCATGTGGTTATAGCAAAGCATAAAACTGGTAAAGGTTCAAATTCAGAAATAACCTAATCTCTAGCTGCAAAAATGACATCTGGAATTTTATATTTTATATGTACAATAATTGTTCAAAATATAAACACTTTTTTTCCTTATAGACAAATCCAGCTACTGAAAAGCAGCTTGTGCATAGAATCTACTTAATCTTCTTTTCCTGCTTCAACCTCTTCTCCTGGAGTCAGTCCACTCAGGCCCTTTATTTTCTTAAAGAGAAATTAAGCTGCTTGTCCTCACCCTTGAGGACTATACAGCCTCACTGCAGTTACTCATACAACCCCTCCCTAACCTGTGGCTCCACTCTCCTTTTTTGTGCTATCATGTGTCAAGGTTATTGTTCTGTGCCTATTTCTATCATCAAATGTGTTTAGGTTGATGTAAACTCTCCCCCCCCCCCCCCCTTCCTTCCTCAGTATAGAAGACATTTGAGGGACAAGTTAATACTTGATGTGGATGGGACAAGCAGTGAGGCTTGAATTTATAAACTTGAGTTTTATGATGTTCAAGTTTACTTCTTTCACAGAGTTTTTTATGGTAGAATCAGCCTCCCAGTTCTTGGCTTCCAAGAATACTTTTATCTACACATTTCTTCTAGAAATTCTTTCAAAATCCTTCCTAATTCATGATTTTCTGACTGATCCTTTTTAGCTTGTAAGGCATTAGCCATAGGAATGCATCATAACCTGAAATTTGAAAAATAGCATGTAAAAATGAAATGTTATACAAATGATTTTTATCGCTAGTCTGTTTAAGAATATTATGTAGTCCAACAACAGGTTTTTTATTGCATTTTAGTTGCATTAGTTCATTTTAATCCTTAAAAATCATCTCACTATAAATAATTTGGAAAAGACTGAAATAAAGGTAGTAAGGGAAATATTTTTTTTAAAATAGAGGTTAAGATTTTACTTCATCTTTCTTTTTTTATGCAGGAAGCAACATATATTATTTGCCATACAAGCTTTGATGAACTTCCAAGTTTTATTTTCAGCTATATTCAATGTATTTCACTCACTGTGCCCTCATAGAAAATGGAAATAACATTAATTTCTGTACAGTTTATGAAGTGTGAGAGAAATTATGAAGTTATTATGAAATTTGGCAGGGGGAATTATAAGTTGTTCTTCCTAATTTTTGTATTGGAATTACCTCAGTGAAATTGAAATCAGGTGTTTACTATAAGGAATGTACAATGTCTCTGCTTATTTATATAAATAGTTGCTTATTTACCTGAATAAGGGGCAGCACCTGAAAAATTATACTGGCTGATGTTACAAGTTCTTCTAGAGTTTTTGCAGAAAATGTAGAGTAAACAAATCCAACCGGAGAATGGAAAGAATAAATATGTAGATATTGACATTCAAAAATGAAGCAGGTATATGTGTCAAGAGAGGAATCCCAAGGACCTACAAGGAATAAAAGGAATGTTTTACATTAATTTTGAGCTTGTTAAGTTGTGGGATGTACCCCATAGCTAGCTAAGATGAAACTGTCCTGGGACAAACAATTGTGAATTATATTAAAGGGTTTGATATTTTCTTCTAGTTCTGTTCTTTTCGTGTCATCTGAGTACAGAAGGTGTGTTTAGACTCCCTGTGCGAAGCTGAAATGGTTTTGCATGTTGATCTGCCCAAAGAGAGGGTCTATTCCACCTGCTGAAATGCCTTGGAAGTCAACAGTGTTCCCAGGAACATAAAGCTGGAGGGCTCCATTTTATCAGAGCCCCACCAGCATCCCATACACAGAGACTATGTCACAGGGCAAGCAAAGCTGTATCTGTTTAGGATGGACAGACACATAGAATGCAAAGGTCCCGTGCACTGGGACCCAGCTCAGCAGTCAGGTGATGGGAGGATTCAACCAGCACCAAGATACCCACTTTGTACAGAATATTTTGATATCTTAAATAGGGAATGCTGTGTGAGTGTGCAAGATGCCAGGGATTATCTTTCTATTGCATTGAACAGTGTCTTACAAATCAGAAAAGACTAAGTCAAATTTAGAGGACTTCTTTGTTTAAGTGAGATTCTAATCTCACCAGTTTTAGCTTCAGAGAAATTTTCAGTTTTGTTAGAATTAGCTCTGGGTTCTTAATGGTTTATTTACTAAGAAAATGGGGAAACACTAAGAATTTGCATTTGGGTCTTCATTTCAGCTGTCTATACACAAAAAGAGGGAGATTATTATTTTTATCTTCAAATCAGTTTAATAACTGAAGGTGCTACTGGAGTCCTGATGCATCATCATCATAGAATCTTTCTGAGCCCATTTCCAGATCATTTCCACATAAACAGTATGGTTTTATTTAAAACAAAGATGTTACATTTCCTGTGATCTAGAATATGTTCTGAGTCAGAGTGCAACTTTTTTAGTTTTTCTCAAGCATCCACAAGCTACTTATATTCTACAGGCATGTTGCATGAGAAAAATGGCATTGCACTCCCCTTACAAGTAAAAGAATCCATCAACATCAGCAAAAATTGCAGGGCTTATACCACATAAGCACATGCTTCAAGCCCACCCCCCCCCCCCCAAAAAAAAAAAGTGGGAAAGCATATATGAATCTCAAAACCTTATTATATTTTCTGTTGCTGAGTAAAGGCAAGGTGTTGCCTTTTCTCTACATATAAAAATTTATTGTATCCTTCTTTCAAGAAGTAGCTTCAGTCTCTTGCTATAGTAAAGAGAATAGTGTATGTACTCCCAGGCCCATGGTATCTTGAGCTTCAGGATCTTAGGGACTGAGAACAATTAATTGATAATTAGTTATTGATATAACTGCATTCACTTCAACAGTTTTAAACCTAAACATTTGTTATCTAGTGATCTTATTTGCAAACAATCTTGCTCTAATAGGCTCCATTCTTCCAATGCAAGTCAGTTTAATGAAATGCTAATGCCACCCAGTAAATTGTCTCTTATTCTGCATCTGTAGGTATAAATGAGCACCTGTAGAATATCTCTATCTGTGGGGAGAGGGACAGTGGCATTAAAAGGAATGGACTAGACCTGGGAACATGCAGCTCTTATAAAAATGACAATGAAAAATGAATTTCCCACCTATCTTTTTCATCTGAAACAATAGGCAGCTGCATCAAGCTAAGCTCTTTCTAATCTTGCCAATTACAATAAGTACTTTTTCCATAAGTATGAAATGTTCTTGAACAATTTCTTTCACACACAAAGTTTGAATAGGTTTTGTTTTAACAATGAGTTGACATTTTTTTTGTGCCTGCTTATTCTTGTGTAATTTTTGGAGTGTTCATCCCAAACTGTCTAGGGAAGGCTGATAATATTATACCAGTCAAAATGTAAAGTCCTTTTCTGAGCTTATGATGAAATCCCTAATTTCAAGACTGTTTCATTATCAGCCATTTCTCCTGAGAGTATGAGAGGCCACAGGCTGGTTCACATTCTTCGCTGAACTCTTGGTACTGTTTGCCCTACCTCTCTACTGAGACCACCAAGTTTATTTGCAGCAAAGTAGGTTTCTAACTGCATCTACACACACTGTGTATGAAGAGAGGAATGATCAAAATACACAGTGTAACAAGGCTAAGAGTCAAGTGTCAAAATACAACTTGGTAATAATCTCACACATCTATTTTTAATATTTTGGTCATTTTTTAGATCTGTTCACAGTTGCAGTTGGCAGTTCTATGGGAGCTGATGAGATTTGTTCTATTTTATATAACTCATTACAGAAAAAAATAATCAAAATTATTGTTTCGAGTTGCAACTGCTATGAAGAAACAGCAGTAGCTCACTAGTGTTCATGTTGTGGTTTGAGCTCAGAGGACAACTGAGCACCACGCAGCCGCTCACTCCCCCCTTCTCCCCCAGACCTGGGAAGGAGGGAAGAAAAAGACCCAGGAAATTGAGATAAGGACAGGGAGGGATGGCCTCATCCATTAAGGCACAGGCAAAAGACAGGCTCGTTACGGGAAGAAAAAAAGAACATAAAATTTAATACAGACACTACCAACAACACTTAACAGACAGAGTAGGGCCGTGAGAAGCATTACCACATCTTGACAACACATTCCCCCATCCCTCCCTTCTTCCTGGGCTCATCTTTGCTCCCAATATCTCTACCTCCTCCCCCCAGTGGCACAGGGGGCAGGGAATGGGTGGGTGCAGTCAGTCCGGGGCAGGACAGAACTTCTGACATTCCTCCCCTTTTCCAGCATGGTCCCCCTCTCACAGGAGAAACTCTCTCTGACATGAGTCACTCCCATGGGCATGTGGGTCACCCCCACATGTTGCAATCCTCCCACTGCCGAATTACAACAGCGGGGCCTTCTTCCCACAGGGTCCTGGCCTCCTTTGGGTGCAGTCACCTGGGTCAGCGTGGGGTCCCCCACAGGCCACAAATTGGTATCTGCTCCACCGTAGACCTCCATGGGTGGCAGGGGGGGCAGCCCTGCCATCTTACCACAGGATACAGGGGAGTCTCTGCTCCAGCACACCTCCCCCCCTTCCTCCTCCTTTCTTCCACTGACCTCGGTGTTCACACAGATGTTCTCCTCGCAACTTCTCCTCACAACTCCTCCCAGGTTCCCCTTCTTAAATACATTATTGCAGAGGTGCAGCTAATTGGCCCAGCCTTGGTGCAGAGGCAGGTCACACTTGGAGCCGGGGGAACTTTCGAGAAGCTTCTCATAGGGGGCCACCACTGTAGCCCCCTCCTCTGCTACCAAAAACCCCTGCCACTCACTCAAACCAGGACAGTTCATTTTTGTGATCTATGTGAATTTTGCTTCCTTTTGTAGAAATATACATGTTCATATTAAGTTGCTGCTGACATACTGGTTTTATGTAGGTTGAGTGCATTTTTCTTTTTCCTTGATTGTTGGTACTTAGCCAATGTGACTGAATGAACTGCAGGTTTTGTTTTATATTGTTTTCATTTGCTTCTAAGAGGGAGAAAGGGACACAGACATCATAGAATGAATGTGTAGTCACTGCATCAGGTCAGCCTAAAATTCGGATAAGTGCTCCAAGAGAGTAAAAGTTTTGGATTACAACCAGAGTGACAGTAGGACAGTAGAGTGTTTTGCTGATCGAGGGTGCCAATTAAACTCAGACACCAGAGTGAAAAGAGCAGGCTTATTTTACTGTTAATAATTAAAGGGTATAACCAAGTAATACAGAAAATAAGCAGTAAGAAAAATACAGAATAGTACACTTAATTATTACTACATACAGTTAATTATAAAAAATAAGAACAAGCAAGGTAATGTACCTAATCATTACTACACGATGGGGAGAATAGTGATTAAGAAAGATCCATCACCACTTGCATACGTTACCATCATCCAGACCCGCAGTCGCTGGGCAGCCCCGGTTACAGCGAGGATTTGGAGAGCCTGTCCCGGCAAGTGGGAAATCCTACGCGGTGCGTCCACCCGTAGGTGAGGCTTCCAAAGTCGCTGTGAGCGGGTCCAGCCTTATATACCAAAAATCATCAAGTCAGAATGACTTGCACTTTTCTTTGAGCAGAAACATCTGGTTTCATCCTCCTGTTGGATTCCACCCAAAGCCTGGCCAGGGCTCAGGGGGGAGAACCAAGGGAGTTTCTAACAAGGCCAAACACTTGGGTTCTCAGCCTTGAACAAGGCTAAACAAGGGCAGTTGGATACATTCTCATGACACTTCATCCTCACTACTGATTATATTTTGCCTAAGCTACATCTGTCACTAGTGAGCATACATATTTCGTTAATGATCAGATACTAATAATTAACGCTAATGGTAATACAGATTTTACTAATTAGCAGATACTAATAATGGATAACATTGAGTTGTGAGGTTCATCTAGAGGTCAACTTTGTTTCAGGGCCTATTATTCAGGCCCTAGCACTACATAGAGCTATAAACAGAAAGGCCTGCATTTTCCTGATGGCAGTCTTCCAGTACCTGCAGGGAAGTTGTTGAAAAGATGAAGCCAGGCTCTTGCTGCAGTGCATGGTAGGAGGACAAAAGTCAACAGGCATATATTGAAACAAGAGAGGTTCTAACTGAATATACTTTTTGATCACCCTAAGGACAGCCAACCAGTGGAATATGTTGCCCCAGAGAGGTTGTGCAGTATCCATCCTTGGAGATTTTCAAGCTATGAACGGATAAACCCAGAGCAACCCAGTCTGGTCTCATAGATGACTCTGCTTTGAGCAGAGGTTGGATTAGAGATCCCCCAAGGTCCCTTCCAACCTGAATTATTCTTTGATTCTGCGGTTCTATGCTGTTCTACTTAAACTTAATAGCTCCCATGTAATTTAGATGAACCTGCTTGGTCTTTCTACTGCTTTGTTTTCCATTTTTAGTGCATTTCTTGCAATCTGCTTCCATAAAGACACATTGTCTCTTTCTGTGTGCATAATTTCCTGAATTTAATGATTCCTGTGTGCATGTCCTACACAGTTACCTCTGCTTTTTGAATTCTTCACTAGCAGTACCCCCAATAAGAAGTAAAACTCAGTAGCTTGTACTTAACTGGTCTTTTTAGTCTTGGAAATGAGATTTACCTGCCACATCTAGCTCAGTGTAATTAACACATGTGGATACCATACTTCCTAGCCATAAACCTTGCAGGTTTGTTTACTACATACTAGAAAGATAGCTCCAAATGTTCACAGCATTTTGTGGAGTTCTAAATAATCCTATTGTATTTGGTTTTCCATTTTCCTAACTTAAACAGCTGTTGTATGTCTAGAGTCCCATGAATCTGCATCTCCAAACCTTTCCTTTTGCCTTTTGTCCAAATAAAAATATTGGCCTGTGTGGTGGTTTGACCTTGGCTAAATGCCAGGTACCCACCAAGTCGCTCTATCACTTCCCCCCCTTTCCCCTTTTTTTCTCAATAGGGCAAAGAAGGGAAAGAAAATAAGATAGGAAAACAAAACAACCCTTGTGGGTAAAACAACAGCAGTTTTAATATAAGCAAAGCGAAGCAAAGGTCCGTGCGCGGAAGCAAAAAAAGCAAACAGATTTATTCTCTACTTCCCATGAACAGGCGATGGCGGGCCTTCTCAGGAAGCAGGGCTCCCATACGCGGAGGGGTTGCCTCGGAGGACCAAGGGTGACCCCACCCCCTTCCTCCTTTCTCCCAGCTTTATACTGAGTAGACGTCAGATGGTCTGGAATATCCCTTTGGTCAGTTGGGGTCAGCTGTCCTGGTTGTGTCCCCTCCCAAGATCTTGCCCACCCCGTCCCACTGTGGGGGGGAAATGTCGGAAAGAGCCTTGGTGCTGTGTAAGCACCACTCAGCAGTAGCCACACCACCAGGGTGCTATCAACACCCTGCCAGCTCCCAACATAAAACACAGCACCATGAGGGCTGCTACAGGGGAAAACCAATTCCAACTCAGCCAGACCCAGTACAGCCTGTCTCTCTGACATTTCTTTGTGAATTTGTCACCAGCAGAGCAAGCTAGACAGTGCTGGAGGACAGTTTTTGATCACTCATCCAAATCCTTTGTTTCTCAAATTCTTCCTTAACTACTGTATAAGACTGACCCACCTTGCCAGTTAAGCAGCAAATCACTTTTCAGATCTGACTTTGGATCCAGGCTGTCTTACACATTCCTTTGCATTGCTATTCTAAAATACTGTGTTTCCTGCCCACCACATCTCTTCATGTATTTTACATTAAGCAGCCACTGTACAGTAAACAGAAAATTTGGGCAAGGAGCAAGCAAACCTCATCCCCAACCAAGTACCCTAAACACTAAGCTATAATCACATTCTATCCTGCTTATCTTTTTTCTGTCTCTGTAACTCTTGCATTATTAGCCAGAATAGAAACAAGAGGGGTAGAGAACAGTTCTAGCTCAGATTACTCTTTGCCATAAGAAATAAGAGAGTTGGGACTGAATTTCCCTAGGATGATAAGATAATTTAACTTTTGCCTCCTGGTTTCTAGGCAAATGACCAAACATGTCTATTGCTATCCAAGTGAGGCAATAATTTGTAGTCCACACATTTTTTAAAAGCTTATGCCCTGTTTGCTCAGGTGGCAACCCATAAAAGAGAACTGTTTGCTCAGAGTGGACAGAAACACCGAACGTACCAGATACAGATTTACCAGAAAAATAAAATTTAAATTGCTCTAAAATTACAAAATCATTGGAGGTTTTGATATGTGAAACTGCTCTTGGTTTACTAAGGAAGTGAGGCTAATTGATCTCACAATCTATAGGCCCCATTCCCTCCAATAACGTATTATCCTGTTGCCCAGTATAAATTACATTTAAAAGAGGGTAGAATTCCCAGAAATAATAGAAATGTATAATTTTTCTGAAAATTGTCAAATAAATGGAAAAGGGAGGCCCTAATTAGTGTTCCTCCTCATGTGGAAAGAAAGTTGTGAAGAATTTAGTTAAAATTGCCTTCCATTAGGGAAAAGCAAGTTAGACAGTCAGCATATGCATGCTGGCCAGTCAAGCCAGCTCGTGTAGAAGCCACCCCATCAGCATAAGTTTATCTCCAGCCCAGACATAGCCTTGGCCAATGGAGTATCATAGAGGATGTCGGGAAGGACGCTGGTGTCCTGGTTTAGCTAGGATAGGGTTAAGTTTCCCCAGCAGTGGGGGGAAGCTCTAGCTGGGTTATTCAATACCATGCTGACGTCACCTCCTGGCGCCCAAGCGCGGGAGAGTCGGGGAACGCGCGTGTTATGTGATCTCTCTGCTCTCCCTGCTGTATCGGTAGATATCTTGCTCTGTTCATTGTTATTACTGTTATTATTATTGTTATTGTTGTTGTTTGTTGTGTTGCTATTGCACTGTTGTATTAAACCTCTCCTTATCTCAGCCCCGGGGCTTCTATTTCACTCCCTTTGTGGGGGAGGGGCAGTGGCCGCGTGGTCTCAGACCCCGGCAGGGGCTAAACCACCACAGCTAGTTGTGGCAATTGAGGCACGGACTCTCCATGAAGTCCAGAAGGAAAAAGAGAGTTTATTGTTACAATGGTACATACTTATGCTCTCAGATGCTGTCGGTAAAGCTCTTACTTCATAGTTAACAAATCAGCAATCAGACAGCTATCAACCTTTTCTCCTATCAGCATCAGACCACTCTAACACGCGCTGTGCAGACCAATCACCCTCTCGTTCACGCGCTGTTCACGCGGCGGTAACTTCTCACAGCTCAGCACTTTCCCACAGTTCAGTGTTGCAGCTGGCCGTTGTTTTTCCCTGCCACCTTGGCACAACTCGGCAGTTTCTTATCTTTCTCCCAAGGCCTGTTTCTCATCAAAGCCTAGCTATTGCTCAGAGGCTGTGCAAGGCTGATAGGCCAATGCCTCCCACATCTCCCCCTTCTTTGTTTTGCAGCTGCGCCTGCAAGACTTGTTTCAAAGCTTTATCAATTAAGGTTTGGGCAGACTTCAAAAATCACAGCATACTTAAAATAGTTCCACAGAAGGCTAGAAACAATACAGCAATTACAGTCACTAGTTGAAAAGAGTAGGACAGTCTTTTTCACCATCACATTTCCAGGACACTGGGATACACTGGGTTGACTGAGGACCACAGCTGATTTCATTTACCCGGCATGTTCTCATATGGCACAGTTCAGCACTCTCGTCAGACCCACCCTCGCAGTCCGGATCCCCATCACACTGCCATCTGTTAGGCACACACTGACCACTGATGCACACAAAATCAGATTCAGCACACGTCTTCTTCACACAAGCACTCTCATCACTGCCATAAAGCATATGACTAAGTGCTACAAAATAAGGAAGATACAGAATAGCACACTTACTTAATGGGGTACTAACATTCAGATCCGCAATTGCTGGGGAACCCTGGATGCAGCGAGAATTTAGAGTGCCCTTCCTCGCAAACCGGAAATCCTACGCGATGCGTCCATCCATAGGTGAGGCATCCAACATCGCTGCAAGCAGGTCCAGCCTCATATATCTAAATCAGCAGGCCAAAATAACTGGCAACTTTCTTTGAGCGGAAACATCTGCTCTCATCCTCCTGTTGGGTTCCACCCAGAGCCTGGCCACCACTCAAGGGGGAAAACCAAGGGAGTTTCTAATAAGGTTAAACACTTGAGGTCTTGCTTCTTAATATTGCTAAAGAAAGAAAGTTGAATACACACATCTTATAGCATTTCATCCTTATTAAGAACTACATTTTATCTAAGCTACATCTTTCACTGGTGACTAATAAGCTTCTATATGTCATCAAGGAGTTGCAATTACTGTCAGCATTTTCTCTTAAAAGAGTTGGCAACTGCAGTGTGATTAAGGACAGAGATAGTGTCTTTGGTCCTATTGCAGCAGCAAGCATTGCCCATCCATTCTGCTTAAATGATCAGTCGAAGAGACCACAAACTGTCGGCACAGGGGCATCCACAGCACCCACAGCCGGCTCCTGAGTGTCCACCAAAAGCTGCCTCTCACGCCTCGGGTGTGGTCGCACACACCTTGCCGGTAACCACCGAGGACCGTGACCTGTGGAGACACAACATAACCTCTTCCCCAGGTTATTAAAGGATCTGGTCCTGCCCAGTTACCACTCTCCAGGTTTTTGCTAACACTTGAGCCTTGCCCTGGACCTCTTGTTGATCTGGTATCTGCGACCAGAAGTGACACAATATTGGTGGCACCTGTGAGGCAGGGGAAATGTTTAAAAAGTTCATGACCTATAATGCCTTATTTAGCCTTTCGTGAGGTGTAGATTGATCCCCTCCATCTCCCCCTTTTTGTTGTTGTAACAGACGCTTTAGCGTGCCATGCGTACGCTCCACAATGGCCTGTACGGTCGGTGAGTGGGGAATGCTGGGCAATGCTTGACTCCCCACTCCATGGCAGGATGCAGACACTGCTCCAGAAAAGGTATCAACAGACACATGTACACATTTTAACGTTCCAAGTGCAGCGAAGTGAGTGACGTCAGATTGCCATAATTCTGAGGAGTGAGTCCCCGAGGGTTGACACCACTAGCTGTTGAAGAGAGGGAGTCCTCTGGTATTCAGGGCAAGTGGCAATGATGTCTTTAGCCTGACGCCTTGATAAAGAAAACTGGTTTTGTATTGCCCTGGCGTTTTGGTGGAAAAATGCATGTGAAAGCCGAGCTTGCTCAAAGACATCAGGTACCACCTGAGCCGCCAGAGTCAACGCATCCGCTCGTCGATTGCCTTCAACCAAAGGTCCAGGTAGTGCAGTATGCGCTCGGATATGTACAATAAAATAAGAAGTCTTGCAATTATTTAATACTCGTAAAACGGTGTGCGTTAATGAATATAACAGTGGATTATTAACGTCCTTCGGACATGAATTCTCTATACGCTGTACAAGATTGGCAACATAAGCAGAATCAGTAACAATGTTAATTGGGGTGTCCCAGCGTTGAAATACACGGACTACTGCAGCTAGCTCAACGATCTGTGGCGATCCCGGGGATCGAGTAATGTCTGATTGGGTCTTGCCATACTACGACTGACTTTCCCGTTTTTCCAGATCCATCAGCAAACACAGTCAAGGCTTGCAACGGTACATCGCTGCACTTTGGCATGGCATATAATAACAAATTTTGCTGCAATAATTTATGTGACGGGCTGTGTACTAAAAGCTGTCCGGGGTAGTCACAGATCACTGTCTGAAATGCTAAAGACATTTGTATTAGCCACTGTAACATGTGCATAGTAACCGGAACAATGATACACACAGGTTCCTGACCAGCAAGTAATAGTAGGCGCTGCCTACCTTTCATGATCAGTCTGGCAAACATTTCTGGACAACTAGTGACCGTCTTGTGCATTTGGTGTGACAAACAAAAATCCATTCAATAATAACAAGAGGGTCACTAAGTGTTTCATCCCACTGAAACAGCAGAGCATAGGGCTGCCCTGAAGGATTAAATAATATCAGTTGATACGGATGGCTGGGCACACGTCGCGATGTTGACACAGAAGTCCTGGACACAACTTAGCAACTTAGACGACCAATGTGATCAAGTTGATGCCAGTTTATTACAGGATACACAGCAATTTATACACTATCACAAGCTTCACGTGCCGCTATCTTATTGCTAATAGGCTAAAGCTACTTGTTCATGTGCCCTTTTGCCCTCTATGATTGGTCCCGGTGTGGTGGCCACGCGCTGCTCTCCCACTAGGTAGGCATCCTGTTTTCGACAGTCCAACTTCTTTATCTTTTGCCCAGGAATGTAGTTTCTCAATCTATCTTGGCCTTGCTTATGTCCTTGAACACAGCTGCAGCCTGTTGTTACAGTGAGGCCCCTTGGTCTGGATCGCTCACAACATGTCTGTTGTTCTCCAGCGATTCCACAAATCCCCCTTTTTGTTTTTGAGTGATCCAGATCCCCCTTTGTTCCTGTGCTAAAAACATTGCACCGACAGTCCTCTGCAGGGCCCTTTGCAGAAGACTGACAAGGCAAGGCATCCTCAAGAGCACAGTCACTACAACCAAAAGACTACTCCTACAGTTTTGACTAATGTTATCAACCAGCCAGATAATCCCCAACCTTTAACCATCCTTGTCAGCCAGTCCAAGCCATCATCTTCTGTTAAGCGTTTGACTCCATCCTTCAACCGTTGAATCCTTTTAAAGATAGATTCTGAATGGTCAGAGAGATTCATACAACACATTCCTCCAAATTCAGCACAACCATGTCCTTGCGCTAGAAGCAAAAGTCAATCGCAGCTCTATTTTGTAACGTAGCATGTCTAACACTATCAGCATCAGTTAAAAGACCACTTAAAGCCAAAGAAGTAGCATTAGTTTGTTTGCTAAGCCAAAACTGCAGTGGGTTCGGCCATGTATCCACAGGTATTTCTACCAAGCATGTAGAGAACGGATTTTCAGGGCTTGCGGTGGCGTTTGGTTGTGAGACCACCCATCCTTCACCCTGAGGCAGGTTCCAATACAGGCCGAACACACCGAGCAGGAACCCAGCGAGAGCCGGCATCTGTGAAAACACAAACATAACCCCTGCTCCAAGTTAATATCTCATTCGGTTTCTGTTTCATCTTTCTTAACTTTCTTTTTCCAGGGTCGCACCCATCGACTTGGAACCCATCTAGTGCCGGTATCGGTAATAACGCAGGCATAGCCTCGACCCGTCGTTGTTAGTTCCACAGGTCCTTTCCACTCTCCTATAGCAACATCTTTGTACTGAGCAAAAGCACCATCTCCACACCGGCTTATACCGGATTTCAGACCCATACTTATGTATTACTACTGGTGGTTCCTCCCTGTCACCTGTGAGCTGTAAGTAATTTAACACATACACCGCTTTTGCAAGTGGTTCTGCAGCAGCCCAGACCTCTCCCCCTTTTTGTTTTTGCAAAAGCGCCTTTAAAGTTTTGATGCGCTCTCTCCACGATGGCTTGCCCCGTGGGGGAATGTGGTATAGCTGTGATGTGACGTATACCCCAGAGTTGACAAAAATGAGCGAATTTTTGAGAGGTATAGGCTGGTCCATTATGAGTTTCATGGGTCAATTGAACTAATTTCCCATATTCTCAGGCGCATTCCGCCCTACCGCGATGGTAACTTCTCACAGCTTAGTGCTTTTTCAGAGTTCAGTGTTGCAGCTGTCTGCTGTTTTTCCCTACCACCTTGGCACAACTCAGCAGTTTCTTATCTATCTTCCAAGGCCTGTTCTTCATCAACTCTAGCTATTGCTTATAGGCTGTGTAAGGCTGACAGGCCAATGCCTCCCACATCTCCCCTTTCTTTGTTTTGCAGCTGCACCTGCAAGACTTATTTTGAGACTTTATCAATTAAGGGTTAGGAAAGCTTCAAAAAACACAGCATACTTAAAATAGTTTCACAGAAGGCTAGAAACAATACAGCAGTTACAGTTACTAGGTAAAAAGAGTAGGCTAATTTCAGTACCCATAACTAAGGGATATGACTAAATACTACAAAATAAACAGTAAGGAAAATACAGAATAGCACACTTACTTAATGGGGTACTAACATTCAGATCTGCAATTGCCGGGGAACCCTGGATGCAGCGAGAATTTAGAGTGCCCTTCCTCGCAAACCGGAAATCCTACGCGATGCGTCCATCCGTAGGTGAGGCATCCAACATCGCTGCAAGCAGGTCCAGCCTCATATATCTAAATCAGCAGGCCAAAATAACTGGCACTTCTCTTTGAGCGGAAACATCTGCTCTCATCCTCCTGTTGGGTTCCACCCAGAGCCTGGCCACCACTCAAGGGGGAAAACCAAGGGAGTTTCTAATAAGGTTAAACACTTGAGGTCTTGCTTCTTAATATTGCTAAAGAAAGAAAGTTGAATACACACATTCTTATAGCATTTCATCCTTATTAATAACTACATTTTGTCTAAGCTACATCTTTCACTAGTGACTAGTAAGCCTATATATGTCATCAAGGAGTTGCAATTACTGTCAGCATTTTCTCTTAAAAGAGTTGGCAACTGCAGTGTGATTAAGGACAGAGATAGTGTCTTTGGTCCTATTGCAGCAGCAAGCATTGCCCATCCATTCTGCTTAAATGATCAGTCGAAGAGACCACAAACTGTCGGCACAGGGGCACCCACAGCACCCACAGCCGGCTCCTGAGTGTCCACCAAAAGCTGCCTCTCACGCCTCGGGTGTGGTCGCACACACCTTGCTGGTAACCACCGGGGACCGTGACCTGTGGAGACACAACATAACCTCTTCCCCAGGTTATTAAAGGATCTGGTCCTGCCCAGTTACCACTTTCCAGGTTTTTTGCTAACACTTGAGCCTTGCCCTGGACTTCTTGTTGATCTGGTATCTGTGACGAGAAGTGATGCAACATTGATGGCACCTATTTTAACGATCCAAATGCAGTGAAGTGAGTGACATCAGATTGCCATAATTCTGAGGAGGTGAGTCCCCGAGGGTTGACACCACTAGCTGTTGAAGAGAGGGAGTTCTTCTGGTATTCAGGGCACGTCGCAATGATGTCTTTAGCCTGAGGCCTTGATAAAAAAACTGGTTTTGTATTGCCCTGGCATTTTGGTGGAAGAAAAAAATGCATGTGAAAGCCGAGCTTGCTGTGTTTCTGAGATGGCATTAGCTGCACGGTGGAGATCTTGTTTCACTTTCTCTGTAAGTACTCTGGGTGATGTCAGTGAGGGATCTCCTCACAAAATATCAAACAAGCTATGCAGATCATCGTTAGTTAGGCCCAACAACGGCCGTATCCAATTTATGGCTCCCAACAGTTTCTGTCAATCATTTAAAGTCTTAACATCAGTTTTAAGTTTAACCTGTTGTGGGACAATGGTCTGTTCACAAATTCTCCACCCCAGGTACTGCCACGGTGATGACCTCTGTACCTTTTCAGGTGCTATTTGTCACCCCATTTGAGATACTGAGTCTTTGGGTAAAGCAAGAGCCTTTTCCATGATCTCCTGTGTTTCTGCTGCTCTAAGGATGTCATCCATATAATGATAGATAACAGTCTGGGGGACCTGCGTTGTAACAGGGCTCAAAGCCTTTGCAACAAACCACTGACACATCGTGGGGCTGTTTTTCATGCCTTGTGGCAAAACAACCCAGTGGTACCATCTTGCAGGTTCACTGACATTAATACTGGGAACAGAGAAGGCAAATTTAGGTGCATCATTCGGATGCAAGGGAATGGAAAAAAAAATCAATCCTTCAGATGAATTATTACAAGATGCCAGTTTCAGGGAATCACTGTTGGGGAGGGCATGCCTGGCTGTAACGTACCCATACCCTCCATGGCATCATTAATGTGTCGGAGATCATGTAAAAGTCACCATTTACCACTTTTCTTTAAAATAACAAACACCGGGGAGTTCCAAGGACTGGTGGTGGGTACGAGATGTCCTGCACTTAATTGTTCCTGAACTAAATCATTAAGGTGGCACAACTTCAGGGTGGGTTTAGGGGTGGGCTGTGCTGCAGTGGCAATTAAGACAAATTTGGTCGAATTTGAGTTCCCCTTCGAGCCATACAGTCACGACCCCATGATGTAATAGGCGTTTCCAATATAAATGGACAAATATTTGCTACCCAGTTTTCTGGGCCCCTTACATGAATGAGATCTTTGCTTTGAAACGTTACAGCATGACCACCAACCCTGAAAAGCACTCGCGTTACCCGAGCTAACAGCCAACCTGCTCACAGATATTACGGTCACATCCGCGCCAGTATGTAATATGCCTGTCAGTGCAACAGATTCTTCTGCTTTGGTGAGGGCACATTTTACCAGAGGTCGACCTTGTGTCACTGTCTGAGCTCAAAATATTTGAGGAGTACCTGCTGATCCAAATCCTGAGTCACCCCGGCTTCTCGGCATACTATAAGGGGGAGGCGCAGTAAAATAAACCAGCTGAGCAATTTTTGACCCTTTTGTTACTGAACACGGGGGTACCGGGGTCCAGGCCATAATTCTGATTTCCCCTTCATAATCAGCATCTATGACCCCTGGTAAAAAAAACAACCCCTGTAAGGTTGTAGATGATTTTTATGACAATATCCTTCTTAGGTGGATGGTACAAGGGTGCGCTCTCCCCACAGAGTACGCACCTAAATTCAAGACAACAATGAACACAGAGTTACTGCCTCCCGCTAGAGGAGATATTTCACCTGTGACACTTCAAACACTGAGCCCGAACAAACAGGCAGCACCAGTGACCCAGCGGGCAGGCACTAGGGCGCTCTGTACTAAGGAATGTTCCCTCGTCCTGCACTACCCCCCACTGGTACAGAGTCTGCCCTGCGCTTCGTTCCTCTGCGGCCGCTTCCCTCGCGGGATAACGGAACTGCGGGTCAGAGAACTCCGCACTCCGCAGCTGCAGCTGGGCTGCGCCTCACACCCGCAGAACAGTCCCACACCCACACAAAGGGGCCCTTACACTTATTACTCACACAACATCAAATGACAAATACTACAAACATCAAAACACCATTAAGAATATATAAAGCCATTGCCAGTTGATTATGTGGTGCGTCCAGAAAATTCCCCCTTCTTTGTTTTTAAATCAAGGCCTTTAGTGTACTGACCATCAGAAAGGTTTAAAGTTAGTCCTTTTAGAATGGACAAGGGACTCCGCATCCCAGTGTCAGCACCTTCTGCAAAAACTGCCGCTTTTGGTGTTTGGGGGAGGCGGGATGGACGATCACACGGTGCCACATGGCCACAGGCAGTCGCTCTGCGGCAGGGGGGCTCGGGGAGGCCCAGGGCCGCCGTCGCCAACTCCGCGCTGGCAGGTGGGGGGGCGCGAATGCTGAGTACAGAGATCCACACACTCGGTTTTCCAGATGGAATACTGTGCTGGCATTAATACCGTTTATATAAGTGCCAGCCAATCCCACGGGACCAATCGATACCCATGAGCGATTGCCTCCAGTATACCTGTTGTAAATGAGTTTTGAGGCCCGTCCTCATTAACGTTTTTCTGTAGTTCTTTAATAACAGAAAATTGCAGTCCTTCCCAACGTGGCTGACGTCCCGGCTCATAAATTCCAGGAGCAACAATCCTTCTCGCCATGTCCATATCCCCTTGCGCCAAGGCTTCTTGCCTCACTTTTCCCCACGGATCATCCCCAGCTAAGGGAGGACACAGGCCAGGTTCTCTTTTAGGATTTACAGTGTCAGGGTCTAAAGATTATCACAGTCTAGAGACCCAGCATATAAATCTTGCTCCCAGGGTTCAACATATGCGTCCTTGCCCTATGTGTTCTCATTCTCTGTGTTAACAGCCTGGTCGTGTTCATTATTTTGTCTTTTTATTATCTCAAAAATAGTTCCCCATGCGTGCAAGAGTTCTGCCGCAACCTCATTCCCTCGGGTTGCACAGTCCCACAGTCTTACTCCTGCTTCATCCCATATTGGAACAGTGAATATAGTAACCACGTTAACTCCCGGTATTTCTGCTACTACCCACTGTAAAAGTCTCTTCAAGACATGCAGGTTAATATGGACTTTATTTTTAACTAACAGTCTTTCCATCAGTGCAAGCACTGCCTTTTCTTCCGAGGGTATTGACCTACCCATCGCTTCCCCACAGCTCACCTTGCTCACCCTGCAATGGTGATTGATGCCGGCTCCTGCTTCCTTTCAGCAGCTTCTTAAGTTCTGTGGGGTTTGCCACTGGAGTGATCCAAGCTGGTCACACTTATCGCCACCTCACACGGGGCACCATTTGTGGCAACTGAGGCACGGACTCTCCATGAAGTGCAGAAGGAAAAAGAGAGTTTATTGTTACAACGGTACATACTCATGCTCTCGGATGCTGTCGGTAAAGCTCTTACTTCATAGTTAATAAATCAGCAATCAGACAGTTATCAACCTTTTCTCCTATCAGCATCAGACCACTCTAACACGCGCTGTGCAGACCAATCACCCTCTCGTTCACGCGCTGTTCACGCAGCGGTAACTTCTCACAGTTCAGGACTTTCCCACAGCTCAGTGTTGCAGCTGGCCATTGTTTTTCCCTGCCACCTTGGCACAACTCGGCAGTTTCTTATCTTTCTTCCAAGGCCTGTTTCTCATCAAAGCCTAGCTATTTCTCAGAGGCTGTGCAAGGCTGACAGGCCAATGTCTCCCACAGCTGGTGTTATAGGAGGTGAAACAAAATCAGGCTTTATTAGTTCCACTGTTCCATTTTTTTTTTTTCCCCAGGCTGTTCTCAGCTTTAATCATGTTTTATTGCCATGTTTTAGAATTTAACTCCTGTTGACTCAGTATTGCAAAACTGTTCCTGAAAGAGCTTTTGTTCTCTCAAAATTACAGACTTACACACAAAATGATAGCAGTGGCCAAGAAATGTTTGGTGCAACTGAGGGTATAAGGGATAAGCAATGTCTCTAAGCCACTCATCGCACCCTGGCACCATCAACATAGGTCAATACCACTGTGTAAAATGGAACTATCTGAAAATAATTTTGTTTCATTACAGCTGTCTGTAATTCAAACCTCATCTCCTGGCTTGAGAAGGATGGTACATAAATCATTACAAAAACCAGGATGACTATTGTCTTCTGTGCTGCCATAGTCATAGCTGTCACAGAGCCCATCTCCCCAGTTCACAGTGTCTTTAGTCAGGTACTCCACCCAGATTTCATAACCTCG
The DNA here is from genome assembly GCF_031877795.1 of Strix aluco. NCBI lineage: Eukaryota > Metazoa > Chordata > Aves > Strigiformes > Strigidae > Strix > Strix aluco. The sequence continues at coordinate 45,052,504 of NC_133970.1, read as the reverse complement.
TACTCTTTTCATCATATAAGTAGGAGGTTTTACTGGGTTTTACTGTCAAACATTGTCATATAAGTAAAGCTGCAGGAAAAGCACAGACCTGCATATTTTGTAGATGCTAAAAAGAACAAAGACTCATGTTCCTCAGTAATGAGACGTGTGCTATCACTCTGAGCTTTTTTGTAAAGTGACAATCATTAAAATGTTCTCAGATGTAATTTCAGTGCAATCACTGAAAACGTCACTCAGATAAAAATACCAGACATATAATTCTTGTTAGGGGTTACCAACCTTCATGCTAATGGAAGGAGAGAAAAAAATATCAAGAAATTACAAAGCTTTTATTTTCCATGCAGTTAGACAAACACAAACAGATGAACTTTCTGAAGAATGACAGTTTGTTCCCAGGTTGAGAATTTATATGACTTATTTAATGGTTTGGCTGTAAAGTAAACAATGAAGTGGTTTGTAAAGTTGCTGACAAGAGGGGCTCCAAAGAGGAGGACAGCGGCGGGGGACCCTCCTGAAAGCATCAAAAACCCATGGCAAAACGGCAAGACGTGAAGGCAGAAGCCCAGGGAAGAGGGAGAGCCTCAAGTCGCCTCCCCACTGAGTGGGAAGAGTGAGCTGCTGCTAACGAGGACAGCGGTGACTCAAAGTGGGCGGACACTGGAGTGATGATGCCCAACACCCCTCACGTAAAAGAGCAGCCCCCAGGGAGCCCGAGCGAACAGGGCGTGGCACGTCAGTTCGAGCAGACAGGGCACAGTCCCTCTCCGGGGTCTAGAATTTATCTGAGCTAGTTTCATCTTATCGTCCTCCATGAGTAGACTGAACCATGGTTTCCACTCGCGTCAAAACCACCACCAGAAAGAACGTGACGACCCAGACGGAGCTGCCACGCAAACATGCAGCGGTCCAGGTCCCGGGCTGCAGGGAGTGCCTGAGCCTGTCAATCATGTCGGAAAACAGCAGTGACAACACCCGTGTGTGCTGTGATCAGCTGGATGAGCTGCTCAGCCTGGTGGCGGAACTCAAAGAAGAGGTCATGAGATTAAGAAGTATTAGGGAGTGTGAAAGGGAAATTGATTGGTGGAGTAGCACCTTGGCACCCCTGCAGCACCAGGAGCAAATGGAGTCTCCAAACGAGGCAGGCAATCCCTCATCCTCTTGCTACCAGGCAGAAGGAGGGGACCTAAGAGATGGGGGAGGCTGGAAACAGATCCCTGCTCGGGGAGGCAGGAAAATCCTCTCCCGACCTCCCTCACCCTCCATGGTGTCCCTTCACAATAGATTCGGAGCCCTGGAACCTTTGAATGAAGAAGAGAAGGAGGAAGAGAATGAGACAAACAAGGAGGAAGACCAAGGTCCACCAAGGCTGGGTCATTCTAGACCAGGTATTAAAACCAGTTCTAAAAAGAACCCCAGAAGAGTCATTGTAGTGGGTGACTCCATTCTGAGGGGTGTCGAAGGCCCCATATGCAGAATGGACCCGCTTCATAGGGAAGTCTGCTGCCTCCCTGGGGCTCGCGTCAAGGACCTCACGGCAAAACTCCCTGCTCTAGTGAGACCCAAGGACTAATACCCTCTCCTGGTTTTTCAGGTAGGTAGTGACGACATTACTAGGAGAAGTCCTAAAGCAATGAAGAGAGATTTTAGGGCCTTGGGGAAACTGGTTAAGGGGTCAGGGGCACAAATTGTGTTCTCCTCCATCCCTTCAGTTGTGGGGATGGATGAAGAAGAATACCGGAGAACTCAGCAGATGAATTTGTGGCTCCAGGACTGGTGTTACCAGCAGGGCTTTGGATTTTTCAATCATGGGTTGGTATACAGGGCACCAGACCTTTTGGCATTAGATGGAATGCACCTGTCCCAGAGGGGGAAGAGGATCTTGGGGCAGGAGTTAGCTGGGCTCATTGACAGAGCTTTAAACTAGATCTGAAGGGGGAAGGGGGAAAAACATCAGCCCAGCTGAAGTGCATGTATACCAATGCACGCAGCATGGGTAACAAACAGGAGGAGCTTGAAGCCATGATGAAACAGGAAAATTATGATGTCGTGGCTATTACAGAAACATGGTGGGATGTCTCCCATGACTGGAGTGCGCCTGTTGAGGGCTACAAGCTCTTTAGAAGGGACAGACAAGGAAGGAGAGGTGGTGGGGTGGCCCTGTATGTTAGGGACTGTTACGATTGCTTTGAGTACAAGTGTAGTGAAGACAGGGTGGAGTGTCTTTGTGTTAGACTCAGGGGGAAGGCCAACAGGGCAGATGTTGTAGTAGGAGTCTACTATAGGCCACCCACCCAGGACAGAGAGGTGGATGAAATATTCTATAGGCATTTAGGAGAAATCTCATGATCACTTGCCCTTGTTCTTGTGGGAGACTTGAACTTCCCAGACATCTGCTGGAAATACAACACAGCAGAGCGGGACAAGTCTTAATGGCTCAGGAGCAGCCTGTCCCCAGGTGCTGTAAGAGAAGCCGGCGACAGAGAAGACCACCCTGGCTGAACAGGGGGCTTTGGCTGGAACTCAGGGAGAAAAGGAGAGTTTACAGCCTTTGGAAGAAGGGGTTAGCCACTCACAGTGATTACAAAGAGGCTGTGAGGCTATGCAGGGCAGAAATCAGGAGGTCTAAAGCCCAGCTGGAAATTAATCTGGCTTCAGCAATCAAGGACAACAAGAAATGTTTCTATAAGTACATCAACAGCAAAAGAAAGACCAGGGAGAGCCTCCATCCCCTGCTAGACGCAGGAGGAAACATGGCAACGAGTGATGAGGAAAAGGCTGAGGTCCTTAATGCCTTCTTTGACTCAGTCTTTAATAACAAGACCAGTTGTACTGAGGGAATCCAGCCTCCTCAGCCAGAAGACAGAGACTGGGGGAATGACCCCCCTCACAATCCAGGAGGAGACAGTCAGTGACCTGCTGCATCACATAGACATACATACAAAAGTCTATGGGACCGGATGGGATACACCGAGGGTGCTGAAGGAGCTGGCTGGGGTGCTCGCCAAGCCGCTTTCCAGCATTTACCAGCAGTCCTGGCTGACCGGGGAGGTCCCGACTGATTGGAAATCAGCCAATGTGACACCCATCTATAAGAAGGGTCGGAAGGATGATCCAGGAAATTACAGGCCTGTCAGCTTGACGTCGGTGCCCGCGAAGCTGATGGAGCAGCTCATCCTGAGTACCACCATACAACACATGCAGGACAACCAGATGATCAGGCCCAGTCAGCATGGGTTTATGAAAGGCAGGTCCTGCTTGACAAGCCTGATCTCCTTCTACGACAGGGCGACCTGCTTATTGGATGAGGGAAAGGCTGTGGATGTTGTTTACCTTGACTTTAGTAAGGCCTTTGACACCGTTTCCCACAGCATTCTCCTAGCAAAACTGGCTGCTCGAGGCTTGGATGGTCGCACGCTTTGCTGGGTAAAAAACTGGCTGGATGGCCGGGCCCAAAGAGTTGTGGTGAATGGAGTTAAATCCAGTTGGTGGCCGGTCACGAGTGGTGTCCCCCAGGGCTTGGTTTGGGGCCACTCCTGTGTAACATCTTTATTGATGACCTAGATGAGGGGATCGAGTGCACCCTCAGTAAGTTTGCAGATGACACCAAGTTGGGTGGGAGTGTTGATCTGCTCGAGGGTAGGGAGGCTCTGCAGAGAGACCTGGCCAGGCTGGAGCGATGGGCTGAGGCCAACTGGAGGAGTTTCAATAAGGCCAAATGCCGGGTGCTGCCCTTGGGCCACAACAACCCCCAGCAGCGCTACAGGCTTGGGGAGGAGTGGCTGGAGAGCTGCCAGTCAGAGAGGGACCTGGGGGTGTTGATTGACAGCCAGCGGAACTGGAGCCAGCAGTGTTCCCAGGTGGCCAAGAAGGCCAATGGCATCCTGGCCTGTATCAGCAATAGCGTGGCCAGCAGGGACAGGGAAGGGATCTCACCCCTGGACTCGGCACTGGTGAGGCTGCCCCTTGATGAGTGTGTTCAGTTTTGGGCCCCTCACTCCAAAAAGGCCATTGAATGACTCGAGCGTGTCCAGAGAAGGGCAACGGAGCTGGTGCAGGGTCTGGAGCACCGGTCTTATGAGGAGCGGCTGAGGGAACTGGGGTTGTTTAGTCTGGAGAAGAGGAGGCTGAGGGGAGACCTCATCGCCCTCTACAACTCCCTGAAAGGAGGTTACAGAGAGCTGGGGATGAGTCTCTTGAACCAAGTAACAAGCGATAGGACAAGAGGGAATGGCCTCAAGTTGCGCCAGGGAAGGTTTAGACTAGATATTAGGAAACATTTCTTTACAGAACGGGTTGTTGGGCGTTGGAATGGGCTGCCCAGGGAGGTGGTGGAATCCCCATCCCTGGAGGGGTTTAAGAGTAGGGTCGACTTAGCGCTGAGGGATATGGTGGAGTTGGGAACTGTTAATGTTGGGTTGATGGTTGCACTGGATGATCTTCAAGGTCCTTTCCAACCTAGATGATTCTGTATTTCGGTCATTTGCTTCTGCTTTTGTTATGAACACAGCTCCTCTAAAAAAGGAATCAGAATTTCAGAATGAAAAAGGAGTCAGAATTTCAGGAGTCAGAATCAAATAAAAAGATCGGGATTAGAACCAGAATTTCCTGAACCTCAGTGCCAGTTCTTATACATCTTCAACAGTTGAAAATGAGCATAGCAGAGCTCTAATGCAAAGTTCTTCTCAGAGCTGGCCTCATAATCTCTCCCTCTCTCAATGAATGGATTTAGTAATATATTTTAGCTTTTTTTTTTTGAGTTTTGTCCTGAAGGGTCAGACAGTCTTAAGTTTAAAGTGCCTGGAGTGCTGTGTACAGTTTTGGGCTCCTCAGTACAAGAAAGACATAGGCATACCGGAGTGAGTCCAGCAAAGGACCACTAAGATAATTAAGGGACTGGATCATCTCTCCCATGAGGAGAGGCTGAGAGAGCTGGGACTGTTTGTCCTGGAGAAGAAAAGGCTTGGGAGAATCTTATCAATGGGTGTAAATACCTAAGGGGGGAAGTAAAGAAGATGGAGCCAGACTCTTCTCAGTGGTATCCAGGAAAGGATAAGAAGCAATAGACACAAATTGAAGTACAGGAAAATCCCCTTAAACATAAGAAAAACTTTTTTACTATGAGGGCAGTCAAACAGTGGAATGGATTGCCCATAGAGGCTGTGGAGTTGCTATTCTTGGAGATGTTCAGAACTCAACTGGACATGACCCTGGGCAGCCTGCTCTAGTTGAGCTGCTTGAGCATGGGGTGGGACTAGACAATCTTCAAAGATGCCTTCCAACCTCATGCATTCTGTAATTCTTTGAAATGCTTACTAGAATTCCTGACACTTGGATTTTTTCTTTAATTATTTGCAATTAAATTACTACTAGCAAAAATTCTGCTCATGAATACTGCCTTCAATCTGAAGTCGTCAAAGTATTTTGGAAATATTAATTTTGATCAACAGGGAAATTATAATTGCAGTTTAAAAGATACACATCTCAGTGAGATTTATTGTCTGCCCATTTTGCAGGTGGGCAAGACATGTCCAAGATATCAAAGACTAAGCTATTGGCAGGGACAGGAGCAGAACTCAGGATCTGAGTTCTAATTCTCTTTCTTCGTCAGCAAAACATACACCACATCTGCTTTCTGATACTCACTTCTGTCTTCTCCACGTCTTGAATGGTACCTGGAAGGCTTGGTGTCCTCTATGATTCTCTGCCCTTTATTTTTTTTTTCCTCCTCCTGTCCACATATTTGTGCTCCAGAACTTATGCTTTCACTAAGGAAAGTAAAAATAGTATAAGTTCTTAAGTAGCAGCAGCAAGTCTCCAAACTGAGAGCCTTAGTTTTAACGCCTTTGAACCAATGGAGACATTCCTACCAATTTCGCTTGCAGACAGCCTGCAGAAATGCCTCTGATTTTAACAGTTGCCCCCTGTATTTCTGCAGTATTTTTTAAGATAATGATAATATCAGTGCTAGCAGTGCTTCCTGCTGATTGTTTACATATCCAATTGATGCATTTAGCCCATAATCTAGAGTATTTGCCCTGTCATGGTACCAAAAGCACAAACTACTTCCTAACATTTTTAGTTTCTAGTAATGGATTGATTATATATAGTTATTTAATTGAGAGTGGCAAAAATGCATTAATTCAGTGAAATAAAATTGATTTCATATCAGGGTGTATACTAATGAATTTCATTCCAAAGCAAAGCTGACCTCAAGAAGCTTCTACTAAGCCTTCTGATTCCTGCAGGGGAACACTTGCTTCGTGATGAAATTGAGCAAGGATTGTGTCAAATCAGGAATCACTCCATAAAATTTTTCAATAATTCACATCCATTTAGTGTGCTACTCTTTTAAGATTCCACTTAATATTATGCATTTTACATGTAGCAAATCATATTTTGTAGATACTATATAAAAAAAGTCCTCGCGTGCTATGATACTTATGGTTTAAAAAAAAATCTAAATAAGCAGTGTGTAGCTCCCATTATGTTCATCACAGAGAAGACTGAGAAATCTAGAAAAGTTCAGATCAATAGGACTCTCAAAGGAGTAAAGAGGTTCATACAGACAGCTTAGTAAAGGACTAAGGCCATGTGCTTGATTGCTGAGTCCTGTGAAGTATGAACATATCATTCCTAGAAATTATGCTTGGTAACACCAAAAAATAGATCTGTCTGGCCTGTGAAATTCTCATTAGAGTGAGTGAGCTTTAACAGATTAAATTATCAGATGTGGAGCATGTAAAGAAAATGTAGTATTAATGATATTAATCCATCACATGGAGAAGTAAGATAACAAATGATTCCTGAAACACAGGTGGCCTTAATACCATTTTCCTCAGTAGAAGAATCTTGCCTTTTCCACATAAAAGATCTTAAGACTGCTTTCTTCTTGCATGTGCTATTTGCAGTTGTCCCATTAATACATCAGTGACATATAACAGAGCTTTTATACTATGCTCAAAGAAAATATATGCATATATCTAGTCTCACAAATGTATCTGCTCAGAATGTGATCCTGTAAAAGGAATCACAGCATTTGTTTACATTTTGAATGTTTTAAGTTATTTGAAGGACAAAGTGATTCAAGATTGAGTATTAAAATGAAAAGGAGTAAGCTTAAGGTAATAAATAAATAAGCTAGGAATAAATGGTCACACTTTTATGCAACATGGTTGTTATTGTGCACTTGTTGATTTGGAGATTTTCTGTTTGTATATACTGTTGTATACACAAAATTGTGAAGCTATTCTAGGTATACGCAGGGATAAAAAAGTAAGCACTCTTGCACAAATCAGAGTTTTTGAGACCTAAAAAAGAGTTCATGACCTTTTCCTTTCATATGCTTCTATGCATACATCAGTATTTTCAAGTACCAGTTTCACCCTTCAAAGAATGAATTTTGTTTAAGCAGTTAAAGAATTGAGCAATGAAATTAGAGTTGGAAACTGAAATAATGGAATAGATTTTGAAATGCACTGCCCATCAACAACTTCTTTCAATTCACTAGAGGAGCAATGTACCAGAAATTGCTATTAAAAAACCTGCCTTCTTGATTTGGTTTTCATATCACAGATAAAAGCAGGCTTTGAGAAGTGGCTAAATGTTACTGTGTTTATTTAACCTTCCAACATCTGGGGCATTGCTTATCTCTTGTCTGTATAGGATAATACAGCATTCTGACTGCACTTACAACTTCTGTCAAAGGGCAGTAACGTGTCCATATATGAGATTAATGGTTGTGTGTTCAGATCTGTATGCCTGTGTCTCTCAATCTGTGTGATTCTTGATACCTGTCTTGAGTAGCTCACAATATACTCCAGAACAGAGAAATGAGATCTGCATTATCATGTTATTTCATTGGCAGTAGGCATCTGAAGAAGTTTAGGAACATTGCAGAGGTGGCTGTTGAACTGTGTCCTTAGTGTATATTATTCAGCAGCATTTAACTATGAAGAATTGATCTGTATTATTGAACAGCTAGCAAATTTTGTACCAGTCAGCATACTTCATAGAAAGTAGCTATGTAAATGAAAAGTAGGATAGCAAATGTTTAAATGTAGCTAGGGCTCTGAAAATGAGCAAAAAAAGTAGAAAAACAGTATATATAACCCAGTGGACTTCTATGACTCATTTGGTCTACTTATTTCTAAAATGTATGTTTACATCAAAAGATTTCTAAATACCTCAATTACCTATTCATATTGTCTGCAACTAATTTGCCCTCTTAAGGTCCTATTGCTATTTGTGCTGTCTTGAAAGTCCACCTCAAGGCAATCCTCAAAATCTGTTTTTCATCCAGATAGTAACTTTGCAAGCTGAGTCCCCTACACTCTCTGAGCTGCACTTGGGGCAAAACTCCAGAGAGGAGGAAGGAAAGGTGCCTCTTTACCCACTTTCATGGCTGGTTCTTAAAGCCTTAATAGTTTTTGTGTTCTTAAGCTGCTTCACAGCTTTTTTTGTTCTGTGTGTTGGTGATAGCCACCCAAGACTGTTATATTAGCAGCCTTATCAGAGGTGTAACCATTGTTTTCCCATACACTCTGAGAAGCCCACAAATTTCAAGTGGAAGAAGACATTAAGGGAGACAGAGATCTGACTGTTCTGGCTCAAGGTTTCTATCATGCCCAGTTAAACAAACAATCTGAATTTGCTTTGAAAGTCTGGTGCCAGTATCTATTAAACAGTGTCAGATCATATATTCAACATACTGTCGGTGGAGCAACTCAAGAATTAAATCAAAAGAGCAATTTAAATGTAGTTGTGTTATTCTTCAATGATTTTTCTATTTAAATTATTGTGGTGGTTTGACCTTGGCTAAATGCCAGGTACCCACCAAGTCGCTCTATCACTTCCCCCCCCTTCCCCTTTTTTTCTCAACAGGGCAAAGAGGGGAAAGAAAATAAGATAGGAAAAAACCCCAACCCTTGTGGGTAAAACAAAAGCAGTTTTAATATAAGCAAAGCGAAGCAAAGGTCCGCGCATGGAAGCAAAAAAGCGCAAACAGATTTATTCTCTACTTCCCATGAACAGGCGATGTCGGGCCTTCTCAGGAAGCAGGGCTCCCATACGCGGAGGGGTTGCCTCGGAGGACCAAGGGTGACCCCCACCCCCTTCCTCCTTTCTCCCAGCTTTATACTGAGCAGCCGTCAGATGGTCTGGAATATCCCTTTGGTCAGTTGGGGTCAGCTGTCCTGGTTGTGTCCCCTCCCAAGATCTTGCCCACCCCGTCCCACTGTGGGAGGGGGGGAAATGTCGGAAAGAGCCTTGGTGCTGTGTAAGCACCACTCAGCAGTAGCCACACCACCAGGGTGCTATCAACACCCTGCCAGCTCCCAGCATCAAACACAGCACCATGGGGGCTGCTACAGGGGAAAACCAATTCCAGCTCAGCCAGACCCATCAACCCATCAACAATAACAACTGAAGGTGTGGATCCAAGTTTCAGTAAAAATGACTTTTATATCAAGTGAAAAGATCAGGTTTTATGTAAGCAAGGATTTAAAAGCCTGTGCTGTTATTACCTAAAGTAAAACCCACAGTTACGGCATTTTTTCTTCCTGCCATTTCATAAATTTCAACATAAGGTTTTTATTTCAGGGATTGTGGAAGAAATATTGGGGTTTAAACACAAAATGAATGTTTTTACCATTTGAAATATGATTGGGTAACTGGGTGCCTACAAAAAATGAATAATTAAAGTTGATTGTAGTGGGATATAAAACAAAATGGGCTGATGTTACAGAGGCTGATAGTTGATTTCTAGTGATCTAAATTACCATGCTTAAAATTATTTCAGCTGTTAGTAAAATCTACTAGTTTACTGCAATTTACCATGAAGTCCACCATACAAAGGGCAAGCATGAAGGTTCCTGATGTTTATGCCTTTTCTTTGATTCCTTGTAAATATCAAATACTTCTAAAAGAAATGGCATTGATATTTCAGATTTATGACCTTCACATTTTCTTTTCTTTTTTTTTGACATTTTGTGAGATAGCCTCTGTCCAATTAAAGCATTCAGATCTGACATTTCAGATGCTTGGGCATAAAAAGTCATTTTTGTCTACCTGCAGTTATCAAAACTTTTGAATTTCAGTCAGTTTTCTCTTAGGTGAAAATCAGATGATTTTGCTTGCAAGCAGTTCTGATGTGACCACTCCAACACCCCGCCTTCATACCTTCCCCTTTGGCCCCTAAATTGGATGGAGGTTTTATAATCTTCTAGAAGCATGCCATTTCAAAGGCAGAGAACTCCAGTGCTGACTCCAGTGTTCCAAGGTGAAGTCATTACCCAGTATAACAAAGCTTATAAAACTTGGTAATTATAGTACACACCATAGGTCCAATCTGAGACTGCATGCAAAAAAGGAAAAATTTCACATCCACTGAAGCCATACAGTAAAGTAAATCAAGAATATTTACTGAAAAAACAGATGTAGCCTGATGCGTCGATACATGCTATAACCAGAAGTCCTTCATTCATTCATTTCATTCATGCCAAAAGATTACTTGTTCTTTCCCCCTACTGTGTCCTTCTTCATTGTCTCTTTCCCTCAGATTCACTCCATAAACCTTTCACATTTTTCTCTGTTCCCTTTGCTTCTTTCAAAGTCCTATTCCTTTGCTTCCTGTAAAGTTTTAGTCATTTTAGTCTCTCTGCTATAAACTTCCTCACCTCTAGATGAGCATCTTCCCCCAAAAATGTCAAAATAGTAAGACACTTCGTGCCATTGCATTGCTCATTGAAATTCTGTATATAATTAAAGATTATCAGAATTTTTTCATCGCAACATGTTTTCATTAGAAAAAAAGTTACAAACTGAAATTATTTGTATATTTGCTTAGATTTCAGAAAATGTTCTACTGGAAAATTTCAAAACAAAATGTTTTATGTTGAAATTTGGTGATATTTCTTCATTTTGGAATTTTGAAAATTTGCATGCATTGCCTTTGGTTGAAAAAGAATTTGTGACATTCTGAAGTGAATTTTCTAAAACTGATTCTTCATATGCAGTTTGCAGTTTATGGTATATTTTGAAATTATTTTTAGATTAAAATAATCTTAAATTTCAAAACAAAAATATTCAAGTTTTGACATGCTTATTATATCCCTTTCTTCCACTCAGTATTCTTCCTGTTGTCTTGGCCTTTCTTGTCAGTTTAGATGTTGAGTTTTAAAATAGTTTCAGGTTCAGTTCTGTAAAATCAATAGGAGTTAGGTGCATAAATACTTTGATGGAAAATTGAGTGTCTAAAATATTTTCAAGGATCTGGGGTTTCATGATTTTTCTTTTTCAAAAATGACTTAAGTCTTTCAGACTGAGGAGTTCATCTCCATGGGCAAGAGAAATTGTTCCATTCATCATCACATATTGACTGCTAATCAAAGGAAGGACTACAAAGAGTCATTAAGAGAAGGTTTGTTTAAGAGAGAAATTTAAGAAAAAATATATTAGAAACCCTGATATAGGCTTTTCAGGTGAAATCTAAAAGAGCTTGTAGGTGCTTCCAGTTTATGCAACACAGAAATATGAAGTGCTTGGTCCCAAGAAATTAATTGGATGTCTAACTTTCCTTATATAGCCAACAGAAGGAACTAAGCATCCCCACAAAGCACTCCACAAAACCTACATGCTAAAAATATCCACCTGGAATCAGTCACAAGAAATTCAGAACAGAGGCATGTCTGAACTCCCTATCTTCTCTGGAGCTTATACACCTCCATGGAGGCTATACTGAGTGCCTGAGAGATTCAGAATCTGGAGACTTCTAATTAGGTCTCATTCAGAGAGGGAAAACAGAGCTCTGGACACACTGCACATTCACATCTTTAATTTTCAGTATAATCCCAACCATCACTGTCATTCAGAAACACATCTAGTGATAGTGATGCCCAAGTCTTGATTAGGGACATATATCAGTGTTGACATTTGAGAACTCAGTGTGGGAAGGCAGATTCATGCGATGCCCACGTTGAATGCATGGCCAGTAGGATTCTGGGTGGTATAGCAGACGCTCACATTCTTGCTTTATTTTGTTCTTTATTTGTACTTGGTTTCATATAGCTGTAGTTCAGCCTTTCAAATGGTAATGAACTGTAGTGTTTTGAGACCTTAAATTGCCTTCCCCCAAGCCTGAAAGACAAATGCTGCTTATCATCATAACTAGTGGGAATGTGAATCTTGTTCGCTACAGATTGGTAAAGTACTTTGGGCTTTAGATTTCTTTGGGAGCACAAGCAAAGCTTGTGATGGACAAAATGTCATTGACAGTTGATGCTATACATTTGTTCCTCTTCCTGCAAGCCTGAAAACATTGCAGATAAAGACATTTTTTTCCACCTGTGCAGGACTGAGTAAAGACTTCTCTGACAAACTCAAGAAAAGCATCCATCAGCATAACCAAGAAAGAGAGAGAAAAGAATGTATGAACTAGAACTCAAGTAGGACAAGAACATTTTTCTCTCAACCCTGCTCCATAGCACCTGATTTCAGTATTGGCATTTAACTTTCAGCTTCATCTAGTAGCACTGTAAGCACAGTTTTCAAACCTACAATTTAATAATATTATTAATTGCAGAGTAGGGTTATTTTACAGGAATATCTAGCACTTCTGTATATTCTAAAACCCCAGTAATCATTTCCAACTCCATCAAGGTGCACTGTTTTCTGGTGTGCAGTGTGCAGCTGTTCTATACTATATAATAGCTGTATTAAAAGGGAAAATTCAACTATAATGTCAGAACATAATAACTTTGTTATAATTAAATCAAAACCTTCAAAAAGGAAGCATATGATCTTTTATTTATCAGTTACTCAACCCTTGGTTTTGCATGACATTCTGGCAAATGAATGTCCACTGTGCCCCTTACAAAGGAATGCATTCAGTCCTAAAAGTGATGCCTTCCCTCACAGCATTTTCAATATTGCGAGTTACCCTTTTATGAAAACATTTTCAAGCCATAGATAGGCAACGCACACTTCTGATATAGTTTTGACAGTCATCATTATTTTTTCTGTTTGAATCATACAATCATAGAATGGTTTGGGTTGTAAGGGACCTTAAAGATCATCTAGTTCCAACCCCCCTGCCATGGACAGGGACACCTTCCACTAGCCCAGGTTGCTCAAAGCCCCGCCCAACCTGGCCTTGAACCCTTCCAGGGAGGGGGCAGCCACAACTTCTCTGGGCAACCTGTGCCAGTGTCTCACCACTCTCACAGGAAAGAATTTCTTCCTTATATCTAATCTAAATCTACCCTCTTTCAGTTTAAAAACGTTACCCCTTGTCCTCATGTTTCTTGTAGGCCCCCTTTAAATACTGGAAGGCCACTATAAGGTTTCCCTGGAGCTTACTCTTCTCCAGGCTACACCACCCCAACTCTCTCAGCCTGTCCTCACAGGGGAGGTGCTCCAGCCCCCTGATCATCTTCGTGGCCTCCTCTGGACCCACTCAAGCAGGTCCATGTCCTTCTTATGTTGGGGGCCCCAGAGCTGGACACAGTACTCCAGGTGGGGTCTCACAAGAGTGGAGTAGAGGGGGAGAATCACCTCCCTTGACCTGCTGGTCACACTTATCTTGATGCAGCCCAGGATACAGTTCGCTTTCTGGGCTGTGAGCGTACATTGCTGGCTCATAGTCAGTTTTCCATCTACTAATACCCCCAAGACCTTCTATGCAGGGCTGCTCTCAACCCATTCCTCACCCAGCCTGTATATGTGCTTGGGATTGCCCAGACCCACGTACAGGACCTTGCACTTGGCCTTGTTGAACTTCATGAGGTTTGCATGGTCCCACCTCTCAAGCCTGTCCAGGTCCCTCTGGATCGCATCTCTTGCCTCCTGCGTGTTGACCGCACCACACAGCTTGGTGTCGTTGGCAAACTTGCTGAGGGTGAGCTCAATCCCTCTGTCCATGTCTCCAACAAAGATGTTAAACAGCACTGGTCCCAATACCGACCCCTGAAGAACGCCACTCGTCACTGCTCTCCAGTTGAACGTCGAGCCTTTGACCACAACTCTTTGAGTGCGATCATCCAGCCTATTCCTCATCCACCAAGTGGTCCATCTGTCAAATCCACATCTCTCCAATTTAGAGACAAAGATGTTCTGCGGGACAGTGTCAAATGTTTTGCACAAGTCCAGGTAGATGACGTCAGTTGCTCTTCCCTTATCCACCAGTGCTGTAATCCCGTTGTAGAAGGCCACCAAATTTGTCAGGCATGATTTGCCCTTAGTGAAGCCATGTTGGCTGTCACCAATCACCTCCTTATTTTCCATGTGCCCTAGCATAGTTTCCAGGAGGATTCGCTCCATGATGTTGCCGGGCACAGAGGTCAGACTGACTGGCCTATAGTGACCCTGGTCTTCTTTTTTTCCCTTTTTAAAAATGGGGGTTATGTTTCCCCTTTTCCAGTCAGTGAGAACTTCACTGGACTGCCATGACTTCTCAAGCAAATATTTTAAAAAACCAAGACATTTGAACCACAAATACCAAATACCAGGCAACCATGGAAACACAGTCACTGAAACAAATGGAATATGGTTAATATGCCTGGAGCCTCCTGGCCACCGCTCTGCTGTTTTCTTTCAGAAAGCAATACAAATATCATAATGAAGCTTTTCTAAGATGCTTTTAAGCATGATCTTCAAATAAAAAGGTTCTGATAATTCTTTAATACAAAATATTTTGAAAGCTTTAAATCCTGAATGTAAAATAGGACATCCAGCCATCTCATACTTCTGCACAGTTTTTAAACTGTTAATAATTCAAGGTATTTAACTTGAATTGAAACACTGGCCTGGAATGCATATATTGGATCACGAAGTCCAGTCCTCAGCTATAACAAACAACCATGTCATATATATTTCATAATAGATCAGACTACCTGGGAAAACTACAGGGGATTTTTGCTTTTGGAAGATTATTCCAGAAACTCACTGCTGTGATGATGACATTTTTCTCTCATTTTTTGAGCTAATTATGGCTATCTATTCTTGTTCCAATATTTGCTAGAGTTTACACATTCTTATTTTCCCTCTTTTGATGCTAATCCCCTGCTATGTTTATGGAAGATAATCTTTGCATGGAGTAAAAAGCCAATTCTTTAAATCATCATAATGAGACAGCCTCTGTGTCCCCTGCTTATCTTTGTAGCTGTATTCTAAATCTGTTCTAAATAAGTTAACCTGTTGTATTTTTCCTGAGTATAGGTGACCAGAATTGTACATAGGTCCATATTCCTCCCCTTTATCTCTCCTGTTCTTTTTCACAACCACATTACAGAAGTGGTTCAATGATCATCTAATTTTTAAAAAACAAATGCGCCCAAGGAAAAATATTTGTTTTTAAATGCATTCATTTCATCCTATTTCTATTCATTTCATTCTTTAGGTCTTCAGTTGCCAAAATTATCCTGCTTTCCTTGCAGAGTGCTCTAATACAGCTCTTTCTTGATGATACCTCTCTATTTTGTCGTATTGATAAACTTCATTCTTTTACTCATTGTAATCATTTTCTCTTATCTTGCATTTCGTCACACAGAAAAGATACGCCTGTAAAACAAAAACAAACAACCATGGTACCAGTTCCCTATAGGAAAGTACAGTATGAGTCTCAGTTTGAAAGTGCTATATTTTGCAAATGTTCCAACTATTTTTGGAAATAATAAAATATTGTAACTGGTATCATATGTACATGAAATGATTACTGTTTATAGTTCATTATTTCACCGTCACTTGAGAAAAATGTGCCTCTTTCTTGCATGACCTCAATGGTCTGTGTTCTGCATTATATAACACCAAGTTTTTAGCTCATTTCTGAAGTTAAACACTAACATTTGAGCCTGCCATTTGTTTACAGTCATAAAATTTGCATGTGCTTACACAAAACTGGAATTTATATTTTATTGGTCTTCTCTCCACTGACTGTATATGCACAGATTGCTGTAAGTGAGTTTAAAACTAACACAGATGCAATTTTGCAGCATGTAGCTCAGCTGCATGTGTGAAATGTGCCTAGATATTCAGAAGGGGTATATGGAAATGGAGCCAACTGTTGTTCTTCACCACATTGTTCACAGTAAACATATTTTAGACTCATTTAAATTAACTGATACTTCATTTGCCTTTGTGCTTGAAAAACATTTATGTGCTGACAGGTTATAGATTCTTGATACTGAAAATGAATTGCATAATGAAAATTGAGTCATCTGATAAACCACAAAGAACTTTTCCTCAGCAAAGAGACAGC
This sequence comes from Strix aluco, assembly GCF_031877795.1. Taxonomy (NCBI): domain Eukaryota; kingdom Metazoa; phylum Chordata; class Aves; order Strigiformes; family Strigidae; genus Strix; species Strix aluco. The sequence goes on along the minus strand of NC_133970.1, from coordinate 45,036,255 downwards.
TTGTTCCCACACTGTGCTACACTGAATGGGTTTCAAGCACACAAATACCTGTCAGATGTGCTTGGCTGGAGTGGAAAACTGAGGTAAGGAGCTTCCTTTTTAGATAGTAAATTGTCCTTCTTTAGTTTCAATGAGTGAGGTTGGCTAATGAGAATCTAATAGCCAACTTCAGTCAGTCACCATCTCCAAGCAGGAAGCACATTGGTGGAAGAAGCAGGAGGTTTGCTTTAAGTCATTCTGTCTTTCCTTCAGGCTAAGCAGATTTAGCAGCAACAGGCACTCCTGATCACCCTGAGCTGTAGCCTGAATTCTGAGGTCATCTAGTGGTATCAGTCCACTGCAGGAACTGGGTCTTCACAGCTGGTGACTTCCCACCTGAACCACTGTATTTCAGATGAGTTCTGCAACACTGCCTCTGGCCTTTACAGATTGAAAAAGAATAATTGCATCCCATCTTGCATTTTCATCTGATAAATTAACTGTGAAGTTACGCTACTTTTTCATTGGCTTCTTTTCTCTGATCTTGTCATTTCCACTTTACTGCAAAATTAAATGCAGTAAAAACAATGAGTTGAATGCACAGCAAGAGTAGCATTCTTCAGCTCAGCTGATCTTGAAATTCCCAAATATTCAGAAGTCATGAGATTGGCTCAAAAATCATAAACATATAAATAAATTTTGGATATTTTTTATTTGCCTTCTGTTTTCAGGACCTTCAGAGTTCAAATATGTTGAGCTCTTCTTTGTATCAACAGGGATAAAAGTATATCTTTTGTTACTATAAGGCTCAGGTAAATTAATGAGTTTAAAAGTTAGGGCTTTAAGAAAAGCTCCCAGTATCCCAAGATGGTAAGTAAATATGCAAGATTTGTTAATGCTATGGAACTGTAATCCCAGCACTGCTAACCATTCAAAGACCTTCAGGAAGACCTACTTACTACTCTCTGATTCAGGTTTTCAACTTCTGAAGTGGAAATGTAGCTGTTGTTGTGCCTTTTTGAGAAACAACAAGAATCAATTAGCTGCAATTCAAAAAGGACTTTGATCAAGCCAAGTGATACATATTACATGTTAAGCATTGTTATTGACTATTGCATGATGGTGTATTTTTCAGTGAGTCCTTAATCTGATATTCCCTATGAGAAGCAGACACCATGAAGCAGAAATTGATATCATCAGTTCAAATTATTTTGTTACTTGCTCTGACTGCAGTGGGTCTGACTGGTGAGTACAGCACTTCCTGAAACACTTGTTTTTCTTTAAAACACTTTCTATAGAAAAGTCTGAGGCTTTACCTGATCTATCCTGACCATCACTGGAGCCTGTACACATTTAAATTACTTTCTTTTAAAGTTTTAGCAACTTTTCTCCTTTAGTCAAAGTGAATGTGTTTAATTTGCCTTTTAACTTGCTTTTGAAGATTTTTTTAAAATTGCTTTGTGCTCTTTCTGGAAAATTCTCTTTCCATTCTTTTGTTGACATATTCCTATGTATAAAAAAGGGAGATAAAAGTGTTCATCCTGAACAACTGCAGTAAAAATCACAATGAAGCATTTATGGCAATAGTGTTTGACACTCACTGGAATGTTTCCCAGAGATGGGATTATATATAGGTTTAAAGTTAAACATTTTAAATTTCTTTGCTGAATTTAGGCCATTACTGGAAAGTTATCTGCTTTGCTTAATTTCCTAAACTTTTAACTTTTAAAATAATTTTATTTCAGTGAAGAAAAAAATCTATGAATGTCCAGACTACTGAATGTCAGGTCCCAATTCCTGCTACTTTGATAAAAACCACACTAATCCCTGGACAACGTATATCATTGTAATGACAATGAATGAGATTATTGGAAGTAACAGCTCAGATCCTCAGTATGTGGATGTGACCTCCATGGGTAAAAAGGGAAGAATGAAATGGAAAACAAACTAGGAGACATATGTGATTTTTACACCCAGAACAAGTAGTGGTGAAAGATTTCTTTCCTCATGATGTGAAACTTGCTGTGGAGGAGTGTTTATCTACAGATGATCTAAAATATGCATCTGTAATTTATGTGAAAAATGCATTTTACTTAAAAATTAAGTAACTACATATGTTATAATAATTTTAATTTTGGCTGAAAAATTGGCTCCAGTTTCTAGTTATATCCAGTATTTCAATTAGACTCAATGACAGTTTATAGGTCCCTAGCACTGCAGATTATAAAACTTTCAAATTAGGTCAAGCTACCTGAAATGTCCCAGATTAAATTTTCCAAATGAAAACATATTTCTGGCTGCTGGCATTGCAGTCTTGGGGGGGGGGGGGGGGGAAGAAATAACTGCCTAAGCACTGGAGTTTTTGTAGTATTTCATGTTCCTAATTCCATTCTGCTTTCTGTATACACATACTCTACACATTGTAATGATAAATGTACTTAGTCTTTTTAGCTATGAAATATCTGACATTTAAATTTTGCAAGAGTGCCTAATGAAATTATGATTTACATTTCCTTAGCCTGACAAATTAAGAGTAAAGTCTAAGATTTGCTGATACTGTGGTAAATCATCAGTCAGTTAAATATTATTAGGGAGAAAGGAAAAAAGGCTATTGTACTGTTCCATAACAGAAGTGCTGAATGATCTGAAATTAATGTGATTAAATACAAAACTATAAAGGAGATACATTTTCTGAGAGAAAATTAAATCATTAATGGCAAATTTTTCATTTATACAGTTCAGCCAGATTCTCCTGTGATCCTCTCTCTAGAAACAAAAACATCTGCTAGTATAATGTCCCTTTGGGCAAAATGGTCACCACCTCCATTACCTGATGTCAGCCCTATTTTGCATATATATCACTATGAGTTACAACTAAAACCTGAGGAAAAGGAAGACTGGGAAATAATAAAATAATATATTTACATTATATATAAATAAATGTGAGCCGTCTCCAGAAGGAAGTGGAAGACTTGGTTACCCAGGATATGGAGAAGGCTGAGGTACTCAATGACTTTTTTGCCCCAGTCTTCACCTGCAAGTGCTTCAGCTACACCATCCAAGATACAGAAGGTAAAGGCGGGGACGGGGAAAATGAAGAACTGTCCACTGTAGGAGATCAGGTTCAAGACCATCTAAGGAACCTGAAGGGGCACAAGTCCATGGGACCTGATGAGATGCATCCGCGGGTCCTGAGGGAACTGGCGGATGAAGTGGCTAAGCCACTATACATCATACTTGAGAAGTCATGGCAGTGAAGTTCCCACTGACTGGAAAAGGGGAAACATAACCCCCATTTTTAAAAAGGGAAAAAAAGAAGAACCGGGGAACTACAGGTCAGTCACTCTCACCTATGTGCCTGGCAAGATCATGGGGCGAATCCTCCTGGAAACTATGCTAGGGCACATGGAAAATAAGGAGGTGATTGGTGACAGCCAACATGGCTTCACTAAGGACAAATCATACCTGACAAATTTGGTGGCCTTCTACAACGGGATTACAGCACTGGTGGATAAGGGAAGAGCAACTGACGTCATCTACCTGGACCTCTGGAAAGCATTTGACACTGACACACACGATATGGTTGTCTCTAAATTGGAGAGATGTGGATTTCTCAGATGGACCACTTGGTGGATGAGGAATAGGCTGGATGGTCGCACTCAAAGAGTTGTGGTCAAAGGCTCGAAGTCCAAGTGGAGACCAGTGACGAGCGGCGTTCCTCAGGGGTCTGTATTGGGACCAGTGCTGTTTAACATGCAGACCAGACCAGCTTCATAGGGAAGTCTGCTGCCTCCCTGTGGGTCTCACAGAAACATGGTGGGATGTCTCCCATGACTGGAGTGCGCCTGTTGAGGGCTACAAGCTCTTTAGGAGGGACAGACAAGGAAGGAGAGGTGGTGGGGTGGCGCTGTATGTTAGGGACTGTTATGATTGCTTTGAGCACAAGTGTAGTGAAGACAGGGTAGAGTGTCTTTGTGTTAGAATCAGGGGGAAGGCCAACAGGGCAGATGTTGTAGTAGGAGTCTACTATAGGCCACCCACCCAGGACAGAGAGGTGGATGAAATATTCTATAGGCACTTGGGTGAAATCTCACGATCGCTTGCCCTTGTTCTTGTGGGAGACTTCAACTTCCCAGACATCTGCTGGAAATACAGCACAGCAGAGCGGGACCAGTCCCGGAGATTCCTGGAATGTGTGGGAGATAACTTCCTGATGCAGCTAGTGAGTGAACCAACCAGAGAAGGTGCCCTGCTGGATCTCCTCTTTGTGAACAGAGAAGAATTGATGGAGGATGTGGTGGTCAGAGGATGACTAGGGCACAGCGATCACGAAATAATAGAGTTCTCTATTCTTAGAGAGGCCAGGGGAGGGGGCAGCAGAACTGACATCCTGGACTTCCAAAGGGCTGACTTTGACTTGTTTGGGCACCTGCTTGACAGGATCCCTTGGGAGACGGTCCTGAAGGGTATAGGGGTCCAGGAAGGCTGGGCACTCTTCAAGAAGGGACTCTTAATGGCTCAGGAGCAGGCAGTCCCCAGGTGCTGTAAGAGAAGCCGGCAACAGAGAAGACCACCCTGGCTGAACAGGGGGCTTTGGCTGGAACTCAGGGAGAAAAGGAGAGTTTACAGCCTTTGGAAGAAGGGGTTAGCCACTCACAGTGATTACAAAGAGGCTGTGAGGCTATGCAGGGCGGAAATCAGGAGGTCTAAAGCCCAGCTAGAAATTAATCTGGCTTCAGCAATCAAGGACAACAAGAAATGTTTCTATAAGTATGTGAGCAGCAAAAGAAAGACCAGGGAGAGCCTCCATCCCCTGCTAGACGCAGGAGGAAACATGGCAACGAGTGATGAGGAAAAGGCTGAGGTCCTTAATGCCTTCTTTGACTCAGTCTTTAATAGCAAGACCAGTTGTACTGAGGGAATCCAGCCTCCTCAGCCAGAAGACAGAGACTGGGGGAACGACCCCCCCACAATCCAGGAGAGAGTCAGTGACCTGCTGCATCACATAGACATACATACACAAGTCTATGGGACCGGATGGGATACACCCGAGGGTGCTGAAGGAGCTGGCTGGGGTGCTCGCCAAGCCGCTTTCCATCATTTACCAGCAGTCCTGGCTGACCAGGGAGGTCCCGACAGATTGGAAACTGGCCAATGTGACGCCCATCTATAAGAAGGGTCGGAAGGATGATCTGGGAAATTACAGGCCTGTCAGCTTGACGTCGGTGCCCGCAAAGCTGATGGAGCAGCTCATCCTGAGTACCACCATACAACACATGCAGGACAACCAGATGATCAGGCCCAGTCAGCATGGGTTTATGAAAGGCAGGTCCTGCTTGACAAACCTGATCTCCTTCTACGACAGGGCGACCTGCTTATTGGATGAGGGAAAGGCTGTGGATGTTGTTTACCTTGACTTTAGCAAGGCCTTTGACACTGTTTCCCACAGCATTCTCCTGGCAAAACTGGCTGCTCGAGGCTTGGATGGGCACACACTTTGGTGGGTAAAAAAGTGGCCAGATGGCCAGGTCCAAAGAGTTGTGGTGAACGGAGTTAAATCCAGTTGGTGGCCGGTCACGAGTGGTGTCCCCCAGGGCTTGGTTTGGGGCCACTCCTGTGTAACATCTTTATTGATGACCTAGATGAGGGGATCGAGTGCACCCTCAGTAAGTTTGCAGATGACACCCAGTTGGGTGGGAGTGTTGATCTGCTCAAGGGTAGGGAGGCTCTGCAGAGAGATCTGGACAGGCTGGAGCGATGGGCTGAGGCCAACTGGAGGAGTTTCAATAAGGCCAAATGCCGGGTGCTGCCCTTGGGCCACAACAACCCCCAGCAGTGCTACAGGCTTGGGGAGGAGTGGCTGGAGAGCTGCCAGTCAGAGAGGGACCTGGGGGGGTTGATTGACAGCTGGCTGAACATGAGCCAGCAGTGTTCCCAGGTGGCCAAGAAGGCCAATGGCATCCTGGCCTGTATCAGAAATAGCGTGGCCAGCAGGGACAGGGAAGTGATCTTACCCCTGTACTTGGCACTGGTGAGGCCGCCCCTTGATGACTGGGTTCAGTTTTGGGCCCCTCACTACAAAAAGGCCATTGAATGACTCGAGCGTGTCCAGAGAAGGGCAACGGAGCTGGTGCAGGGTCTGGAGCACAGGTCTTATGAGGAGCAGCTGAGGGAACTGGGGTTGTTTAGTCTGGAGAAGAGGAGGCTGAGGGGAGACCTCATCGCCCTCTACAACTCCCTGAAAGGAGGTTACAGAGAGCTGGGGATGAGTCTCTTGAACCAAGTAACAAGCGATAGGACAAGAGGGAATGGCCTCAAGTTGCGCCAGGGAAGGTTTAGACTAGATATTAGGAAACATTTCTTTACAGAACGGGCTGTTGGGCATTGGAATGGGCTGCCCAGGGAGGTGGTGGAGTCCCCATCCCTGGAGGTGTTTAAGAGTAGGGTCGACTTAGCGCTGAGGGATATGGTGGAGTGGGGAACTGTTAATGTTGGGTTGATGGTTGGACTGGATGATCTTCAAGGTCTTTTCCAACCTAGATGATTCTGTGATTCTGTGAACATCTTTGTCGGGGACATGAACAGTGGGATTTTGTGCACCTTCAGCAAGTTTGCCAATGACACCGAGCTGTGTGGTGCGGTCGACACGCAGGAGGCAAGAGATGCGATCCAGAGGGACCTGGACAGGCTTGAGAGGTGGGCCCATGCAAACCTCATGAAGTTCAACAAGGCCAAGTGCAAGGTCCTGTACGTGAGTCTGGGCAATCCCAAGCACAAATCCAGCCTGGGCGATGAGTGCATTGAGAGCAGCCCTGCAGAGAACGTCTTGGGGGCATTAGTGGATGGAAAACTGACTATGAGCCAGCAATGTGCACACACAGCCCAGAAAGCCAACTGTGTCCTGGGCTGCATCAAGAGAAGTGTGGCCAGCAGGTCGAGGGAGGGGATTCTCCCCCTCTACTCTGCTCTTGTGAGACCCCACCTGGAGTGCTGTGTCCAGCTCTGGGGCCCCCAACATAAGAAGGACATGGACCTGCTTGAGTGGGTCCAGAGGAGGCCACGAAGATGATCAGGGGGCTGGAGCACCTCCTGTATGAAGACAGTGTTGGTGTTGTTCAGCCTAGAGGAGAAACACTCTGGAGAGACCTTATAGCAGCCTTCCAGTACTTAAAGGGGGCCTACAGGAAAGATGGGGAGGGACTCCTCATCAGGGACAGTAGTGATAGGATGAGGGGTAACAGTTTTAAACTGAAAGAGGGTAGATTTAGATTAGATATAAGGAAGAAATTCTTTACTGTGAGAGTGGTGAGACACAGGAACAGGTTGCCCAGAGAAGCTGTGGCTGCCCCCTCCCTGGAAGGGTTCAAGGCCAGGTTGGACGGGGCTTTGAGCAACCTGGGCTAGTGGAAGGTGTCCCTGCCCATGGCAGGGGGGGTTGGAACTAGATGATCTTTAAGGTCCCTTACAACCCAAACCATTCTGTGATTCTATGATATTTATTTTATAAATGTTCTTTTCAGTGAGTTCTCTTGTCTGAGTTTAACTGGTATTATAAACACTTTAGTTTCACTATGGATAGCAAAATTAATATAACCAAATCAGATTAAAGGAAGAGAAATTCTGTAGTGGTTTGTAGTGACAGTGAAATTCAAGGTATTTGTATAATTTTCCTAAGGTCATATACTAAAAAAAAAGTAAAACCCCCACTATTTAGTCCACTGATTTAATACTTAATTGTAATTTTCATCAATGTGTCTGTTCCCAAGTATCACAGCAAGGGAATGTTCAGTTCACATAGTTTAAACCAAATCAGGATCAAAGCAGTTTATCAACTCATTAAGATGTAATTAATCAGAAATCAGTTAACTATGCAGTCAAGGTCAGTATCAGCAATATAACAGATACATCACAGTACTGGGCACTTAAAAATGTTAATAGACATTACAAATTTATAAACACATTTTATAAGTAGTGCCAGAAACATGCTATATACATAAATTACTCTCTCCCAGAAAGGATAAATTACAAACACGCTGCACCCTTCAGGGAGTACAAACTCCCCTATTTATAGCCCCTTCTGCAGGGGACATGAATGCTTTAACTTAATATAAACCCATGCCCCTTCCTACAGTCTACTAAGCCACACACCAAAGAGAAAGCACCCACACAGTCACATGCATACACCCATGGTGTGGGTCCCTGTCTGCTGCAGCCCACACTATCTGGAGTGCAGCTACTCACAGTATCAGCAAGGGAGGCTCCTCTGTCTGACCCAGGCAGAGGTCATGATACTAGCAGAGCATCTTCTGATAGCATCAGGCTAAACTTTAGCTACTGCTGTTTCTCATGTGTGTGTATACACACCCACTAGTCCAAATTTTCATGCTTCTTTAATACTGCTTTTCAAGCTGAACTTTTTTGTTTCAGAAGTCTCTCAGTCATTCCCTAATTACTATTTAATTGGACTGGAGTCATTATCTTCTTCAACATGATCAGTTGGGGGCAATCCCTCTCTCAGAAAGTTTGGGGTGTCCTACTCACACACACACTATTTACATTGACATTCCCAGCTGTTGCCATTTTGCTAGGAGTGAGCCACAGTACTCCCACAGCTGAGATACCAGGATAAAATATCATTCTTAAAGTCATGGTCAGATGGTCTCAAGGCTACCTATATTATTGTTGCCTTGTCAATGGAGAAAGTTATGTGTCTTGAAAGACTTCTGGAGATTAAAAGAGACTAAGGCACTTAATGATCACTGAAACTAGCTACTAAGAAGCATTACACAGAGGATTTATCTGTGGCTTGGACTACCTATAGTGTTCCTTGCATTGTGGATCTGATGGAGTACTAACTTATAAGAAGTCTACAGTTAACTATATGTTCTCAAGTACCAGAATCTCAGGGTCAATGAAGTGAGTTTTTGTGTTAAGTCAGTCACTACCTTTGCTTCTTTGTAATTAACATCTTATAAAATACCTGACTGAAACCCTTGCCTTTCAAAAGTCAGTGGCCCAATTCTTTATTATTTTTCCAGTCCATTTTCTTTTCCAAACAATACCTGTTGAAGTGCAGACACAGTACAAAGTGATTAGGTTACATGCTGGGGTAAAGTATGTTGTTCAGGTCTGTTGCATGTTAGACCTTGGAGAATGGAGTGAATGGAACTCTGAAAGATGCATTCAAATCCTCATTTGTGAGTGGATAATTGCTGTTCTGTTGACTGTGTTTAAATTCTAGCCAGTTCAGTGTTGTGAAAGGTGCCTAAATGGCAGCTCTGAAAACCCAGTTCCTCACCCAGATACTTCATAGTGCTGGAGGAACAGCTTAGTGCATCTTACTGTATTTTGTGTGTAATTGTGTATTTAGTCTTGTTGATCTACCTCGGCCTTGGCCTCTGCTGAAACTGACTATGACAAACAGGCTGTGATTTACTAGAAAGTCACTTCTAATAAAGATATGCCTACATAATTGTCATGGTTTAAACGCAGCTGGCAGCCAAAAACCACGCAGCCACTCTGTCACCCTCCTCTGCCTGGGGGATGGGGAAAGGAATTGGAGGGGTAAAGGTAGGGAGACTTATAGGTTGAGATAGAAACAGTTTAATAATTGAAATAAAATAAAACAATAACAGTAATAGAAAGTACAAACGGGTAATGCACAATGCGACTGCTCACCACCTGCTGACCCAGACTGAGCAACCACGCAAACATGCAGCAGTCCAGGTCCCAGGCTGCAGGGAGTGCCTGAGCCTGTCAGTGCTGTTGGAGGGCCACAGTGACAGTGCCTGTGTGCGCTGCGACCAGCTGGATGACCTGCTCAGCCTGGTGGCAGAACTCAAAGAAGAGGTCGAGAGATTAAGAAGTATTAGGGAATGTGAAAGGGAGATTGATTGGTGGAGTTCCACCTTGGCACACATGAATCAACAGGAGCAAATAGAGACTCCAGGCAAGGCAGGTGATCCCTCACCCTCATGCTACCAGGCAGAAGGAGGGGACTTAAGAGATGAGGGAGACTGGAAACAGGTCCCTGCTCAGGGAGGCAAGAAAATTCTCTCCCAACCTCCCTCACCCTCCATGGTGCCTCTTCACAATAGATTTGGGGTCCTGGAACTTTTGAATGAAGACATGGAGGAAGAGAATGAGACAAACAATGAGGAAGATCAAGGACCACCAAGGCCAGGTCACTCTAGAAAAGGTATTAAAACCAGCTCTGAAAGGAACCCCAGAAGAGTCATTGTAGTGGGGGACTCCACTCTGAAGGGTGTCGAAGGCCCCATATGCAGACCAGACCCGCATCATAGGGAAGTCTGCTGCCTCCCTGGGGCCCGCATCAAGGACCTCACAAGAAGACTCCCCTCTCTAGTTAAACCCAAGGACTATTACCCTCTTCTGGTTTTTCAGGTAGGTAGTGATGACATTAGCAGGAGAAGTATTAAATTAATGAAGCGAGATTTCAGGACCTTGGGGAAACTGATCAAGGGGTCGGGGGCACAGGTTGTGTTCTCCTCCATCCCTCCAGTTGGGGGGATGGATGAGGATGAACACCGAAGAACACAGCAGATGAATTCGTGGCTTCAAGACTGGTGTCACCGTCAGGGCTTTGGTTTTTTCGATCATGGGTTGGTATACAGGGCACCAGACCTCTGGGCCTTACATGGGAAACACTTGTCCCAGAAGGGGAAGAGGATCTTGGGGCAGGAGTTAGCTGGGCTCATTGACAGAGCTTTAAACTAGATCTGAAGGGGGAAGGGGGGAAAACATCAGCCCATCTGAAGTGCATGTATACCAATGCACGCAGCATGGGTAACAAACAGGAGGAGCTTGAAGGGGTGATGAAACAGGAAAATTATGATGTTGTGGCTATCACAGAAACATGGTGGGATGCCTCCCATGACTGGAGTGCGCCTGTTGAGGGCTACAAGCTCTTTAGAAGGGACAGACAAGGAAGGAGAGGCGGTGGGGTGGCGCTGTATGTTAGGGACTGTTATGATTGCTTTGAGTACAAGTGTAGTGAAGACAGGGTGGAGTGTCTTTGTGTTAGAATCAGGGGGAAGGCCAACAGGGCAGATGTTGTAGTAGGAGTCTACTATAGGCCACCCACCCAGGACAGAGAGGTGGATGAAATATTCTATAGGCACTTGGGTGAAATCTCACGATCGCTTGCCCTTGTTCCTGTGGGGGACTTCAACTTCCCAGACATCTGCTGGAAATACAGCACAGCAGAGCGGGACCAGTCCCGGAGATTCCTGGAATGTGTGGGAGATAACTTCCTAACACAGCTGGTAAGAGAACCAACCAGAGAAGGTGCCCTGCTAGATCTCCTCCTTGTGAACAGAGATGGACTGGTGGATGATGTGGCAGTTGGAGGACAACTAGGGCACAGCAATCATGAAATAATAGAGTTCTCTATTCTTAGGGAGGCCAGGAAAGGACTAAGCAGGACTGACATCCTGGACTTCCAAAGACCTGATTTTGTCTTGTTTAGGCACCTGCTTGACAGGATCCCTTGGGAGACGGTCCTGAAGGGTATAGGGGTCAAGGAAGGCTGGGCACTCTTTAAGAAGGAAGTCTTAATGGCTCAGGAGCAGGCAGTCCCCAGGTGCTCTAAGAGGAGCAGGCAGCAGAGAAGACCACCCTGGCTGAACAGGGAGCTTTGGCTGCAACTCAAGGAGAAAAGGAGAATTTACAGCCTTTGGAGGAAGGGGCTAGCCACTCACAGTGATTACAAAGAGGCTGTGAGGCTATGCAGGGCGGAAATCAGGAGGTCCAAAGCCCAGCTGGAAATTAATCTGGCTTCAGCAATCAAAGATAACAAGAAATGTTTCTATAAGTATGTCAATAGCAAAAGAAAGACCAGGGAGAGTCTCCATCCCCTGCTAGATGCTGAAGGAAACTTGGTAACAAGTGATGAGGGGAAGGCTGAGGTCCTTAATGCCTTCTTTGCCTCAGTCTTTAATAACAAGACTAGTTGTATTGAGGAAATCCAGCCCCCTCAGCCAGATGATAGAGACGGGGAGAACGACCCCCCCGCAATCCAGGAGAGAGTCAGTGACCTGCTACACCACATAGACACACACAAGTCTATGGGACCAGATGGAATACACCCGAGGGTGCTGAAGGAGCTGGCTGGGGTGCTCGCCAAGCCGATTTCCATCATTTACCAGCAGTCCTGGCTGACCGGGGAAATCCCGACAGATTGGAAACTATCCAATGTGACGCCCATCTATAAGAAGGGTCGGAAGGATGATCCAGGAAATTACAGGCCTGTCAGCTTGACTTTGATACCCGGGAAGCTGATGGAGCAGCTCATCCTGAGTACCATCTTACAACACATGCGGGACAACCAGGGGATCAGGCCCAGTCAGCATGGGTTTATGAAAGGCAGGTCCTGCTTGACAAACCTGATCTCCTTCTACGACAAAGTAACCTACTTATTGGATGAGGGAAAGGCTGTGGATGTAGTTTACCTTGACTTTAGCAAGGCCTTTGACACCGTTTCCCACAACATTCTCCTGGTAAAACTGGCTGCTCGAGGCTTAGATGATCGCACGCTTTGCTGGGTAAAAAACTGGCTGGATGGCCGGGCCCAAAGAGTTGTGGTGAACGGAGTTAAATCCGGTTGGAGGCCGGTCACGAGTGGTGTCCCCCAGGGCTCGGTTTTGGGGCCACTCCTGTTCAACATCTTTATTGATGATCTAGACGAGGGGATCGAATGCACCCTCAGTAAGTTTGCAGACGACACCAAGCTGGGTGGGAGTGTTGATCTGCTCGAGGTTAGGGAGGCTCTGCAGAGAGATCTGGACAGGCTGGAGCGATGGGCCAAGGCCAACTGTATGAAGTTCAATAAGGCCAAATGCCGGGTGCTGCACTTGGGCCATAACAACCCCCAGCAGCGCTACAGGCTTGGGGAGGAGTGGCTGGAGAGCTGCCAGTCAGAGAGGGACCTGGGGGGGTTGATTGACAGCCGGCTGAACATGAGCCAGCAGTGTGCCCAGGTGGCCAAGAAGGCCAATGGCATCCTGGCTTGCATCAGAAATAGCGTGGCCAGCAGAGACAGGGAAGTGATCTTACCCCTGTACTCGGCACTGGTGAGGCCGCCCCTTGATGACTGTGTTCAGTTTTGGGCCCCTCACTCCAAAAAGGCCATTGAATGACTCGAGCGTGTCCAGAGAAGGGCAACGAAGCTGATGAAGGGTCTTGAGCACAGGTCGTATGAGGAGCGGCTGAGGGAACTGGGGTTGTTTAGTCTGGAGAAGAGGAGGCTGAGGGGAGACCTCATCGCCCTCTACAACTACTTGAAAGGAGGTTGCAGAGAGCTGGGGATGAGTCTCTTTAACCAAGTAACAAGCAATAGGACAAGAGGGCAGGGCCTCAAGTTGCGTCAGGGAAGGTTTAGACTAGATGTCAGGAAATATTTCTTTACAGAACGGGTTATTAGGCAGTGGAATGGATTGCCCAGGGAGGTGGTGGAATCCCCATCCCTGGAGGTGTTTAAGATTAGGGTCGATATAGCGCTGAGAGATATGGTGTAGATGGGAACTGGCAGTGGTAGGTTAATGGTTGGACTAGATGATCTTCAAGGTCCTTTCCAACCTAGTTGATTCTGTGATTCTGTGATTCTGTGATTCTCGGCTAGCGATCCCAATGAAAACCAAGATCCTGAAACCGCAATCCCAGAAGCGAGGGAGAAGCCCCTCCTTCCCTGCCCGACCCTCCTTTATATACTGAGCATGATGTTACATGATATGGAATATTCCATTGGCCAATTTGGGTCCGGTGCTTTGGCTCTGCTCCCTCCCAGCTTCTTGTACACCTGTGCATGGGCAGGACATGGGGAGTTGGAGAGTCCTTGATCTCTTAGCAACAACTGAAAACATCAGTGTGTTATCAGCATTCTTCTCATACCAAATCCCATACTGAATCCAAAACACAGCACTAGTCTAGCTACTAAGAAGAAAAATTAACTCTATCCCAGCCAAAACCAGGACAATAACTTTTTGCTCCTGTCCCTCTATTTAAAAATCATGTTGATTTCTTCTGTAACTCAAGATACCAGGTACTTACACAAGATACTTGTGTAAGAGTCATTCATTTGTTCACTAGTAACTGGACCGAAAGCATTGCCAAATCTAACAGAGCATAACAGTGCAGCTACTATCACATGGAAATAGTTGTCTGTGTTCTGTTGGTTTTGAGTCAACACATTAAATATGGATGACTTCATATCTTGTCAAACACTTTAAACAGATTGTCTCAATTCTTCTTCTGTCACTATTTGTATTATCCATTATTTGACATGGACATTGCTGAAGTACTGTTAATAGAAAAATAATTTTTAAATGTCCTGTTTTCAGATCTGCCTTAGGCAATTAGAAATTTGGAAAATAAATGTTGCAACTCTAAATAGTAGAAAATATATATATTATTAATGAAATAAGACCATATTTTGCCACAAATACATAACTGCAAAAGTTTCAATCACATTGTCATGGTTTGAGCCCAGAGGAAAACTGAGCACCATGCAGCCTCTCACTCACCCATTTTGCCTCAGGAATGGGGAGGAGAAAATAAAGTAAAAGGCTCAGGAATCAAAATAAGGATGAGGGATGACTCACCCATTATAGTCGTGGGCAAAAGACAGACTCCATAGGGGAAGAAAAAGAACATCAATTTAATTCAGACACGAACAACAATAACACTTAACAGACAGAGTAGGACAGTGAGAAGCATTACCACATCTTAAAAACACCTTCCCCCCATACCTCCCTTCTTCCAGGGCTCAGCTTTGCTCCTGATTTCTCTACCTCTTCCCCGAGTGGCGCAGGGGGCAGAGAATGGGGGGTTGCGGTCAGTCCCGCCGCTCCTTCCTCCTCAAGGGGAGGACTCCTCTCATTCTTCCCCTGCTCCAGCATGGTTTCCCTCCCATGGGAGATGGTCCTCCATGAACTTTCTCCGACGTGAATCCTTCCCACAGGCTGCAGCTGTTCCTGAGCTGCTCCGGCATGGATCTATCCTGCATATTGCAGTCCTCCCAGCACCAAACTACAACAGTGGAGGCTTCTTCCCACAGAGTCCTGGCCTTCTTCAGGTGCACCCACCTGCTCCAGTGTAGAGTCCTCCACAGGCTGCAGGTGGACATCTGCTCCACCAGTGACCTCCATGGGTGGCGGGGGGGGTGGCCTTGACATCTCACCATGGGCTGCAGGGGAGTCTCTGCTCTGGCGCACCTCCCCCCCTTCCTCCTCCTTTCTTCCACTGACCTTGGTTTTTACATAGGTGTCCTCTTCGCAACTCCTCCTCACAACTCCAACTCCTCCCAGATTCCCCTTCTTAAATACGTTATCACAGAGGTGCAGCCACCATCGCTAATTAGCTCAGCCTTGGCCAGAGGCAGGTCCGACTTGGAGCCAGGGAGCTTCGAGAAGCTTCTCACAGGGGCCACCGCTGTAGCCTCCTCCCCTGGTACCAAAAACCCCTGCCACACACACAAACCCAGCACACACATCAAGATTTTGACTAGCATTATCCTATTCAAAATTTAAGCATTTTCCTCTGCCCTATTCTAAGTGCTTTGCCTGAGTCTATAACAACTTCATCAAGAATCCAAATAATTATAAATTGCTTGGCAGCAATCAGGTAAGTAGCGTGAGTACTGAGCATGACGTCACTGTAGAAGGAAATATGAGAGCTGCTTCTTTTTATTTTAGGAGTCAGCTCAGTAAAGGTACTTCAGAAGAGAATTACTGGCAAGGACATAAACAAATGGGTAAACACCTACGTTCCTCTTAAATTTTTCCTGTGAAAGCCAAAAAAATGACAGCATATTTTTTAAATAATAAGAAGCATCTTAAAACACATTTTGGAAGAACAAGTGGTTTATATAGAAAATAGATTGAATAGCTGAGTGTGTTTTAAATCATTTTACAGAGCCTGCTATGACAGTATTTGAGCACCCCTTATCATATTTGGGGGCAGAGAAAAGCTATAGACAGGGAACCAACGCATAGTTCCTCAGCACAGCTGCAGTGACAAAGGATTTTGAATCCAGGTCAAAGTAGCAGGCTGCTGTCCTAATCACTTCCTTTTTCTATGGTAATATGAAGCAAAATTTTCTTTCCTTGTAGAAAAAAAATATTTTCCTGTGCCCTGCTTGACATTGTTTTATAAATTCAGGGTTGACCTAATGCATTAGGCTTACTAATTAGTTCATTTCTTTATCTCTTGCAGGAGAGTCACCTCCTGAAAAGCCTACAATAATAAAATGTCGTTCTCCAGAAAAGGAAACATTTACTTGTTGGTGGAAACCTGGTTCAGATGGAGGACATCCTACTAACTACACTTTGCTTTACAGCAAAGAAGGGTAATAAGCTATGTGTAATTATTCAGTGTTTTATCGGAAGGGCCTGGAAAATCAAGTCTGATTGGTTTTGCATTTAGGAGATGTTGTTTTCCATAGAACATGCTTTTGTGCAAGTGACATATTCTGGAATAGCACTAGCAGCAACATATTTAAGGTTGAAAGAGGATCTCTTTATAATGTCAGGTTTTTCAAATTTCTGTGAATTCTTCTGGCATGGGTAGACTGTCTTGAAAGTTGCCATGGCACAGCAACCACATAATAGTGTTTGCAGTACAAATGCACAGCTCCCTGGCCACACAGCCCCAGAAATAAAGCTTTCCAAAATGACCAGATATTAAATAATGCTTATTTTGCACAAATATTTATAGGCCATGAATGCCTCATGGCTTCTGCAGTAATCTCAGTCCTGGAACTTAGTTCAAGTGCCAAACATTAATTTTAAAGGGGTAGTCAATACTTTGTTTGGGTCCTGTGAACTATTTTTGGTTCACCTATGTTCCAGGTTTGGCTGGGGTAGAGTTAATTTGCACAAGAAGCTGGGAGGGGGCATAGCCAGGACAGCTGACCTGAACTAGCCAAGGGGATATTCGATACCATATGACATCATGCTCAGTATATAACTGGGGGAGCTGGGGGAGCGGTGGGGAGGGATCACACTCGAAACATGCTGGGCATCGGGTTCTGGGTGGTGGGCAATTGCACTGTGCATCACTTGCTTTGTATATTCTTTTATTAGTATCAATGTTATTATTATTTTTTCTCTCCTTGTGTTGTCCTATTAAACTGTCCTTATCTCAACCCACAATTTTTTTTACTTTTTTCTTCTGATTCTCCTCCCCGTCCCACCCGGGGGGGACACTGAGTAAGCAGCTGGGTGGTGCTTAGTTGCCAGTTGGGCCTAAACCATGACAACTCAGCACTGCTCAGCCTTGCACTGACCTAACTGGATGCTAAACTCTGTACTTGTCAGCTGAGAGCCAGGTCTTAGTGGAAAAAGACAGGTACTGGTCCAGCCAGACAGGGCAGAGTGTGAGGTCCACATCCACACCTTTCTCTTGTTATTCTGCATCTCAGAGGAATCTGGAAACAAGTACTACATACTCACCATCAAGTTTCTCTCCTATCCATGCTCACTTTGGGAAGCTTGGGAATGGATTTGGAGGACAGATACAAATTAGATTTTTTTTGAGGAACAGGTGACATAAGACCAAAATAGATTCTGAAAGCATATTAATGTAATATGCAGAATTAATGTAAAAGTGTGAAATGAACATTGGAAATACTCAGTTTTTAATAGATGGGTTAGAAGACTTCAGCAATCACTTCCACTGGCTCTCTGGAACCTGTGAGAGCTATGCAGTGGACAATGGCATTCAGAAAAGTAAGAAAGAGCCTGATCCAGCCTTAACCTAATCACTGTGATTCTTTCAGAGAACAAGAAGTTTATGAATGTCCAGATTACAGAACTGCAGGTCCCAATTCATGCTACTTCAATAAAAAATACACCTCTTTCTGGATCATATACAATATTACTGTGAGGGCAACTAATGAAATGGGAAGTAACATCTCTGATCCTCATTATGTGGATGTGACTTACATAGGTAAGAGATAAAAAGTATTTTCTGTGGAACCAAATAATTCAAAATTATGGGTTTTGACACAAGAATTTTAATTCCAGCTCTTCTCATATATAGTATTATATCCAAGTTAAAAACATGTAAGAACAAATAAGATCTTATCAATATTCATCCCTTCAGTGTTTTATTTTCAAAGCCTAAAACGCTAAAACTTTAAAAGCTTTAAAACTGCATTCAGATAACCATTTATTGGGTTTCCATATTTCTTTCAGTCAAGCCCTAAGAAACACCATCCAGCTAAAATCCTTTTCCACTCTATCAGCAATTGAGACTAAATTGATCTTTTAACTAATAATGCTTACATTTGATTACCTAAAAGTAGTTTCCAGACCCAAGAGAATCTGAATCAGTGCTTTTTATAGCAGTGTACTGATAATCTCTTTTCTCAGACTTTTTCCAGAGAGTGACTGTGGACAAGTATTTAGGGTTTTGTCTAAGGGAATGGAACATTATATCCAATAACCATTTTGTTATCAAGGATGTGGCTGCCAGGAGCCTGGCAACTGGAAAAGGGCTTCTGGGGAAAAGGCTTTACATTTTACCTCCATGCCCTGGCTACTTACTTGATGAAGCTTTTCATCAGACAGTGGTAGACTACATGCATGATATGCAGAAGCTCTACCTCTGAAGTGAGGCAGCTGCAAGCCTGACTGGCGGAAACCTGTGCTTCATTTTGTTTTATTTTTGAAATATAGACAGGGCTTTAATATAATGTCCCTACATATGCATGCAGGGATTATGCTCTTGTGTTTTCTGAATGTAAAAGATGGGGGAGGGAAGTTTTATTAGCAAGATCTCTGTTTTCAGAATTCCTATATGTATATGCCAACTTTGATATTATGGTAAAACACAACTTTCATAACACAGCATTAAAGATGTTAACTTTGAAACATAGTTGTAGGGAAGAGCAACAATAAATGATAATGTAAGAAAAAATTATTTCTGGTAAATCTCAATATGAACTCAACATATTTACTGTTCTTCAGTTTCTTCAAATTCATAAATCCATGCTTACTTCATCAGGAAATCCTTGATCCCTGTATTCCAGCACCAGTTCTAAGTTACTAGACACAATGGAGGTGGCAACTCACCACTCACACCTTTTTATATTTCCTCCTAAGATGCAGTTTATTGTTAGTTCCCTTATTTTAACAGTACAGCCAGATCCTCCTGTGAATATAACCCTAGAATTAAAAAAGCCAATAAATAGAAAACCATATCTGGTCTTGACATGGTCTCCACCCCCGCTGGCTGATGTCAGATCTGGATGGCTTACCCTTGAATATGAGTTGCGACTAAAGCCTGAAGGAGAGGAATGGGAGGTAAGGATGCTGCAAGTTTTTGCTATATGATGTTTTCTGATCAGTTAGATTTTGTCAGCTAGATCCCATGCCTGAATGTAATGAAGTAGGCACACTTGCATAGGTCATCCTTTTTCAAAAGCAGTGCTTGTGTGATCTATGATTTCCTACTGAGAAGACTGGTATCTATCTCAGATGCTGTTGTGTGATAGCAGGTGATAAAGTACTTATTTTTAATTGTATCCATTATATATTAATCATATTTGCATTACAGTTTAAATTGTTAGTTCTCATTTAGTCAGGTTTCTTTTGTGATAATTTGTTCTTAACCACAAACACTTCTTTGGTAACAGAAAGCTCAGTAACATTATGTAAAATCATTTACATTTGTACAAATAACCATTAAGTGATAGTTGTCATGGCCACATAATAATAATAATTTTCTATACCCCAGATCTGAAACTCAAACAACTGGGTGACAAATTAAAGACTCCAGCTATTGGTATTTGGCTGCATCCCCTTCTTGTCTGCTAATACTTCCCAGCCATCTCTGCATCTTCTCCTTCTTTCCCCCTGTCACTGCACTTCCCAGCCCCCTGGCCATTGCAAGATCCACTTTTTACTGCCCTGTGCAGCTCCACCAACTCCACATTCCTTCTTT
This sequence comes from Strix aluco, assembly GCF_031877795.1. NCBI lineage: Eukaryota > Metazoa > Chordata > Aves > Strigiformes > Strigidae > Strix > Strix aluco. Next base: position 45,016,314 of record NC_133970.1, on the reverse strand, counting down.
TCTTTCTGCATTTTCTTCCACCATCTCTGTTTCTTGCCTCCTTCTCCTCCTCTCACCATTGCACTTCCCACCATTACCACAGTTCCTCCCTATTTGCCATATGCTCATGATGTGTTTTTTTTAGTAATTTAATTTTCACAGTATACCAGGGCCAGATCTCATTCCCACTGAATTATGTTAGAAAGCTGAACTATAGAAATAAAATAAATGTACCATTATTCCATGCCTGCATAACAATTATTATGAATCTATCCAGATTTGTTCTATACTCACAACTTGGTTATCAAGACTTAAACCTAGCTGTGATTTTCATAGAAAAAAGTCTTAATTTTATATGCATTTTATGATTTTTATTTCATTTCCAGGCTATTTTTATTGGACAGCAAACACAATATAAAATGTTTAGTTTAAATCCAGGAAAGAAGTATGTTGTACAGATTCACTGCAAACCAGATCACCATGGATCATGGAGTGAATGGAGCTCAGAAAAGTATATTCAGATCCCTAATGGTGAGTTGCCAGACATCCCTTCAGTAATTGTTATTACACGGAAGTTCATGTAATACTTTTGCTAGTTGTTTGTGGCACCTGTGCGGATTGACATCCCATAGCTTCCCTAGGACAGGTAAGAAAATCATTGCTAAGGTAACTGAATTCTTAGCTTCCCTGCACCATACTCAGTTAGCTTTCCCCTTCATTACTTTTCAGAGATAAGAATGTGAATCAATTTCCTTACTTAAACCACGTCCTTTCTGTTTATTGCCTCATTTGTTCTCATTGGTAATTTTTAATTAAAAGAATACTGGTAACTGCATTAAAACTGCTACATAGACAAGAAAGAGTGCCTTCAGACAGTAACAGCTCTTCATTACTCTTTATCTGGAATGAATTTTAAATAATGAATTTTTTAAAATTCTCTTTTTTTTCATGCTGACTATGCATATGCCAAATGTGTGTCCTTAAATAATTCTGTTTGTTTCCTAGACTTCAGACTAAAAGATATGATTGTGTGGATCATCATGGGTGTCTTGTCATCTCTTACATGTTTAATCATGAGCTGTACAATGGTTTTGAAAGGGTACAGGTAAGTCACCAATTTCACAATTGTATGGAGTTGAAAATCTCAGCAAACTTTTCAAAAATAGGCTTCTAACATTTGATTTAATTTCCTATAGGTTTTGTGTTCTCTTATAAACTATAAGTTACAGGTATTTGACTTTAAATTCACAACTGATAAAGACATATTTCTGTTCTTTAGGGAAACCAGGCTAAATTCTCAATTGATAAAGACATGTCTCTATTAGATCTGACCATCCTGGTCCAGCAAACATCATTTGGAGTATCCCTGATTCTGTAGAAGACATGCCTTTTGGGTTTGGCCTAATTTCCTGAAGGAAACAAGGTTATATTATGAGGTTGTCTTTCTGCCCACCTGTCTGTCAATTACCCAAATAATTTATTAATTCACTGGCTAATTTCAGTCAAATCTGAAAGAGAAAGGTGTCGCAAAGATTATCACTTTTCTACAAGTCTTGCAAAAAATACTGGCTGAGTAGAGGAAAGAGATAGAAACTGTTGTTGAAAAAGTCATCAGAAGTCATTCATCATAAATCCTGTTTAGTAGCAAACTGGCAGTCAAGTATGTACATACAGGCCCACTAGTCCTCCTGAACTGTGCCCCACAGCTGTTTCTTGGCTAGTAATGAAGTTACAGTGATATCAGAGAACTGGAGGTTAAGGGACAAAGGACAATAAAAGGACATTAGCATTGTTACTTTTCCAGTTGAATAACTTTTGTACTGTTCTCTTTCTTATAAATACATCTAAGGATAACTGGATTTATAAAATACCTGGCTTGAGAGGTAGACAGGAAACAGAGGTCCAACAGGGAGGTATCAGATATGGGAGAAGTGTTTAAAATGTCAGTCACATTCTGAGGAAATGGGAGAACAAATAGAGAGATAGAGCCTGTACTTATACTTTCTGTGTTTGTTCTTTTTTTTATTAGAATGATAGCCTTTATCCTACCGCCTGTTCCAGGACCGAAGATAAAAGGCATAGATACACATCTGTTAGAGGTGAATACCACTGATAACAACCAAAGAATTCACCATTACTTTTCCAAATTATATACTAGCAAAACCAATTACCATAATAAAGTATAAACCAACTTCAATTAATTTAATCAGTGATGAAAATAAGCAACACTTTCAGGTTGATCATGTGGAAGGTATGTGTCCGACAGGGTCTTGCCTTGTGGTATTTGAGAACAGGGTTCATAACCACAACTGTTCCCTGGGACACCACAAGAGCCTGTGTGATCTTCCTAGTAGTTCTTACAGAAGTTGCTCTCCACAGTCTCTTGCCATGCTGAGGAGACAGGACATGACTGCTCTACCATTCTCCTCCATTTCCTTCTTGCTAAACCCATGAGACCCTTACCTGCCAGAAGCTCCCTAGTCCTCCCATTTTAGAAACATGAATTCTGGGATTGTTTGTCCCCAATAGGGAGCTCGAGAAATGTTCTTCTGTTCTTCCACTATTTTTTGCAGCAGTAGAAATTCAGTTTAGGTCTAGTGATATAGCTATTAAAGTATTTGCATATTAAATAAGTAGATTGTTCCAATCAGATAAACCCTAAGGTTAACAGTGAAAAAACATATCTTATTTATTTTGCCCTTAGACAGGAAAATCTGAAGAATTATTGAGTGCTCTTGGTTGCCATGGTTTCCCTCCAACATCAGACTATGAGGAACTACTGATAGAATATCTGAAAGTAGAGGACAGTGAGGATCAGCAACTCATGCCAAGCCATGACAACAGTCATCCCAGTAAAAATGCAAAAATGACACCCAAGGAAACAGACAGTGACTCAGGACGAGGGAGCTGTGATAGTCCTTCTCTGCTTTCTGAGAAGTGCAGAGAGTCCCGCCCACTTCCATCAACACTTCAAACACAAGATGTAAGAGATGTTCAAGCAAATAAAGGAGGAAAAAGTAGTTGGGAAACTCAGTGTATAGCCTCAGAACAGAAAACACTCCTTTTTAACAGTGAGAGTAAAAAATCGTCCACATGGCCTGCAGCTCAGTTACCTAATAATCAGCTTCCTATGTTTGCCTACCACAGTACCGTAGATGCATATAAGATAACATGGAGTACCACAAATGTGAACATTGCACCAGTTTTGGTGGGAAATGAAGAAAAGCATCAGTCACAGTATTCTATCACTGAAACTGTCCATGACAACATGGAAAAGCAAAGAGAGATGGAGAATTTGCATTACAAAACTGAACAAACCACAGCGCAGGTCAAACAAAACATACCTAATGACGAGTCACCTTTTCTGAATCCTAAATTAATGCATTATGTAGAAGTTCACAAAGTCAGACAAGATGAGGAGCCAGCAGTAATACTGAAACATAAAGAAAACAGTGGAAAGACTGAAAAATACACTGTTCCAGGAACCAGCAAAGAATATATCAAGGTCTCAACAGTTGTGGACCATAATAGTCTAGTATTAATGCCACATTCATGCATCCAGCACACATCTGTGTCTCAAGAACCTGCAAAGGAAACGTCTCGGAACATTCAGCAAGGTCATGCTGAGAAAAACATGAGCTACTGTCTGACAGCTCCAAGCAAGTACAGAAGAGAGACCAGTGGATCAGAGTACATGGACCCATCTTCCTTTATGCCCTCCTTTAAATAACTAAAAATTTGATCACTCTTCATCAGGTAATGATACAGAATTAGTCAAATACAATCAGTATAATGCTAAGATTTGTGGTTTACGATTATGCTGCTGCATCATAGTTGTAGCTTGCACCTTTTCCTAGCTGACAAGTCCGTGATTTACATATTGAATTTGTTAGTAGTTATGTACAGTAAAACAAAACCACATAGCAAATAGTTCCTTAAAAGAGCCTAGCCTCCTATGTGTATTATACAGGGAATAAAATAAACTGTGGATTGAGGTAATAATCATGGAAGTAAACCTTGGCTCATTAACATCTATACAGGCAATGTACTGCTCACTTCTAAAGGTTGATCAGAGCAGTCTAGATGCTCTGCTGAATGTGTGGGGAGGTATCTTAGGTTCTTAATTCAGCCACTTAATTTAACACTTGAAGATGTGAAGTGGCTCCAGAGAGCAGCCAAGGACAATTTCACTGTAGCATTTGTAGTATATCTTACAGATTTTCTCGAGATGTTAAAAGTACTGCAAGAAACTATCAAGTTATCAGTCAAAAATTGAATGTTTTGCAGGGCAACAATTTGTGTGTATGCATGTATGTAAGCTAATAACATACTCTTTCTCACAGTGCTTCATTTACACTTTAGTTTTCTGACTGAATCTAACAAAGCTGATCCGGATCAGACAGTCTCTCTTCACACAGATGGCCATATCTGAGCCAAGCAGTTGCTTTCTACTCCTAATGCCATGCATAAGGACATGCTGCTGCAGGCCTTTTGTGATGCATCTGTTGATACATAGAGGCTATAGAATCTTATCAAGCCACAGCCTAAAGATTTTCCTTATGTAGTGGATTTCTTAGGGTAATACACAGGTGGCTACACAGATGTTATAAACCAAAGAAAGCACAGGATAAGGTGTCAGCAGCAGGCTATTGCTTTCATACCAATTACTTTGGACCAGAGGCAAACATACACAACTTTTAGCAGATTTTAAGTGTATGATTCATCCTGCCTAACTGTAAGTATATGTGTACTTCCAGTAATCCACACAGAGAGAGAACTGAGTGGAAGAGTTTCTATGCTTTGACATAAATTGGTACTGAAGCTGCAAAATAGCTGTAGCCTAAATTACATTGTGAGGTGTAGATTCTCTCCCACCTTTGCTGATAATTGTCTCACGATGCCAAATCATCATGGCTTTCTGTGAAAAGGGAAATTCAGCCAGAGTGGAAAAGATGCATTTTCTAGTTGCTCTGAAGTAGCTAAGATTTTTGAGGGATTTGCTAGCTAAATATAATTTGAACATATTTTCCATAAACATACTTCATTCTTTAAGCTGAACAAATGTGCTGGTTATTTATTTTTCCTTTGGATGTGCTTTTATTTTCCAAAACACCTTGTTACACCCAAGGTGGGAATAACACCTTCTGAAAGTGGCCTTTAACATCTGAAAGTACATTAAGAAGAGAATAAATTAGTGTTCTGTAAAATCAGAATAACCTTCAGCTAAGTGTACGGGCCTTTGGATGTTCAAATATTTCATTCTTTCTGTTTGCAACAATATTTTTACTTGCAGCTCTTTAAGGAATAGCTTTTTATTAGGAAATAGATGAGATTTTGTAGTTGTACACAGTGGATTGTTGTCAAATTATGACACACCAGTGGGGAATAGCAGGCTCTTGACACCTCCTTTGATATACAGACGGATGAAGTATGTAACAGAATTTGCCCCAGGAGCAGGGATTAGCCCTCTCGCTCTTGCACCATTAGTTAAATTTCTCACTTGGAATAATTATTTGAAAAGTTTGAATGATATTTTCAATGTCAAATCTATGCATGTGTCACTTAAAGTGTGAATTACCTTTTAGTAGCATAAAAGCCCTAAAAGGAAGCATAAAGGCTCTTAATTGTATTTGTTCAAATTTCTGCCACACTGTTAAGTGCAGGTAAAAGTCTCTGGAACTTCCTTGCCTTTAATTGTGCCAGCAGGTCTCTCAAAGAAATATATTTATAAATTAAATTGCATGTTCTGAATAATATGCACAATAAACAATATACTTTCCAACAGAGAAAGAGAGTCCAATAGTTAAAGCAAACTTATTCTATTTGCATAAACCATTCATTGCTACCCTTGCAATACAAGCTAGGTATTTTTTCCATTACAGTTTCAGAATTTGTATGCAATCTGGAACATCCAAGTTATCACAGTGTCATTATTGCAGCAACAGAATGACTTGAAGCACAATTATTCTATGAACCAGATCCAAATGTCTTGTAAATTTCTAAAATTTAAGAAATTATAGAAAGTAGATTTCATATGCAGTATGTACATTGGTTGGAGAATACTGGTATAAAAATAGTTGCTTGGGAATTCTTCATTGTTTCTAAGAGTATTTGAAGAACAATGCTTTAAAATGTATTTTTTAAGCTCTTAATATTGAAAATGCTGGCTTTAATAAAATCTGTTAGCAATTTCACTCATAAGATCAATAGTGTGACTGACGTCTGTAGCTTTCTGATGGACTTTTCAATCTTTTGTCATTGTAAAATGTCTTTGCAATGGTGTTCACATTTCAATTTAATAAAAGTTCTTGAATAAAATTCACAAAATCTTGTAGCTTTCTTCATGAAATTTAGCAATTATAGTATCTAATATATCTAACAAGAAAAACAAAAAGCCAGACATCCAGCACAGTTTGCAGGTTGGGCTCCCACTGCATGTGGAAGGCCCAGCGATAGATGCATTTAACCCACTTTATATACACCGAGCAATTGAGCCAGTTAACACAGATGGCTCATGCACTAGGCCACAACTTTTATACTCATGTTTTTTTATGTCTCTTTGTTTTGAAAAAAATTATCTTTATCACTGAAATTCAGGCATTGTGAGTTATCAAAACTAAAGTTTGATTGAGAAAGGTTGAGAATTTGGGAGTCCTAAGGAATATAAGCACTGCCCTGGTTAGTAGAAAGTACAAATCTTTGACACATTGCAGCAAGATCAGGCAGTTTTCTTGCAAAACTGAGGCTGCCCTTCAGGGTAGGTGAAGTAGGAAGTCTTTCACTGGCAATTGTGTCTAGTTACAGTGTATGCTAATTACCATTCTAGGGAACACCATCACAAATCTATTTTAGTATTACGAGGAACTGGAAGGTAATGGAGGAAGGCAACAGAGAGCTTCCTGTTTTTCCCATCCTTGTAGGAGGTTGTGCTGGTATACTTTACTGAGTAAGATTAAAAAAAAGGAAGAAATTGCTCATCAGTTATCCCTCTCCTTATAACATCATCTTTCAATTTCTCCTTATCACTTGTCTGTATTTAAAGATAACATCTCCTGTTTTTTTTCCTGATGTGACTTCAATTTGTTGATCTGCCCTCATGCTCATTGTTGCTTAGGCCAGGCACAGTCTGCCACGTTCAATCTTAGAAGTGCTCTCTCTGCCAAGTGCAAGAGCTGCTGTGTGAGGATGGCCAATACTCACAAAAATTACCACTGTTTTATAAGGATAAAACACACTCCCTCACAACCATTTTTTTAATTAACATACATTCAAATTTTACCAGCAAGTGACTAAAGATGGGATAGAATTGGATGACACCAAAATTAAGCTGTGAGCCCTAGGAAAATAACAATTAGTATTCAGTGCCATTGGAGCCAATGGCCGCTGCCTGTGAGACTGCAGTAATAGCTTCTCCTGCTGGCACTTGCAGTCAGGCCCCACTGACCATGGAAGTGAGGCAAATTGTTTAAAACCTTAGACATTTAAAAATAAATATGGAGTCCTCATTGGATAATGTTAGGCATGCAGAAAAAGAATGTATTTACATGATAACTTTTTCTGATATCTGCTTAATTATACTTCCAGTTAAATGAAAGGTAGGACAGTTTGATATTTTCAGGATTTTGAAAAGAGGACGGAAGATGGCAGTGAGAGTTGTCAGGGCCCTGAGCATACCTTGACCTGTTTCAGCTCAGCCCTGAGCCTTCTGTTTCTGCCTCAACTGTGCCATGGGTATAGCCTTGCCACCAGTCCTGCCTCTGGCCCCATCTCCTGGATGGACCTTGGACCTATGTTGTAGCCTTGTTTCTGGCCGTGTCTCTGGCCCCATCTGCTGCTGCTCCTGACTGCTCTCCCTGGGTGGACCCTGGACCTGATTCATCTCCTCCACTTCTGTGGCACTGTCAGTGGACCCTGCTTTGCCCACCTTGTTCAGATCTGTTGGGACTACATGCTGGTCCCTGAGAGCACTGCCTGTGTTGCGGTCACCCTGGGCTTCTGGCTCATGTCCTTGTAGAGGATTCCTGTGCTTGCTGCTCCCTGATAGAATTTGTATCAGAAACTGATTTATTTTTTTAAGTCTTTTTTTCTGACAAAATAAAAATCCATGTGAAACTGAAAACTGAGTTTTAGCAAATAAGAGAGAAGCTCTCTTTATTTTGACATATGTTTTGCCTTTACAAAGATATTGTGCTTAAATATTTTTTCCCCAAAGTAAATCTCTCAGAAAAAATAAACAAAGAAAGAAAAAAAAATTTAAAAAAACCCCAACTTGCCTTGCCATATCTTGTGTGTTCTGTGAACAAGCTGTCATGGTTTGAGCCCAGAGGAAAACTGAGCACCACGCAGCTGCTCACTCACCCCTTCCCCCTCAGGAATGAGGAGACAATAAAGCAAAAGGCTCAGGAATTAAGATAAGGACAGGGAGGGATGATTCACCCATTATAGTCATGGGCAAAAGACAGATTCGTTAGGGGAAGAAAAAGAACATCAATTTAATTCAAACACTAACAACAACAACACTTAACAGAGTAGGACAGTGAGAAGCATTACCACATCTTAAAAACACCTTCTCCCCACCTCTCCCTTCTTCCCAGGCTCAGCTTTGCTCCCAATTTCTCTACCTCCTCCCTCAGCGGCGCAGGGGGCAGGGAATGGGGGGTTGCGGTCAGTCCTGATGCTTCTTCCTCAAGGAGGAGGGAACTCCTTGCATTCTTCTCCTGCTCCAGCATGGTTCCCCTCTCACAGGACAGACCTCCATGAACCTCCTCTGACGTGTCCTTCCCATGGGCCACAGCCCTTCCCATGCTGCTCCAGTGTGGATCCCTCCTGTGTGTTGCAATGCTCCCAGTGCTGAACTACAACAGCAGGGGCTCTTCTCTCAGAGTCCTGCCCTTCTTCAGGCACAGTCACCCAGATTGGCGTGGGATCCTCCATGGGCTGCAGGTGGGCATCTGCTCCACTGTAGACCTCCATGGGTGGCAGGGGGGTGGCCCTGCCATCTCACCACAGGCTGCAAGGGAGTCTTTGCACTGGTACACCTTCTCCCCTTCTCCTTTCTTCCACTGACCTCGGTGTTTGCATAGGTGTCCTCTTAGCAACTCCTCCTCACAACTCCCACTCTTCCTCCCAGGTTCCCCTTCTGAAATACGTTATCACAGAGGTGCAGCCACCATCACTAATTGGCTCAGCCTTGGCCAGAGGCGGGTCTGACTTGGAGCCAGGGGAGCTTCGAGAAGCTTCTCACAGTAGCCACCGCTGTAGCCCCCTCCCCCACTACCAAAACCCCACCACACACACAAACCCAGCACACAGGCTTATTGGGAAACTCTTTCAGATGTGTACTTTGATATGTGTTTGATAATTTTCTTACTATTTTGTAGTTGCCTTTAGGCAGCCAAAATGGAAAAGCTCTGTCTCCATACAAGCAAAAATACCTCCTTGCAACTTTGTACCTAAAAATACTAAGTCAGTCATACATACTACACTGAATTTAAGTCTGGACTACTAGATCTGAGTGAAAGGCTCATCTGCTATAGTCTGTGCATTAAATATGATTATAAAATTTGCTTGTTTGGGGAAAAACCAATTATGTTACAACCAGGATATAACCTATATATGTGCCTATGTGACATTTCTATTACATATAGCTAAACTGTTGATTTTAAAAACTTCAAGGAAGAGATAAGTGCAGAACAGCAGTCTTATTTCAAATTCTGAGTTTCAGAGGTCTGTAGAGCCCTCTATGTGCCAGAATTTGTTAAAAATCTTAATTCTGTGAACAACTGCTGTAGACAGCTGTGTAATCTATGGAATCCACTACAGCTCCATTAGTCTGGACCTTTAGAAAGCATAAATGGATACTGACTTTTTTTATTCCACTCAGTCCTATTAGTATGAACACATGCAGAAGACTCATGAACAAAATATTTCTCCTTCATTGTGAATGTATTACAAGAAGCCATCAAGAACATATGCAGTTCTTCAATTATGAAGGACGAAGATACCTTGTCCTCTTTGCTGACATTGTCACTGTTAGTGTTGGTCACTGTCACCTGTAAGTTTATTACTATTTATTTGATTTATACTATAAAATACAGGAAGAGATACTAATGTTGGTTTTGTTCTTTGTTAAGCTGTGGCACTGCGAGACTAAAACCAGAATATAATTCACTGAATTGTCATGTATCACTTATATTAAGGTCAATTTCCACTACATTTTGGAGAATTCATTAATTTTGTCTCTTTTTTCATCCATTTGGCAAATGAAGCAGTGTCTGAATTTTCAGAATTAATAAGAGAGGTAGGTGTGTCCATGCATGTGTGCACATGTGTGTAGAACTGAATCCCTTTGTCTTGTCTTGGCATGCTCAGTTCGACCCAGACACTTTGATTTTTCTTCAAATCACTGTTCCATCTTAGATGTGAGATGGAAAACCTGAAGACTCCAACTCTTAAAGATTTTCTGTACTCTCCCAGAGTAGATCAGCTTGATCTTAGTTCTCATCTGTAGTGTATGGGCAACACTAAGTTTATTGCAGTGAGGTCACCTTGTGGCAGTGGTAGGTTATTGTTCATAATGTTACTAAGTGACATGGTCTGATGCCAAACAAGAAGGTGGTGATTGTGTGCTGTACTGATCCTAAGCATTCTCCCGTAGGTGGTTTATCTAACCAACAGTGGGTCAGAAGCCAATGATTTGTCTATGTTCATGGCAAGGCTATATACTTGTAACTTCGACATCATCGCTTTCAGGTAATGGTGATACAATCTTTACAAAACTTATTGTGTCTGTGTGATTAATCTCTATGTGCCTAAACCAAAAAATAATAGAGAACTCTTTAATCCCAGATCTGCTGAGGAGAACACTATAAAATTATTTTATTTGACAAAGAGGAATAAAATGGGAGTTAAAGATTTGATACAGTGTATTAGGACTGTTTGCATACAAAACACAACCTGCAATTTCTGCTTTTGCTATTTAGAAAACGATTTAGTCTCTGTGTTCCGGGTGTGCTTCAGTGGACCTTTGTTCAGGGCCAGAGTAAGCTTCAGCAATTGCTACTTTCTTCCTTCATTCCACTCCTGCAGTGCCCCCCTTTGCGGTGGTAAAAAGGTATCTGGAAGAGCAGTGTGGTGAACCACAGCAGGGAACTGCTCAGGCTGAAAGCTAACCTGGCAGAAGGATTTTATTGTTTTGTTTGTTTTGCTGCCTTATTTTTCTGCCAGATCCCTGAACCATAATTGATTGCACAGGTACACAAACAGCTCTTCTGGATTAATGACAGAGGTGGTGCAGGGGTGAGTGCTATATAAGCACCAGTGTAAGCAGTTCTTCTCTTTGCATGACCAAGATGACCTTAAATATTAGAATAAAAGGCCTTATTATGAAGAGCTGGACCTTTCTGTTATTCTGCTCAGCAGAACATTGGGTATCCACCTAGCTTGCATTTATGTATAAAACTAGCAGCAAAACACCATGTAGTTTAATGATTGACAGCATCTGTTGGAGAGAGCAGCAGTTCCCAAGATCCAAAGAACAGAGATATTTGCTCTGTAGGGCTCAGGTGCTACAGGAGAACTTTGTGAAGCACTTGCACAAAATCTGTCTGAATTGCTGTCGATTTCAATCATTGTTCTTCTCTCCTTGGAAACATCACCTCACATTTTTAACATTTGAAATTTCAGGAAACCAGTGCAGATGGGCAGTCATGGATCTTCCAAAACCAGAGCAAAAAATGGCAGTAGGAATCTTCTTGTTTTGAGTGTAACAATGCACATTTTTTCCCAATAATTTGTAGCTCAGAAGCATGCCTTCTCAGAACTAATATTGCTACAGTCTCTTTTTGAAAATGAGTGATGTTCTTGTGTTTTGTGTGTTTGCACAGAGGAGCATACCATGGAGGCACCCTTTACACGCTTGGATTGACATCTATTGGTCTCTATAAGAATGGTGTTGCCAATGGCTTTGGCTGTTCAACAGTGAGGTTTTTTATTTTTAAAAAATAATATGGGTAACAGTTTATTTGAATATTTCAACAATTAGTACATTTTCTATCCTCAAAGTGCTTTATGGTTACTAACTAAACTGCAATGTAGCTGTTCCTACTGTGTAAGTGCAACAAGAGCCAGAGTCCACTTTCCCTCTCTGTATATAGTTCTGCTAATTTGGAGTCAGGACAACCATAACACAAGTGGTCATGATTTACAGTGGTTTAGCCATGCTTGGTGCTTCCATGGAAGTCTATGTAAGGTGCAAAATAATAACGCTCAGAACCCCTTCTCTCAAGTTTGTTTTGGCAAATCTGTGCAAAGCTGCTTTCAGATAGTCTGAAGTAGATCCTCCCCTGGAATGAAAAAAACCTGCATACCTCATCTCAGCGAGACAGGAGACATATCTGTGGTGGTGCAATTCTTCCCCCCCCCCCCCCCCCCGCCTCTCCTTTCTAGGCCGCTCTGTGCTTGGTGTGATTCCAACCCCCTTCCTAGGCCACATACCAAATGGATTGCAAATGGCAGTGGACCAGAGCGTTAAGGTGCCCCTTTGATGAGCCTGGCTCCTGCTCTCCCTATCTCTTTGGAACAGTTATAACAGCCCATCACCTCCTGACAGCCTGGTACATCTGTACTTGGGATGTGGTCAAGGGAGAACAATAACAGAATTGCACATCCATAAAGTTCTTGTGCAGCTGGTGGAAGACACCAGAATACTTCATTGTTCAAGCTGGGCCAGAGTGAAAAGTACCTGACAAAAGTCAATTATCTTGGACCCTATAAATACTGACCCCAAGTGAAACCCTTTGAGCTCTCCTGGATCACAGCAGGACTGTGACCAGCATCTCTCCTGAGTCGGAATGCCTCTCAGGTACCAAAACTCTTAAGGTACTGTCTGCCGTTAGAGCCAACGGGAGGCCAGGGTGAAGTCGACCCGCTCAAGTCTCATTTATTGCCCGTTGAGGAATGCCGATGCATTGTGATCATTTACTCTAAACTTGAGAAGTGGGAGATTTTAACTTTGAGCTAGCTTCTCTTTCACCCACTCTCTCTGCTTACCCGTGTGTTTGGGTATACACAGTTATTTTCACTAGTGTGGATACATACTTATTCCACTGGATCCAAATACTTTTGTCTGTCTGTGTGTTTGTATGCTTTGTGTTTGTGAATATGCATACATGTATATATTGATTTAAGGTACTGTATAGTAAGTTAGTGCTAATCTTGTCATCTTCGAATCTGTAGTCAAGCTGCTATTTTAATTGTAACATATTTTACTGAATTATTTTTTAAATCTTTTAATTGGTTAATGATTAAGTGCTGCTAGTCATTAATAAATCTTGATTTGCTGCTAAATCATTACTGTGTTAATACTTTCATCCACAACAATATCTGTTAAGGAGATCCATTGGGGGTGAATGGCAATAAGCTATCTCTCTGCCCTTGAGAAAATGGGAATGACTTTGCTAGAAGCTGGCATTGGCTACTCTGATCTGTGCTGGTGATAGCTCAGCCACAGCACTGGTTCTAGGAAGGCTCCTTTATAGCAGACTCCCAACCTGACTCAGTAGATGAGTTGCCTGAAATCATGTGGTGTTTCATCAGCAGTCAGGATTAGAAGACAGGAGTTCCCAATTTCCAGCCTGCAATTACTAGATCTGCCTACCTCCCTGTATTTTGCAGATTTGATCATACTTTGGATTACTGAAGTACTACTAGGAACTCTAAAAATGTTGTTATTAAACTTAGATAATCAAAACTGCTAACTTAAAGAACAAAACAAAGGAAATCATCAATTGAGTGACTATTGCTGGAATAGTCTAAACTTGTTTCTAAAACTTCTGACTCTGCTCTACCATTCCTTGAGGGGGAAGTTTGGTATTATTCCACAAGTGTTCTTCAGACAAGTTGCGTAAACTAGTTATGCCCTTTGACTCTAACAGACTTTTTTTTAGTTTTCTTCATTGGAGTCAGTCATCCCTAGGTATGATCAAAACATCCCTTAGAAAGGTGTCATCAGATCTGTAGCTGTTTCTCTTATGCTTGACAGACAATGTTACCAGATGTTTTTTGTGGTCCATGGGAAAGCAGCCATTGTAGAGATTCTCCAGTGCAAACTGTTTGAAAATGCAGCTGTTCTGAAGGTTAGTCAATGACAAAAAGTATTTATTTTTTAGATTAGAGAATACTAGGGAGCTCTGGAAATAAAAATGCATACTCAGGTTATATTTACCTGCTCAAGAAAGATAGACCTCTGGCTAGGATTTGCAAGGGCAACTGAAGAAAATATTGCAGAGAACCTCATGCACCTGCTTCCCACTGAGAAAAATTTGGGGCAGGTGACAGCTCATATTCTCATATTTCTTCTGAAAATCCTGGCCTTTGTTTCCAGCACTGTGATCAACTCTAGAAGTCATGGAACTCAGTTTAGCACATCTGGAAGAAAAGAGATGTTGATTGGTGTTTCCTGCTGTTTCTGAAGTTTTGACAGCTCTCCAGCTTTTGTTTTGGAATAATATGAATAGTAAAGACAACCTGAAGCCAGCGATAGCAAAAAAGTCTTATATGAGGCAAAACATTCCATACACAGCACAATGTAAAAGCTCCTCTATGGGTCTCCTGTTAACAACAATTAGAGTATTCCACACACACACCCCCGTTTCAACAGGCTCTCTTTAGTATTTTAATTCACATGCATACATAACTGTGGGAATATAATGGAAGATTGGTGAGGAGGATTGCAAACACACTCAAGTGACTTGCAGCTGGGGTGCTGAAAAACACATATATCTCACTAATTGTTGCTTAGCTCGGTGTGCTTGAAGGGTAGAATGTCTGTGTTTAGATAACACAGGCCTGTGAGAGACTCAGAGGCACCTTATTGAACATCCTTGAGATTCCTGCCCTGCTGTGGGAAAGATCAAAGCACAGTGGAAAAGTACGCCTGCGAAAATCCCCGATATATACAGGTGAAAGCAGCAGGTTCAAGCTCTTTTCTTTCTTCTCTTTCTGGCCAGCAAGGACCGAGCTCTGCAGTGTCTGTGTCCCCGCTTGCATGCCTCTGCCCGGGTGCTGCTGCAGAGATTCCCTAGGTCGCAAGGCAACGAGAATAAATTTGCTCTTTGCATTTCATCCATGGTTTTGGGGTTGTTCCTGCATTTTAGGTGTTGGTTGGATTTTTTTGTAGTAGGAAGGGAAAAGAAGAAGGAATTGGAAGTTTTGGATTCCCAGAGCAAAAGTTCAATTTTTCTAACAAGAAGTCCATTTGGTCTGTAGGCACAGAAAATACAGTGTGTGACTATGATGTAACTATGCCATGGTCTACTGAGTTTGCATTTTGTCAATGTGTTTTTTCAGAATTACAGATGGAACTGGCTTGTACACAGACTGGCATAAGCTTATTAGAAGACTGCAGGGTAACATGTGCAAACAAAAACTTCTCTCAATTTCTCAGCAGTATTTCGCAATCATTGTACTACAAGGAGTTATACGACAAATCTGTGATTTTACATGATGATAGCGGAACAGTTACAAGTTCAAAAGAGATTGAACAAACAGGATAGGAGTTAAGACTTTCAATTAGAGTTTTTCCCTTTCTTTTGCATTATTTTTACCTGCCCCTAAGATGGTGGAAATAACCTGGTTGTAATGCCCTCATATTCTGTAAGGTGAGCAAGGTGGTGTCTTCTGCTAGCTGTAGTAATCAGATATCACAGAACCTGACACCAGTTGCTAAGGGAGTATGTTTCTTTGACTTGAGTGGTGTTTTACAACCAAATGATCCAGGCTTTAATATTTGCATGTGAATTTATCAAGCAGTTTTGTGGGAATTAAGAATTGGTAGTAAGCAAAATGTAAACTGACCTTGAGGTTAGAAGAATGAGTGTGGATAGCTGAGGCAACATCATGTAACACCATGTTGTGTGAAAAACAGCAGTAAAAAACACCACCTGCAGAGTGTGGTGAGCATGTGAGCAGTAAACAGGCAAAACCTGGAGGTCAGTAGGATGTAGAAGTAAAAACGAACCTATGTAAACAGGTGGTAACAAATTGGGAGCTTGCACACAGTGCGGCAGCATTTGCTCTTGGCAATGCCCCCCCTTCAACAGACTGGCGTGAGTTTGTCATGATTCAGCGCGTCGCCCCGATCCCAGCTGGTCTGAGAGCGGTAAGTGGTGCCCCGTGTGAGCCGTACGGGAAATTGAAGAAGACAGCGGCGTGCTCGTATACGAAGGAGGAACGTGGAGTCCGGATTACAGTATTCATTTATCTGGTAAGTACCAGACAGCAGCGCCCGGCTGTGGGAAGCTTCCAGCATACATAAGAACAGAAGGGGTTTTCTTTCTCTTTTTCTCTTTCTCTTAAATTATCTGGTGAGTACCAGACAGCTGTGGGAAGTTGCTAGCACACGGCTCTTCTTCTCTTTCTCTTAAATCATAAGGGGTTTTTCTTTCTCTTTTTTCTCTTTCTCATAAATCATGGGGTCAGGGTTTTCGAAGGAACAGAAGCTGTGTATGCAAGTTTTAAAGCAGTTATTGAAGGCTGCCCAGTGTTCAGTAACAGACGATCAACTGCATGAGTTACTGTGCTATATCTTGAGGTATTGTACGTGGTTCCCGGCAGACTGAACTTTTGATTTAGCATTATGGTGGAAGGTCGGACAGGAGTTTAAAACTAAAAAAGAGCTGGGGATCGTAGTTCCGACCTCTGTCTTGTTTACATGGCGATTGATTTACATGACTTTACAACCGCTGGCAGGAGAAATAGTAGAACCCGTCGGTACCCCGTCCCGACAGGAGAAAGAAGTATCTCCCAGTGCTCCCCCGGCAGAAACAAGCAGGGGTGAAAAGGGTAAAGGTGAGGAACTAAAATCTGTACCTCCAGATTCTCCACCTCCCCCACCGGAGGCATTCCCGGTAGAGATTCAGGGAGGAGGATCTAGGCTAGAGATGTGTTTTAAGGAGGCACTGAGCGATGGGGACCCTGTGGCGTTTCTGGTAATTTTAAGACCCAAGCAGCAGCCGCAGCATGAGCCCCTGCCATACCAGGTTTTTGAAGAACTACAGAAAAGCATTAATGAGAACGGGCTTCAAAGCTCATTTACGACAGGTATACTGGAGGCAATCGCTCATGGGCATCAATTGGTCCCGTGGGATTGGATGGCACTTATAAAAACGGTATTAACGTCGGCACAGTATTACATCTGGAAAAGCGAGTATCCAGATCTCTATACTGTGCAATCCATGAAAAATGTGGCTGACGGTACGCTGATAGGCTATGACGTGCTGGTTGGAAAAGGGCAGTATATGGACCCCCTTGTTCAAGCCCGGCAAGATCAGTGCTTGTTTACCCAGGCCTCCGGAGCTGCTGTAATAGTGTGGAAAAAGGTACCTGATGGGGAACACAGAATGGGTTCTTTTGCAACCATCCAACAAGGGTCTCAGGAGTCATATTGGCAATTTATAGGTCGTTTACAGGCGGTGATCTCTCGACAGGTAGATAACTCTGAGGCAGCCAAAGCCCTAATATTACAACTGGCATATGACAGCGCTAATAGTGACTGTCAAGCGGTGCTTGCACCACTCCGGGGAAAAACCCAGGAGCTTGGCGATTATCTGAAAACTTGCCAACATGTAGGTACCGAGGGCCACAAGGCGCAGCTCTTTGCCGCAGCCATATTGGTAGTGCAGCCGAGCCCGGCACCACAGCCCCGAACACCAAAAGCGGCAGTTTTTATAGAAGATGCTGACACTATGATGTGGCATCGTTTGTCTGTCACCATGAGAAATAAACTGATTAAGGGTGCCCCACCCGCATATAAAAATGTAATCATGACTCTCTTGATTAATAAGACAGAAAATCTCCTTTGTAATGTGATAGAAAAAATACAGCAGCTGGGTGACCTTGGAGAGTGGGGCCCCCAAGGGAGTGCAGGGAATCGAGACACGCGAGACAGCCCGAAAGGTGGTGAAAGCAGGATTTCTCGTAAGGAAATGTTTATGGCTTTGTTAAAAGACGGCATGTCTCATGAAAAAAATTGATGGTGTTCCAACTGACAAGCTGTGGCGAATATATACACAGAGAGGGCTGAATAAACCTAGCAAGAGAGTGCAGAGTTCTAAAACTAAGAATCCAGGGACAACTCAGCCTACGGCGCCCCTTCTTGAACCTCAACAGGACCCTGCATCTGCCCACGGAGGGCCCCTGTGGGTGGATCAACGGTTCCGGGGGTGGAAGAGGATTGGGCACCGTTTTCTGATTTGTACCCTTTGCAGGAGGCAAGGGAGGGGAATCAATATTATGGTCCCCGCAAACTGTGGATGCCCTGATTGACGCTGGAGCGGAGGCTTCCTTAATATATGGGAATCCCAGGAAATTTAAAGGACAACCTGTAATTATCACAGGTTTGGGAGGAAAAGAAATTGAAGCTGTACAAACACAAATAGAAATGAAAATGGGAAACCTCCCAAGACAACTGTATTCAGTCATGATTGTCCCCATTCCTGAATATATAATAGGTATAGACATTCTAAAAGGACTAACTTTAAATCTTTCTGATGGTCAGTATCAATTTGGAGTTAACCCTATATTAGTTGCAGACCTGTTACAGTCAGTAGAGTAAAAATGCCTCCCGTGCAGATTCCAGCTGCAACTAAGTTAGTCACGATGAACCAATATAGAATTCTGGGAGGACATGAAGAGATATCTCAGACAATTAAAGATTTATTAGATGTAGGAGTTTTAAAGCCGACCACGACAGCATGGAACAATCCGATATGGCCTGTCAAGAAAAGTGACAGATCCTGGAGTATGATGGTGGATTTTAGAGACGGAAGGTGGCAGACTTACAACTATTTTCGCAGCAATGGGGTATTCGGCATAAGACAGGTATTCCTCATAACCCCACAGGACAGGCAATAGTCGAACGTGCACATGCTACACTAAAAGCCTTGATTTTAAAACAAAGAAGGGGGAATTCTCTGGACACACCACATAATCAGCTGGCAATGGCTTTATATACTCTGAATTTTTTAAACAGAAATCGTTTTGCCTTGATAGCAGCGGAACGTCCTTTTACCACCACAACAGACTATAATTAAACCACGGGTCTTGTATAAGGATCCCGAAGGAGACCCGACCTGGAGAGGACCAGTAGATCTGCTGGTGTGGGGGCAGGGGTATGCTTGTGTTTTGTCGCCCACAGGTCCTCGGTGGATACCAGCAAGGAAAGTCAAGCCATATCGTGAGCTGGAAGGAGCAACCCTCCAACCTGATGCCACAGACCCCTCAGCTGACGATGTGGGAATCACCATTACAGACCCTCACTATTTTAGTTGTCTATCTACGGCCAATGTATCTAGACATAAGCTTACAGTAATTTTTCCTTTGAGATGTAGATCTGAATTTGCAGTGCTAAGGCCTGAATAATAGGCCTGAAACAAGTTGACCTTTAGATGACCCTTATAACTAAACATTATCTATTATTAGTGTGGCAGGTGCATCCGCCTAATGAAAGCAGAGCTTCTTGGCTGCTGAAGTGTGGCAGCCTCTGGCTGTCTTTGTTTTCAAGGTCTCGCGGTAGTTGAGACCTTTGGCCAATGGGAGCCGCTACTGACTACAGGTCAGATTGGGCCTGGGTATAAATGGAGTCCCCTGGGGGAGCCATTTTGAGCTCGTCCCCTGGAGCAGCACGCTGCGGTCGAGGACTCTCCCCTTGGGCCAGGACGCTGCCCAAGGAAACTCCTCGAGGTGCCTTGGGTCGGGACGCTGCCCTGAGCAGGTCCTCGAGGTTGAGAGCCCTCACTTGTCAGGTGAGTGATAAAGCTGGCTTGCCGTTAAACCCCATAGAGTTCTTTGTTATGCGTTTTGGATTGCTGTTAAACCCTAGAAAGTTGCTCTGTTCTCCTCTCACAGACATTCGAACCTGTAATTTATGGAGAGCTAGTTAACTGTGTTATTAATAATAAATTTTTATTTTTTTAATTTTTTGGTGGTTGGTTGTTTATTTGAGAGCCTCCGTAACAATTAGTATTTGTTAATTAGTAAAATCTGTATTACCATTGGCATTGATTATTAATATCTGATCATTAACGAAATATATAGGCTTGCTAGTCACTAGGGAAAGATGTAGCTTAGACAAAATGTAGTTATTAATAAGGATGAAATGCTGTGAGAATGTGTATCCAACCTCCTTTGTTTAGCAGTGTTAAAGATTAAGAACCCAAGTGTTTGACCTTGTTAGAAACTCCCTTGGTTTTCACCCCCGAGTACTGGCCAGGCTCTGGGTGGAATCCAACAGGAGGATGAAACCAGATGTTTCCGCTCAAAGAAAAGTGCATTATTTTGGCCTGCTGATTTGGATATATAAGGCTGGACCTGCTTGCAGCGACTTTGGATGCCTCACCTACGGATGGACGCATCGCGTAGGACTTCCCACTTGCCGGGAAAGGTACTCCAAATCCTCGCTGTAACCGGGGCTCCTCAGTGATTGTGGATCTGGATATTAGTACCCCATTGTGTAGTAATGATTAGGTGCATTTGCCTTGTTTAATTATATACAGTAATAAGTAAGTGTACTATTCTGTATCTTTCTTACTGCTTATTTTTGTAGTACTTAGTTGTATCCTTTAATTATTGGTAGTGAAATCAGCCTCCTCTTTTCACTCTGATGTCTGAGTTTAATTGGCATCCTCGATCAGCAGAACAGAATTGCAGCTACCAGTCAATTTTACTCGCCCTTAGGAGGGTGACTCTCAATTGTGTCAAGTAAACAAGCAATCTGCAACATAATTCATTACAGCATGAATTAAATGAGGTTCAGAAATTAACGAACGATAACATCAGGAGAGAGTTAGGCAAAAGTTTATCATGGCTCAACCCTAGGCATTGGGTTGCAGGTCTGAACCTACAGATGTGGGTTTTAGCAGGCCTGGGACGTTTGATTTGTTTTGCAGGGTTTGCCATCCTGCGACGCGTATGACGCCTCCTGTCCACAGTGCGGAAGGCTGAACCGCGACTGATTGCAATGATCGCCATGGAAACGAAGCTGCAAAACAAAGAAGGGGGAGATGTGGGAATTAAGAATTGGTGGTTAGCAAAATGTAAACTGACCTTGAGGTTAGAAGAATGAGTGTGGATAAATGAGGCAACATTATGGAACACCGTGTTGTGTGAAAAACAGCAGTAAAAAACACCACCTGCAGAGTGTGGTGAGCGTGCGAGCAGTAAACAGGCAAAACCTGAGGGTCAGTAGGATGTAGAAGTAAAAACGAACCTATGTAAACATTTGGTAATAAAACAGGAGCTTGCACACAGTGCGGCAGCATTTGCTCTTGACAATGCTCCCCCTTCAACAGACTGGCGTGAGTTTGTCATTCTTCTGCGCGTCGCCCTGATCCCGGCTGGACCGAGACTGACACAGTTTCCCATCTGCAACAAACATTTGTATTCCCAGTACCAGCAGGAAGGAATCCTTTGGGGATGCTCATTAACCTGTGCAGCAACAAGAAATGTTTCTATAAGTACATCAGTAGCAAAAGAAAGACCAGGGAGAGCCTCCATCCCCTGCTAGATGCAGGAGGAAACAGGGTAACAAGTGATGAGGAGAAGGCTGAGGTTCTTAATGCCTTCTTTGCCTCAGTCTTTAATAGCAAGACCAGTTGTACTGAGGGAATCCAGCCTCCTCAGCCAGAAGACAGAGACTGGGGGAACGACCCCCCTCACAATCCAGGAGGAGACAGTCAGTGACCTACTGCATCACATAGACACACACAAGTCTATGGGACCGGATGGGATACACCCGAGGGTGCTGAAGGAGCTGGCTGGGGTGCTCGCCAAGCCGCTTTCCAGCATTTCCCAGCAGTCCTGGCTGACCGAGGAAGGTCCCGACAGATTGGAAATTGGCCAATGTGACGCCCATCTATAAGAAGGGTTAGAAGGACGATCCAGGAAATTACAGGCCTGTCAGCTTGACTTCGGTGCCTGGGAAGGTGATGGAGCAGCTCATCCTGAGTACCATCATGTGGGAGAGAAGCAAATGAACATCAGTCTGTCAGCAATGCGCAGCCCCTGAGAAGCAGCAAGGCTTTGATGAAAAACAGGCCTTGGGAGAAAGATAAGAAACTGCTGAGTTGTGCCAAGGTGGCAGGGAAAAACAATGGCCAGCTGCAACACTGAGCTGTGGCAAAGTCCTGAACTGTGAGAAGTTACCGCTGTGTGAACAGCGCGTGAACGAGAGGGTGATTGGTCTGCACAGTGCGTGTTAGAGTGGTCTGATGCTGATAGGAGAAAAGGTTGATAGCTGTCTGATTGCTGATTTGCTAATTATGAAGTAAGAGCTTTAACCATAGTATAAGTATGTACTATTGTAATAATAAAGGGTCTTTCCTTCTGCACTTCAATGGAGATTCCGTGCATCAATTGCCACACCATCACACAACACATGCGGGACAACCAGATGCTCAGGCCCAGTCAGCATGGGTTTATGAAAGGCAGGTCCTGCTTGACAAACCTGATCTCCTTCTATGACAGGGCGACCTGCTTATTGGATGAGGGAAAGGCTGTGGATGTTGTTTACCTTGACTTTAGCAAGGCCTTTGACACCGTTTCCCACAGCATTCTCCTGGTGAAACTGGCTGCTCGAGGCTTGGATGGGCACACGCTTTGCTGGGTAAAAAACTGGCTGGATGGCCGGGCCCAAAGAGTTGTGGTGAATGGAGTTAAATCCGGTTGGAGGCTGGTCACGAGTGGTGTCCCCCAGGGCTCGGTTTTGGGGCCACTCCTGTTTAACATCTTTATTGATGACCTAGACGAGGGGATCGAGTGCACCCTCAGTCAGTTTGCAGACGACACCAAGTTGGGTGGGAGTGTTGATCTGCTCGAGGGTAGGGAGGCTCTGCAGAGAGACCTGGCCAGGCTGGAGCCATGGGCTGAGGCCAACTGGAGGAGTTTCAATAAGGCCAAATGCCGGGTGCTGCACTTGGGCCACAACAACCCCCAGCAGCGCTACAGGCTTGGGGAGGAGTGGCTGGAGAGCTGCCAGTCAGAGAGGGACCTGGGGGGGTTGATTGACAGCCAGCTGAACAGGAGCCAGCAGTGTGCCCAGGTGGCCAAGAAGGCCAATGGTATCCTGGCTTGTATCAGCACTAGCGTGGCCAGCAGGGACAGGGAAGGGATCTTACCCCTGTACTGGGCACTGGTGAGGCCGCCCCTTGATGAGTGGGTTCAGTTTTGGGCCCCTCACTACAAAAAGGCCATTGAATGACTCGAGCGTGTCCAGAGAAGGGCAACGGAGCTGGTGCAGGGTCTGGAGCACCGGTCTTATGAGGAGCGGCTGAGGGAACTGGGGGGGTTTAGTCTGGAGAAGAGGAGGCTGAGGGGAGACCTCATGGCCCTCTGCAACTACCTGAAAGGAGGGTGCAGAGAGGGGGGATGAGTCTCTTGAGCCAAGGAACCAGCGCCAGGACAAGAGGGAATGGCCTCAAGCTGCGCCAGGGCAGGGTCAGACTGGCTCTTAGGAAGGATTTCTTTGCAGAAGGGGTTGTTGGGCGTTGGAATGGGCTGCCCAGGGCAGGGGGGGAGTCCCCATCCCTGGAGGGGTTGAAGAATCGGGTTGACCCAGCGCTGAGGGATCTGGTGGAGTTGGGAACGGTCAGTGTGAGGTTCATGGCTGGACTGGAGGATCTTCAAGGTCTTTTCCAACCGAGATGATTCTGTGATCCTGTAAGAGATTAGCTGGATATAAATCATCATGGGGTCTCAAGGCCAGAGGTTGGCATGTGAAACCCATATGTCAGCTAATTGTGAATTTGCCAAATAACGGTAATGCCATGGGATATGCTGTGAATTTAACATGCTGGGAAGAAACCGTTACAGGAGGATTTAGAGCAGGTAGGACAAGACATCACATCCTCTGTGAAGCACTTTTGCTGGCAGAACTCCTGTGCATAGCCTGAGTGCCTCGTCCTCATCCACCAAGGGGAAGGATGGAGGGTAGATTTTACAGGCAAGGGAGATGTCACAGGCTGCCGCACCGGGTGGCACCGGGCGCCCTGCCTGCCCCTGCAGACCCGTGCCTTCCCTGGCCTGTGCCTCACGGCATCGGCACCCCCACGAGCCCCCACTGCTCCTCTCAGCCCACCGCTGCTGCCTCCCAGCCTCTCACGCATGGCCCTCTGCTCTCGGCCCCAGTTCCGGACAGCGCTGGCCCCCCGGGCCGGGGTCGAGGGTACACGACGGGCGGCTCTCGCCAGGGCCGGGCGGGCCTCGCCTCCCGTTGCCAAGCAACTGCCTCCTCGCCTAGCTGGGGCCCGGCAGCCGTCCTACTCTCACCTGCAGTCGGCAGCGCACTTCCATTGGCTGCCCCCGCGCTGTGCTCGGCTCTCATTGAGCGCCCGCCGCCTCTGTCGCGTCCTCATTGGCGCGCTGCCCTCTGGCCACGTTGCGTCATTTTCTCACACTATTCCCCCCGCCTTCTCCGCCAGCTGCGGGCCGGCCAGCGGATGGTATCTGGGCGGTGGCAGTTGTGATTGGCCGGAGGAGCTGCTGCTCCTCAGGGTGCGGGACTGTTTTAAGGCTTTAAGGCGCTGCACATTAGTATACCGCGTTTTCTCCGTGTGGATGTGAGGAAGGCGGGGAATGAAGAGCTCGTTTTGGGAAGCTATCCCTTTAGATAGGTGAGGGTGGCTTGACCCCCAGAGGCCCTTGAGCAGGCTGGCATCCTCTGCCTCTCCTGGCGAGGACGGGGGCAGGACATGGAGCCTCGTGGGGGGCCGGGGCTTGGTGGTAGGTCGGCATAGCTGGGAGTGGTGTTTTCAGTGGATGTAAGCATGTTTGAAGTAGCGTCTGTGGTGCAGCAAGAGGAGAGAGGGGGAAAAGGTGTTTCTGAGTAGCACTTGAGGCAGGTGTCAGCCTGCAAACGGCGCTGCTCTCACCTGGTTTTGCTGGTGAGGCAAAATGCATCATGAAAGACCCCGTAGCCCTGGTGTTGGAGAAACCTGAGTGCGTTTTGCGTGCTGCCTTCCCTAAGCACCCCGACTGGATGAAGCTGTAGTAGGTGTGTCACTACCCCGCGCAGTGAGGTTCTGCGGGCTGTTGCTGCAGGGCTTCCCCGGGCTCTTCCCCCGCCTGCGGAGTGTCCCCAAAGAAGTCCGAAAGCAATGGTGCCCAAGATGTGTCCCTTAATCGTCTCTGTGTTGCAACAGAAGCGCCTGGAGATAGCGGGGCAGGCGTGCCACCTCTCTTGGCGTGCAGGGCAAAGGCAGCCTGATGCTGCCAGAGATGCCATTGCTTTCTTTTCTAATAGCGTTTGTTGCACAGGTGTGGGCTTCCTGCCAGCCTACCCGTGTTGCTAACAGAGTCTCGGTCTTGGATGTGCTCGGGGCTAAACCCAGAGTACCTTGGATCCCTGTGGCACTCTGACCCCCGCAGGGAGAGATGCTTCAGAATAGGTCTTTATGAATTAGTTGAAGATACTGTCTTCTGTAGTTTGGAGGTTTTACACTGTTTGTTTCTCACTTAATCTAATTCTTTTGGCTCAGAGGTGAGTGGGGGACGTGCATGGTCCATGCCATGTTGAGTTGCAGCAATCCAGATAAAAACAATGACAACTTGTGGTGTGACAAGTGTTTTGCATTTACTTGCACTCGATACGTATAAACCTTTTATCTGTGTGTGAATAACTAGATTTATTTAAATTATGTTGTAACTAAACTTACTTAAATTTTATGTTGTAACTGAAGCTACCAGATCATCACTGTTTAACTTCTGAAAAACAGCCTGAAGTGGCTTTGCTTTCATGAGCAAAGTCTGTTCTACAAGTCCTCCAGAAATAAAAAGCCAAAGGAAATCACCAAATGTATTACTTAAAACCCAAGCTTGTTTGCTATATCTTCTAGCTTTTAGTCAAGTGTTTTGTATGAATTAAACTTAATTAGGAAATAATGAAATCAAATTATTGACAGAATATTCTTAAAGCCAATGGAAGTTACCAGTTGTTGTGAGAGAATGTATTTCTGGTGTCTTGGAAGCACTAGCAGAAAGTAGTGGCTGTTTTATGCTGCTTATTCCATACAGAATCTTAAGGGGACACAAAAAAAGCAGGCTTCTCACTAATGTAAAAGCATTTTGGATTCTTAGTGTTTTAAAAGAAATAGTACTTTTGCATACTCTTTTCAGTAAAAACACTGATGGGATTTTGTGTGTGCTTTGACCAAGAGGACAGAAGGCTGTTTTGCATCAAGTAAACAATTTTTCTCCTGTAATGACTGACTGACTTAAGATGTCATATGTCCCATTTTCTTAAGTGATCAGAGCAATCTTATAAAGCAATATTTTTTTCACTGCAGTATAACCTGATACCCCTGACTGCTGCTGTATTAGGTGTATTTGGTGAGTCATGTGAATGCAATAAAGTCTCCCTTTAGTTTTCTGTTGAGAACTGCATCAAGTACTATGGAATTAAATGTGTTTTGATCTCAAAGTTCTGTAATGAACAAGCACAGAGCAGAGGTTTTTTTTCCTCAGCCCTCACCAATAATGCAAATTACTGCATGCATGCACCCCCTGCTGAGAGCCAGACATAGGATTCCACAACGGGTAAGGGCTGGGGTGGCAGCTAGGTCCCATGCTGTGGGCGGGGCATGACACCCCCACCCTGGTGGCTCCTCACAGTCTCCCCAGCTGGATCATGGGTAACTGAGGTGTGGAGGTGCCCTTAGCAGTGTCGCAGGGCCTGCTCGATGGGGGGAGTGGGGTGGCAGGCCCCCGGCTGGGTGCTGCAGCCTGTGGCACAATCGTCTGAGCTGAGGTGCTTTGCAACTCATGGATGGATTAGGGAAAAAGAGCTCTGGTCAGCCATGGTGCTCGGTTTCATTTGGATGTTGTAGTGGGGGGGGGGGGGGGGGGGGGCGGACATGAAATTGTGAGCCTGGGGTAGCAGCAGAGCACACAAATAATGTGAAATTGGTTTTCTTGCTTGAAGTCTTGTGGCAATATGCTGTATGGCTGTTCTGCAGTGTTCCAGTAAGTTTTAAATAGCAACCTTCTGCAATTTACACATTTTAATATGAAAAAATGCTATAAATTAAATATTTTTAAATGGATTATTTTAGGTGCATCATAGGTATGTTTGAAATTTTGTTAGAGGCAATCAAAATGAATGGCAAGCCATGTGCTCTTTAGGTCACGTGTAAGACTTTGATATCTAACTGTACATGTAGCAGAAGGCATTTTTAATGTTTTCCTAATGCTTGTTTTAACATGCATCGTATTAAGTTGTCATTCCTGCATATAAAGGCTTTATTGTGTGTGGTGGGGTTTTGGTAGCAGGGGAGGAGGCTACAGAGGTGGCTCCTGTGAGAAGCTTCTCAAATCTCCCCTGGCTTCAAGTTGGACCTGCCTCTGGCTGAGGTTGAGCCAATTGGCAATGGTGGCTGCACCTCTGTGATAATGTATTTAAGAAGGGGAACCTGGGAGGACTTGTGAGGGTGTATCGGGTCTGGCTGAGCCAGAATTGGTTTTCCCCTGTAGCAGCCCTCATGGTGCTGTGTTTTATGCTGGGAGCTGGCAGGGTGTTGATAGCACCCTGGTGGTGTGGCTACTGCTGAGTGGTGCTTACACAGCACCAAGGCTCTTTCCGACATTTCCCCCCCTCCCACAGTGGGACGGGGTGGGCAAGATCTTGGGAGGGGACACAACCAGGACAGCTGACCCCAACTGACCAAAGGGATATTCCAGACCATCTGACGTCTGCTCAGTATAAAGCTGGGAGAAAGGAGGAAGGGGGGGGGTCACCCTTGGTCCTCCGAGGCAACCCCTCCGCGTATGGGAGCCCTGCTTCCTGAGAAGGCCCGACATCGCCTGTTCATGGGAAGTAGAGAATAAATCTGTTTGCTTTTTTTTTTGCTTCTGCGCGTGGACCTTTGCTTCGCTTTGCTTATATTAAAACTGCTGTTGTTTTACCCACAAGGGTTGTTTTGTTTTCCTATCTTATTTTCTTTCCCTTCTTTGCCCTATTGAGAAAAAAAGGGGAAAGGGGGGGGAAGTGATAGAGCGACTTGGTGGGTACCTGGCATTTAGCCAAGGTCAAACCACCACAGAGGGAAATACCTATGCAAACACCAAGGTCAGTGGAAGGAGGAAGATGGAGGTCGTGCACCAGAGCAGAGTCTCCCCTGCAGCCTGTGGTGAAAGGGCAGGCTGTGTCCCTGCTGCCCATGAAGTAGTTTGTGAAGAGCTGCAGCCTTGTGGGAAGGACTCATGTCGGAGACAATTCATGGAGGACTGTCTCCTGTGGGAGTGACCCCATGCTGGAGCAGGGGAAGAGTGTGAGGAGTCCTCCCCCTGTGGAGGAAGGAGCAGCAGAGACAAAGTGTGATGAACTGACCACAACCCCCATCCCCTGCCCCTTGCGCTGCTGTCAAGGAGAAGGTAGAGAAATCGGGAGAAAAGCTGAGCCTGGGAAGGCTCATGTGTACCATGAGCAGTTTGTAATGTAGTTTCTAGACATCTGACCTGGGAACACTCTTGATTTTGACTTTCAGAGCTTTTCAGGTTTTCAGAGCCTGACGTTATTATGTGGGATATGAGCTGCCAGAGGATACCCTGAACCAACTTTAACAAATACTAGTTTTACTTCTCAAACTTGCAGAACAGCCTTCCTGTGTTTTTTATGCTGTTTTACATAGCTGTAGTTACCATGCAAGGTTCAGAGGAGATGGTACTGGAAGTAGTTAATTGTCCTTTCCTGCCTTTATAAGATGTTTTGGGCTCTTGTCCTGGTTTGAGTGAGTGGCAGGGGTTTTTGGTAGCAGGGGAGGGGGCTACAGTGGTGGCCCCCTGTGAAAAGCTTCTCAAAAGCTCCCCTGGCTCCAAGTTGGACACACCTTTGCACCACAGCCAGACCAATTAGCTGCACCTCTATGATAACGTATTTAAGAAGGGGAACCTGGGAGGAGTTGTGAGGAGAAGTTGCAAGGAGAACATCTGATCTGTGTGAACACCGAGGTCAGTGGAAGAAAGGAGGAGAAGGGGGGGAGGTGTGCTGGAGCAGAGACTCTCCTGTATCCTGTGGTGAGGCGGCAGGGCTGCCCCCCCTGCCACCCATGGAGGTCTACAGTGGAGCAGATGACAATTTGCAGCCTGTGGAGGACCCCACGCTGACCCAGGTGACTGTACCCGGAAGAAGGCTGGGACTCTGTGGGAAGAAGGCCCCGCTGTTGTAGTTTGGCGCTGGGAATAATGCAACACATGGGGGTGACCCACACACCCATGGGAGTGACTCATGTTGAAGAGAGTTTGTGGAGGACTGTCTTCTGTGAGGGGGACCATGCTGGAACAGGGGAGGAATGCTAGAAATTCCCCCCTCCCTGAGGTGGAAGGAGCGGCAGGACTGACTGCACCCCCCAATTCCCTGCCCCCTGCACCACTGAGGGGAGGAGGTAGAGATATCAGGAGCAAAGCTGAGCCTGGGAAGAAGGGAGGGATGGGGGAAGGTGCTGTCAAGATGTGGTAATTTTTCTCACTGTCCTACTCTGTCTGTTAAGTGGTGGTGGTGTTGTTAGTGTCTGTATTAAACTTATGTTCTTTTTTTCCTTCCCCTAACAAGCCTGTCTTTTGCCTGTGCCTTAATGGATGAGGCCATCCCTCCTTGTCCTTATCTCAAGTTCCTGGGTTTTTTGCTTTCCTCCTTCCCAGCACTGGGGGGAAGGGGTGAGTGAGTGGCTGCATGGTGCTCAGTTGCCCTCTGATCTTAAATAATGACAGCTCTATGATAGGGGGAATATAAACCATTGTAGTCAGAGAACATAAGAGAAAAGAACTTGCGCAAAGACAAGGGGTCTCCACATTGAGAAACACCAGGTGTCGATAAAGTTGCTAGGTTACTATCTCTCGGGTCTGAGCAGAGACTTCCTCTAGCCCTTGAAGAGACATAGGTAAGAGATAAATCCCCCCAAATTCCGGTACAAGCTGACCCAGGGGTTCAGATAAGGAGCAGAGAACAACTGAGACTGCGCAGAAGGACAAGGTGAAAAGTTCATTGGTGAGGAAGATGAGGTACTTCATCAACGAGACCCCCGCCCAGGAATTTACGACCACTGCCCAGGACCTGAGGAGCCCAGGACGCATGCGCAGGAGGGAGGAACCTAATTACCATACGAAGCGGGGATAGATCATAAATATGTATAGGCGCTTCATGAATAAACAATACTTTGTACCATATAAACAGGTCAAAGGCTACGGGAGGGCACGCACGCCTGTGGTGGAGCGATCCCCCGTGCGTCCAGCGCTGAATAAACATACCTGCTTTACAACTACAAAGTTGTAGAGTTCTTTTTTTCCGCAAGTCACTCTACATAAACAGCATCATCTTAAATCCAGTTGCAATACTGAAGACTAGGCAAGGGGAAGTGACTTGCTGGGTGTTAACTTCACAGATTTGTTCCAAAGTGAGGATTTGGAATTAATGGTCTCATTACATTCATTAATAAGCAAGCTGGTTGTTTGTAATACTTAATAACAAGCCTCTTCTTTGGAACACTTTCTTTTAGCGGAAGAGTGACTGATCCTATGTTTTAAAATAGCTGGAGGAAAGAAATTAAGCTTTGTTAGTTGGTGCCTACAGCAACTTAAAGCAGACAGGAGAATTCTGTTGCTAAAGGGATGGTTCCACTCACTAGATCGTCCCAGTTCAGTCTCCTCCCAAAACCTGTGAACAGAGAGGCAGTAACCCTTAGATACCTTTAAGATAGCTCTTCTCTGGCTGTTTTGCTCTTCAGAAACATGGGCCTGAAATCTTGGTAACAGTAAACCTACTAGTTAAAAAACAAAAGATCCATCCACAAAAATCTGCTAGAGTAGTGAGGGGCAACATGCCCGTGGAAGAAGAGCAACTTACCATGTTCTTCACAGCAGACACAATCTGGGAGAAGATTATTTTACATTCTGTTTCTAGCAGCTTCCCTTCTGTACTGATTTTAGTGAAGAGCTGCCCACCTGCTTTGCATACTCTATCACCAGGTGCAATTTTGAGAGTGTCTCCACCGTTTCATACAGTCTGATGATATTTGGGTGGTGCAGTTTTTCCATGCTGGATATTTCACGAGATAGCAAACATTGAGTCTTCTGATCTTAGCTTTGTCTTGTCCAAAATCTTAATTGCGACTTTCTCATGAAAAGCATTATTCTTTTCAGGTGTTAATGCAATAGGTACAAAATGGTAATACTGTTTACTTAGAACAATGCTTGGTTATAGAAGTGCAATAAAATTTCACCTCTGATCAGTATAAGCTAAGCTGCAGAGGCCTACTAAGTCCTGCAAACTTTCATAAACACCCACGTTCCTTTCTGTCTCCAGTATCCTACTCGCTGCTGACGTAGCTGAAGGCTGGTAGAGTATTGCAAGGGCTAATCAAATCATCTGCTGTCTTAGTGTGCTCCACTGCTGTCAAGCTAATATGTGTCTGATGGCCACAGTTAGAGCATCTGCTTTTGGTGTCTAATGCTGGTAAAGAAAGTCTGTGCTTTCTATTTCATGTTAGCTCAGTGCTGTTCAGATGAGATAGGCCTGAGCCTGGTGCTTGCAGACTAATGGAAGTGTCAAATTTAGGTACTTTGTTTCAAGGTAGACAAATTTGGGGGTAATTTAGGGGCTCTGGCTATAACTCTGCAAGTTTATAATGGAAAGGTGTGTTTAAATTGGTGTGACTTAGAGAATTTTTCCCTAACTTCTTACTCCCACAAATTCTCAATTACCAAAATCAGCGTTGTAGAGATGTCTTTCTCAGGATAGCTGATAGTTTTGCCAATGCGTTCACACATGAGTAGTTCTTGGTATTGTACAGAATACAGGAAAAGTACTTTTTCTTTTTTTTTTTTAGGTCTGTATGCCACAGTGGGCCATGAACCCGCACCACCCAGATCTTATTCTGAGGAAGGGAAAAAAAGCAGTGGAGTAGAATAAGTTGCAGGGATCCTGTAAGACAGCAAATCTAGCTGTCTTACACTGTGTGATGGTCTGATGAAACCACAGTTAATGTCTCAACCATCCGGTAAAGGACTTTGGCAAAGGAAATGGTTTCTATGGAAATGCCGGGACTGTGCAGGTAATGGCAGGGAGGTGGGAGGCGCAGCAAGAGGAGGGGGTCCTGCGGAGGTGGAACCACACTTCTTGGAGGCTGAACTTCCCTATCCTGAGTGACTCTGTGAAGAGCCAAGAGAGAAGGTGTTTTCACGAAAGGTCAAACAATGGTCACACCTGCAGGGAGGGGGGAGTAACTCCCCAATGACCCCCAAGCCCACTGACTCATTTCCAGAAGAATCTGAAGGTACAAACTGTGCATGTACCAAAAGCAAGGAGAATTCTAGAAGCATAAACTGGGCATGATAACGAGTCCAAGTGCCCACCTGGAGGAGGGGCAAGGAATTATAAAAGGACACAAGTCAAAGCCCTGGGTGGTGGTGCCCCACCGGAACTGGACCCCTAGGCTGGCTGGACTAACAATGGAACCAGGACTGGTGAAATCTTCCTTTTTTGTCTTTCTCTCTCTCTCTTCTCCTCTTTCCCATTTTTCTCTCCCATTCTTATTCTGTATGCCCGCATATAAGGCAAGGCTTGTTTGGGCCTGTTTAAGGCTTATCGGGTGTCCTGGTTTAGCCAGGATAGGGTTAAGTTTCCCCAGCAGTGGGGGGGAAGCTCTAGCCGGGTTATTCAGATACCATGCTGACGTCACATCCTGGCGTGAGCGCGGGAAGAATCAGTGATCGTGTGGGTCGGCGCAGCCGGTTCTCTCACTGCTGTATCGGTACATACCTTGCTCTGTCCATTGTTATTACTGTTATTCTTATTGTTGTTGTTTGTTGTGTTGCTGTTGCTCTGTTGTATTAAACCTCTCCTTATCTCAGCCCCGGGGCCTTGTATCTCACTCCCTTTGTGGGGGAGGGGCAGCGGCCACGTGGTCTCAGACCCCGGCAGGGATTAAAACATCACATCGGGGTATAAGATCTGCCACTAGTCGGTGTAAGTTTAATGCCTGTTGCAGAGGATGCAAAGATTACTGACAAAGTTTCATGCCAATTATCTGTCGTGAGTGGATAAAAATTGAATTGTGTGAATTGAAGAATCCTTGATGTCATTTCACCTTAATCCTGACCTGGGAATTGGTGAATCTGAGTCATTGTCCTGAGAAATTGGGATGTGACATGCTGTCCTGGTAATGCAAAGCTGCTGTTAAATTCTATGTGTTTCTGTAGCATATCTATAGTGAAGCCAAGGTCTACAAAACATGGATATACATCTGCAGCTGCACCACATCACCAGGGTAGCTCAGAGCAGTATGAATAGGTCAATCACAATTGCCCTTATGTTTTTGTGTTAACTGGTAGGTTATGGCTTTTGTCTTCACTCTATTGAATACAGCTGGTATTTGAAGGATTAGTCTGGTTAAAATAGGTTTACAGTAGCTTTGTATAACTTATCAAAACAGCAAAATTAAACTGGATCATGGCAAAAGGAACTGTTATTTCTGGGAAAAAGCTTTGGTTTTTTTTTTCTCAAGAATATCTTAGTAAATCATTCACAGATTTCTTAACAATTAATAATTCTTATCAAATCTTTTAGAAAAAAGACTTCACCTCTGTTTCTAGCACATGGAGGTAAATTATAAAAAGTTAGTACTGTTTACTTATTGCTTTAAGAGAGGAGTAAGAAGACCATTACACTTGTATGTGTGTTTTGGTATAAAAACATTCAAAATGTTTTTACTTAATGTTATAAAGTTATTTAACTCAAGTTTAGTGTTTCAACATTTCTAGAAGTGCTATAGATACATATATTTCTGTACAGATCAAGAAAACTCCATGTTTGGTATATTTACATTTTTTAGTAATAAAAACACATAAATTGATTCTTCTACCAGAGTGCAGCAGATATTCTAAGCAAATGTGGTTCTTGTAAAAGGTGCTGAATTATCCCTTGATGCACTGAGAAGGAGCTTGTGCAGAGTATAAGGCAGTCTTCCCTACGCTGCTTTTCTCTGACCTGTTTCATGCTTTCTAGTGAGCCTGTTAGGAAAGAGGGTACCTATTCCTGTGTGGTGCTGATGGTGGTATGGTGAATTGGAAGGAAATGCAGTTTGAATGGTAACAGCATGTGGCACTGATCCTGGGAGAGCTCTTATTGCTGACCTTAGGGGTGAAAGACTAAAATCTTTGTCACATTGGTAGCATATTGATCACGTAAACCAAGAGGAAAGAGTGTGTGTGGGGGGGGGGGGTGTTAAACATGAGCTTTCACACCTCTGCAGTCTGGGTTGAAAGAGGTGGTCAGAGAAAATAACAGATAATATGGCATGAAGGCTTTGGGGCATATCTTATTCTCTCACCTGTTAAGATGATGGAGAAAAGGAGAATCAATCAATTTGGAAAGGAAAGACTATGAGAAAAACAGGAGATAGTGGTGTACAAAGATGCAGGGAAAAGTAGTTATCCCTGAGAGATAACAAGAACAGTTTATTATTGCCAGACAGAGACAGAAGAAGCAGCAGGATAGATGAAGACAGGTTCTTAGTTATACCTATAACTGAAGTGTTTGCTGCAGTTACCTAGCCTTTCTAGTTCTTCCTAGAAGCAGCATATAGGATGCTTTTCTCTACTTACAAAAAGAAAAATAATTGGCAGTTCACCACAACCTTCTACCCTGGTTTGGCTGTACCAAAGCTTATTTTCCTGCACCTGCTCAGCCCACACCTATATCCCATCCCAGCTTTTTACATTAATGAACCCCCTGCAAATGAGTCAGTAAAGCAGGCATAACATTTCTCACCAAAATTACTGCGACCAAATAAAAGCCTCATCCATACTAGTAAAATTTGCTATGAAACAAAGGAAAGCTTGCTAACTCTGGCTGTAGGCAGGAGCATGCCTAGCCAGGATGCTTTGGGGGTTTTGCATCTGTACCCTGCAGTCCATGAGCTGGGGCAGGGAAGAGGGCAGATGGACAGGACAAGTTGTAGGAGGGGAGGCACAACATTGGTTTGGTTTTGGTGGTTTGTTGTTGTTTGGGTTTTCTTGGGGTTTTGTTTGTTTGTTTTAAAACTGTGGGGTGCTTGAGCCATGGGGCAAGATGTGTTAACTCCCCAAAGTGCAGAGACTAATTTTTCTTGTAATAGCTGCCATCTAGAAGAAATGTTTCTGGCTGCTTTAAAGACTAATCCAAACCTAAGCATTTATCTGTGGCTCTGCCTATAGATTCACACAACAATCAAAAAAGGCAATCAAAACAATCAAAAAAATGTGTACTTAAAGTTCAGATAGCATCTTTCTTCGCAGAGAGGTCCATCTGTATATGTACCAGAACTAGGGTGCTCAGCATGCAGGTGACCCACACAGTGCTGCCTACCTTTGGTTAGGGAATTAAATGTAAACTTCACTTGTGAGAAATTCCCACTTCCTATTTCTACTCTGACTCGGTAGAAGCCAATTCTCTTTCCCAGGGTTAATTCTTTTACCACTTTGTCATTCTGGGACATAGCCTGCATTAGTTTCTCAAATAGGGTCAGTCTTCAGGTACCCATCATCCTCTCTGCTGTCCTCATGACGCCACTTGGTGTTTTTCAAGACCTCTGCCATTCACATATCCTGTTGTCATAGTCTGTAGGGTAATCACATCCCCATTTAACAAGATGTCCCAATAAGGAGTTTAAATTAAATAATTCTGTATGAATATGTAATCCTGCACATAATGGACACTGTGAAAAACTTAGCAAAAAAAGCAGTTTACTGAAAGTCTAAGGATTAGTTTGGAAATGACTTCAAAAATGAATCTGGCATACCTACATATTTCAGTTCTGTTCAAAATCAGAGATAAAACTGGAAGCTGTTTACATCCATCTCACAGATTTAGCATGTCAGGATCTTAATCTACAAGGTAAAAGAGGCTTTGCAATTAAAACTGTAAACTTTGTGCACAAAAGTGGTGACTTGCTCACAGTCTATGCAGTACATTTGACACATGCAAAATATTTGACACAAATTTTCAGGCTTTAGCTTGCTGCTTTGAAAACTAACTTGATAGATGAAGGTCAAACAAATAGCTGATTAATTGCTCTGAATAAATCCAGATGCTTCCAGTTCACTTTGAATAGCTGACCTTGAGAGTGTAGTTCTTGATTCTGGTACCAGTCCAAGAACTGAACGTAGGGTTTGTGTTTCATTCTTCAGCTTGTGAGCTTGTCACTGTGCTTTGAAGCCTTGCTGTAAAAAGTTTGTTGCCCCTCTGTTTCCTTCCCATGATGGGTTTAACAAAGCAACTGATCCTGGAAGATCACAGGAAAAGCATAATCTGTGCACCAGGCAAAAGAAATGCTGCATCTCAGTATCCCTGCAGTCACATGGTAGGACAATACAGGATGCAATGTCATGTTAACCCTCCTATTTAGATGAGCTTTCCATAACGCCTTGAGCATTCTCAAAATTTTGCCAGATGCATAGCGTTCTTAAGCAGACTGATGAAGAAAGTCATCAAAACCTTTACATAACAGCCATATGCTTCACTAAATGACAGCATACTACATACCATTTCACCAATTTAATTCTGTTTGGCAGCACAGACGAAGAAGTCCTTATTCTAAATACACAAACCTTTAAAACAGTACAGCATTTTTTCTTCTTTAACCTTGAAAAAGAGGAGTTGATTAGCAACTGCTAATCATGCAGCCACATCCCTGAGGGTAGTGAGCTGGGCACAAAAGCTCTGAGATAGCACAGGCAGTGGTGATGCCCACCTCCCCTGCTCTCAGCCTGCAGCACCACCTGACTGATGAACATGGGAGACACCTCACTGCTGTCATGTACAAATTCACCAGACTGAGGGGCAAGAATTAGACCAATAACTCAATGCCTGGAGCTGTTGCAGAGGCTCTCAAAATAAGCAGATAAGAATTAAAATAAAATTTATTTTTAATACAATTAATTGACACTCCACAAACATACAGAAAACAGATTCAAATGTCCGTAAGAGAACAAAAACTATTACTACACAGACTCCTAGGATTTAACAACAATCCAAAATGCTCAGTTGCTCACCTAAAAGTGAGGGCTCTCAATCTTGAGGAATTTCTTTAGGCAGCATCTCAACCCATAGGAGAAACCTCAAGGAATTTCCTTGGATGGCATCCTAACCCCAGGGGAGAGTCCTTGTCCACAGCACACTGCTCCAGGGGGGGACTGGCTCAAAATGGCTCCCCCAAGGGACTCCATTTATACCTGAGCTGCGTGTGATCTGTGGTCAATATCAGCCCTTATTGGCTGAGGGCCCCAATTACCATAAAGCCCCAGGAACAAGGTCATGAAAAAAATAAATCAATGGCCGCTACATTTGCACAGCCAAGAGGCCCCATTTTCATTGGGCGGGTGCACCTGCCACACAATTCACCCCATGACCACAGTCATGATTCAGCTGGTTTCCTTGAAGTGGTGGTGCAGTCACCTCTTGCCTCCAAGGTTAAAAGGGAGTGCGGTCCTGGTGAGTCTCCATACTCGTTGTGGGTTGTCATCCCTAGATGATTATACAATCAAAGCTTAAAAAAAACATATTCTACTATTAACATGGACTTCAGTACTTGTACAATAACACAATCTGTTATAATACAAACCATAATCAAAACTGAAGGAAACTAATTTGTTGACGCAGAAGTCCCGGACACAACTTAGACGATCAATGTGATCAAGTTGATGCCACTTTATTAAAGGCTACACAGCAATTTATACACTATCACAAGCTTCACGCGCCGCTATCTTATTGCTAATAGGCTAAAGCTACTTGTTCACGCGTCCTTCTGCCCTCTATGATTGGTCCCGGTGTGGTGGCCACGCGCTGCTCTCCCACTAGGTAGACCCCCTGTTTTCAACAGTCCAACTTCTTTATCTTTTGCCCAGGAATGTAGTTTCTGAATCTATCTCAGCCTTGTTTATGTCCTTGAACACAGCTGCAGCTTGCTGTTACAGTGAAGCCTCTCGGTCTGGATCGCTCATGATATGTCCGTTGTTTTCCAGCCATTCCACAAATCCCCCTTTTTGTTTTTGAGCGATCCAGACTTCTCCTTTCTTAAACATTTGCTCAATTAAACCATTCAACATCCATCGCAAACACTGAAACAGACAGGGAAGAAGCAACATCAAAATTAATAAAACTATTAGCACTATCAATACTCCTTTGACCAATGTCTGCAACCAACCCCCCATCCCGAGTCTAGTGAGCCAATCAGAAAAGGGGTCATGTCCTTCAGTAATATGTTTCATATTCTCACGCAGTTTTGCTAATTGCTGGTGTATGCTCTGTGAACGGTCAGACAAATTAAAGCAACACATCCCTTCAAAGTCTTCACATCCGTGTCCATGTGCTAATAATAAAAATCTATAGCAGCTCGATTTTGTAAAGTAGCATGGCTAACACTATCAACATCAGTGAGTAACGCGCTTATCATTTGCGAAGTCAAATTAAACCGTTTTTCACCCCAACAAGCTAATCGATGTATATTTTTTGCATTTATGGCAGCCATTCCTCCTGGGAGGAAAAAGGATGTGACTATAATTGTGGCTAATGATGGCAGCTGTACCTCATCGTTGCATGTTTCATCAAAGTTTCGAATAGATCTGCGTGATCTTCGCCTCTGACTGGGATTTAGCAATTCTCTCATGTGGGGAGCAAACAATGTTAGTCGTCCAAGGTAGCAAGGACCACCGATAGGTCGTATAGGAATATCAGGCCATGCTCTATCCCCACAAATCAGAAACATTCCGGGTGGAAGTTTAAAGCCCCCTGTGGTTTTTACTGATAACCCTCCTGTTTTCAAACCATTCCAAGGAGAATGCCCTGTTACATTTTGGTAACCTACAAACAAATCTTGGCATCCATTCTGCGCCAACCAAATATGTCATGGGTCACCAAACCAAACCACTCCTGTGCCATTCACTGGCTGCAGCTGGGGAACCACATTATGGCAGTTCTGCATCCCGGTAACATCAACATACTCAACAGGTGTAACACTGGCCAACAAATCCAGTTCTTGCAAGGGTAAAGTTAACTGATTTAGATTCTCAATGACTGTCTTTTGCCAAGCTGCATTACGCATGGAAGGCCAATTTGAAATGAAACAACTATCATCATTTTGACTGCCAATCAGGTTCACTCTCTGTTGTTTCCAATATCCTTCAAAATCAGTTTCATTTTCCCGCAATGGAATGCCAATTAAACAGGTTCTAAAAGGATCATTTGCTTGTTGCAGACTCAAACAGAAATCCTTTATCCCAGATGTGTTTGCCCAGGTTACCCAAATGTTTGCTCTGGGTTCAATGTCAAAAATCCCTTCACTACCTAATATGAAACAAGTCAAAACAAACGTGACCCACAATATCCACGTTTGATGTGTTGTCATCATTTCACCTCCCTTTTTCAGTTGTCCTGGTACACCTGCCAGCTTCGTGGACTGTTTTTCCCAACACCACAACTCTTATCTACTATCTTATTGTTCTAATTAACACACTGCAAAGCCAAACGTCTACAAAGCTTCAGAGCTAATTTCTGCTAAAACCCTTTGTCCAAGGTTTTCAATTAAGCCTAAAACTTTAAAAAAACTACTGCTGCTTTCTAAAAACTTAAGCCTGCCTTTCTGTATTATTAGCAGATTACTGATATGTTGGCTCGTCTACCAAGTCAGACAACCAACTTGCTTCAGTATAAAATCGATTAAAACCGAGGGTCGGCAATTCAAACCAAGCCCCCTACAAGCTATGTCGTGTCCCTCTGTCTGATCTGTGGTAAGTGGTTGTATTCGAACAGCCGCGCAAAATGACTGCAAACCCGGTAAAAGACAAAAGGCTTCTCTGTTTGCTGGATGTAGCACTGTTAGCAACGAGGTCAGAACCAGGTGCAGTCGATGTTGGTGTCTCTGAAGTGCCTCAAAACACAGGGTGCTTCATCCAGTTCGCAGGGGCCTACGTAGACGAATTGTTACCTGTAGAGACACAAGCATAAACCCCTGCCTAGGACCTGTGAGTGAGCCTAGTGCTCTGTGTCGTTCTTCCTGACTTCCCCTTTCCAGGGCTGCACCCATCGACTCGGTACCCATCTGACGCCGGTATCTGTAAC
Source organism: Strix aluco (assembly GCF_031877795.1). NCBI lineage: Eukaryota > Metazoa > Chordata > Aves > Strigiformes > Strigidae > Strix > Strix aluco. The sequence goes on along the minus strand of NC_133970.1, from coordinate 44,976,200 downwards.
AACACAAGCATATCCACGACTGGTCATTCTTAGTTCTGCAGGTCCTTTCCATTCTCCTGTAACGACATCCCTGTATTGAACAACAACATTATTGTCACATTGGTTTATACCAGATTTCAAACCCAAACTATGTATTATTACTGGTGGTTCATCTCTATCACCTGTGAACCGTAAGTACTTTAACACATACACCGCTTTTGCAAGTGGTTCTGCAGCAGCCAAGACCTCTCCCCCTTTTTGTTTTTGCAAAAGCACTTTCAAGGTTTGATGCGCTCTCTCCACTATGGCTTGCCCCATGGGGGAATGTGGTATACCTGTGATGTGACATATACCCCAGAGTTGACAAAAATGAGTAAATTTTCGAGAAGTGTAGACCAGACCATTATCGGTTTTGATCTGTGCGGGCACACCCAGTGCCATGATTGCAGCATGCATATGTTTAATGACATGCTGTGCTGTTTCTCCTGTTTGTGCTGTTGCCCAGAGCGCTAGAGAAAAGGTATCACTAGAGACATGCACATATTTAAGCCTGCCAAATTCTGGGATATGGGTCACGTCCATTTGCCAGAGTTGTAGAGGTTGGAGTCCTCGAGGGTTCACCCCCAAACCGAGGCCGACTCCTATCTTCTGGCAGTCAGGACAGGATTGCACAATTCCTCTAGCATCAGCCACAGGAATGTGAAATTGTCTGGCTAACATTTTTGCCGACTGGTGAAAAAACTGGTGTGACAGCCTGGCCTGTTCAAAGGTGTTAACAGCAGGGCCCGTCCAGGCTGGAGCGACAAGCTGATCGGCCCAGGCGTTTCCCAACGCAAGGCCTCCACATTGTTGATGACTGCGGATGTGCATAATAAAATATTCATCCTGACGTTGGTTCAAAAGCATCAGCAATTGTAACAACAAAGTATGTAACACAGGATTTCGTACAGGTTTCACCATGCTGTTTTCCAGACGTTGTACTGTTCCCACAACATACAATGAGTCTGATACTATATTGAGAGGTTCTTGAGACCAGCATTGAAATGTCCAGATAACAGCTCGAAGTTCTAAAGTCTGTAAAGAGTCACCAGGCACTCCAGGGAGTATTTGATGTTCCCAGGTGTCCCCTTCCTTCCAGGTGACTGCAGCCCTTCGAGATTTTTGTCCAGCATCAGTGAAGACAGTTATCCCTTCTACTGGAACCTCTGATCGCAAGGGTAAATGTACAAACCGCTGATGGCATAATAATGACAAAAGCTTGGCTGATGGATAACTATTGGTGATAGTACCTAAAAAATCAGCAATTGCTATTTGAAAGGCAGTTGAAGCGGTTAATAACCAATCTAAATAAAACTGAGATACAGGTATATAGATGACTGCTGGTTCGATGCCTGAGATGTCTAAAATTCGCTGCCTCCCTTTTATGACAAGCTGTGAAAATAATTCAGGACGTGTAACTACTGTGTTTCTGGGCTGGAAAGGGAGAAAAATCCATTCTAAAATTCGTAAATTTGGTTTTGTTTCACTCAACTGAATAATAAGCCCCAATGGGTGTTCACGTTTACCCCCAGAGTTAACTATCATAAAAGAAAGAGCTTTATCATCCAGTCACCTGTGAGTATAAGTTGTCATGATTTTATTGCTAATTACTTGTAAAGCTTGCTGTTGATCCTCATCCAGTTGACGGCGCTCCTGAGCTTGTACAGACGTGCCCAGGAGTGGCATCAAAGGTTTCAGATCATCGTTCGTAATTCCACAGATATTACGAACCCACTGGATATCCCCAATTAATCTCTGCGCATCAGACAATGTTTCTATTTTTGTGTTGATTTTAACCTTTTGAGGGCGAATCACTGCGTTTGTAATAATCCAGCCCAGATACAGCCATGGTCCCTGTTTCTGAATTTTCTCTGGTGCTATCTCTAATCCCCTCTCCCTGAGACTGCATGTTAGCTGGCCCAATATTGTCTCACAGTCCAGTTGTTTTCCTGCCACTAAGATCTCATCCATGTAATGATAAATGAGTAAATGAGGATACTGTTTTTGGATGGGTTCCAGAGCCCACGCGACGAAAGACTGACAGATCGTGGGTGAATTTTTCATCCCTTGTGGTAGCACCACCCAATGATACCTCTTTGCTGGTTTGGCCTTATTAATCGATGGCACTGTAAAGGCAAACCTTTCAGCATCCTCTGGATGTAAGGGGATTGTAAAGAAGCAGTCTTTTAGATCGATAACTACCAGATCCCAGCCTTCAGGTAACATTACTGGGGAAGGCAAACCAGGTTGTAAGGTGCCCATGTCACAGATAACCGCATTAATCGCTCTCAAATCATGTAACAGACGCCATTTCCCAGACTTTTTCTGAATTGTAAAAATCGGCGTGTTCCATGGGCTAGTTGAAGGCAGGATATGTCCGGCATCTAGCTGTTCCTGTACCAAATCATTAATAATTTGCAGCCGGTCCAGTTTCAGCGGCCACTGGTCAATCCATATGGGATCATCAGTTTTCCAGGTTAATTTTAGGATTGGCTGCTCTACCGTGGCCGCGCCTAAAAAGGCGAAGTAATCAATCGAGCTCCCATTTGACTGAGCAGATCTCTGCCCACCAGTGCCACAGGTGAGTGCATCACATAGGGACGTGTGGTTACTACCTTGCCATCCGGAAACATAAATGCTATTGTGTCTCTGCTGATGGATGTGACTTGAGTTCCTCCAACCCCTAGAATTCCTGTATTAGCAGGCAGTAAAGGCCACTGACTAGGCCATAGATAAAGTGGTACAATTGTGACATCTGCTCCAGTGTCAATGAGCATTCGTAATTTACTCGTCTGTCCATTAGGGTGTCTCATCTCCATCTGCTCCTCTGGCTTCCCCCGACTAATGTCCATGGCTAACAAAACATCTGGTTGTCCGGTGGACCCAAAGCCTTTTTCACCTCTCTTCTTTTGTTCTGCATTAGGCACTTTTGATTCAAATGGAATTAGCTGAGCAATTTTCGATCCCTCCATGATAGTCAAAGGAGGAGTAAGTGTGTATACCATGATTTTAATTGTTCCCTCAAAGTCAGCATCAATAAGTCCTGGGATGACAAAAATACCTTTTTTAGATGCTGAGGAACGTCCAATTAATAAGGCACTTAAACCATGACCCAGAGGTCCCACCAGATTAGAATCAACCAGATGTATTGTAGTGTCTGTAAGTGTAATAGCTACTGCTGTTGCCAAGTCCACCCCTGCGCTTCCGGAGGTGGCAGCGGAGCAGCGGTCCAAGCACCCTGGACTTGTGTTGTCGCGCGAGGGCGGGGCGCGCTCTGCCTCCTGTTTCCCCTCTTCCGACACACACGAGCATAATGGCTATCTGTTTGACAGTGCTCACACCATTTTTGTTGACATTCTGCTTTAAAATGACCCAGTTTCCCACAATTAAAACACTTCTTATCTCGCTTCCCTTTATTCTGCTTGCCTCTGACAATTGGTGTTACTGCAGCTCCCACCGCAGCAGCCATAGAGGCAGCTTTCTCCTGGTCAAGCATTCGCTCTGCTGCCTCCAGCAGCTGACCTGCAGTAGATTCTCGCGGTAGGAGGCTTAAGACTTTCTTAGTTTTCTCATTAGCATTATCATAAGCAAGCACATCAAGAGATTTAACTTTCATTTCATCATTTAAATCAGGATTACCATTAATAGCGGCATGTAGTCTAGCAATAAATTTTGGACAGGGCTCCGTGGGCCCCTGTCTTACTCCTGTAAATGCTGGCGCCGCCTTTTCATCGTGTACAGCTAAAACCGTTTTTAGGGCTAATTCTTGGGTTAAGCGTAACACTTCCGGTTGAAACCCTGCTTGCCAATCTGGGTTGGCAAAAGGGCCTGCACCCATCAGCATCTAAGCTTGCACCCCATGTAGAGGGTCTCCTCGCTGACGGGGTGTGGCTGCCGCAGCCTCGCAGGCCACTTGCCAGCGTTGGAAAAATTGCAATTGTTGGGAAGCTGTTAGTAAGGTTTGTACAATCATGCGCACGTCATACAGAGTTAATAAATGTGCTGTGAAAATCTGCTAAATTACTGAATTAGTATATGGTGATTTCAACCCATATTGTGTTACTGCTAATTTTGCCTCCTTAATCACTTTCCAGTCTCAGGCCTCCCACTCCTTGCCTTGTGGGGTTACTGTTACCGGAAACATCATTGGTCCCAGCTCGTTAAACTGCCCCTCTATTATTGCATCCCGAATAACTCCCCACCATCAATGTGCTGGATTACCATTACCACCCGCGCCTCCCAGTGCCCCCCCTCCCATTTGAGCCGACGATGGCCGTGGCCCGATTGCCACTGTTTCCTCCCGACCACCCCCCCCCAGTGTTGGGAAAAAAGGGGTTAATCGGAAGAGGGGGCGGCGGTGGTGCCGTAGGAATAGGCTGAGCCGCTTCCTTCATTCGCATTTCAAGTTGCTCTAGTTTTCTCGTTAGTTCTCACAAGCGTGGATCTTGTAAACCATCACAAGATTGTCCATGCACCGATCGCGGTGACGAGGGCGAGGACGGGGGCAGGGCTGGGTCGGCACCGTCCTCTGGCGAGGCGGCGGCGGGCGTGGGGTTGGGTGGGGCGCTCCGGGGATGGTTCCTTTGAGCTTGAGGAGGGGACTCAAGCGGTGGTAAATCTGTTGATTTTTGCCCTTGATTTCCCTGCCGCACGGGTGCTGCGCGTGAGGCGTCCCCGTCCCTCCTTTTAGGAGCTGCCTTGGGGAACAGGGATCCCACGAACGTCCCAGCAGTAGCGGAATCCTGAGCGCCAGCGCGTTCTGCCTCTGCTGACCAGGCAGCGAAAGCGGAGGTGGGGGTCTGCCGTTCTGCTTTCAGTTCTGTCAGAGTGTCTAGGACCAATCTCCACACGGTGGAGAGTTTCCCACTGTCTTTAGAGCCTGAGCTAATGTCGTCCCACAGTGCCGCACCGATCTTTTCATAAATCGTGCTGCCGAGCCCACAACAGCACCCTCCTCAGGTTCCCCTCATCATAAGATAATCCTCTCTTAGAGAGTATATGTTGGAGGAGCTTAACCACTGCCGCTTCATCTTTGCTTAGCACGGACCCCATCTCCTCCCCAGCCGCTCACCTGATCAGGGCGAGATTCCCGGCGATTGCGCGCGCGTCTTCCCGGGCGCCGGGGCAGCGCCTGCTACGGCTGCTTCTGCCCCCTCTGGGCCGTCTTCTCTTGCTCGGGCGAGCACCGACGGGAGGGTCCCGATTCCCCAGGGTTTGAGTCCTGCATACTTCCGATAAGGCTCTTGCAGGTCCCTGTTTGGGCGCCACTTGCTGACGCGGAAGTCCCAGACACAACTTAAATGACCAATGTGATCAAGTTGATGCCACTTTATTAAAGGCTACACAGCAATTTATACACTATCACAGGCTTCACGCGCCGCTATCTTATTGCTAATAGGCTAAAGCTACTTGTTCACGCGTCCTTCTGCCCTCTATGATTGGTCCCGGTGTGGTGGCCACGCGCTGCTCTCCCACTAGGTAGGCATCCTGTTTTCGACAGTCCAACTTCTTTATCTTTTGCCCAGGAATGTAGTTTCTCAATCTATCTCGGCCTTGCTTATGTCCTTGAACACAGCTGCAGCCTGTTGTTACAGTGAGGCCCCTTGGTCTGGATCGCTCATAACATGTTCGTTGTTCTCCAGCAATTCCACAGGTGTTGATAGCACCCTGGTGGTGTGGCTACTGCTGAGTGGTGCTTACACAGCACCAAGGCTCTTTCCGACATTTCCCCCCCCCACAGTGGGACGGGGTGGGCAAGATCTTGGGAGGGGACACAACCAGGACAGCTGACCCCAACTGACCAAAGGGATATTCCAGACCATCTGACGTCTGCTCAGTATAAAGCTGGGAGAAAGGAGGAAGGGGTGGGGTCACCCTTGGTCCTCCGAGGCAACCCCTCCGCGTATGGGAGCCCTGCTTCCTGAGAAGGCCCGACATCGCCTGTTCATGGGAAGTAGAGAATAAATCTGTTTGCTTTTTTTGCTTCCGCGCGCGGACCTTTGCTTCGCTTTGCTTATATTAAAACTGCTTTTGTTTTACCCACAAGGGTTGGGTTTTTTTCCCTATCTTATTTTCTTTCCCCTCTTTGCCCTGTTGAGAAAAAAAAGAAGGGGGAAGGGGGGGGAAGTGATAGAGCGACTTGGTGGGTACCTGGCATTTAGCCAAGGTCAAACCACCACAGTCTTTTTTGGCGCCCAACGTGGGGCAGGACAACGGCAGTTTTATATTAATTGTGCTATAGCTATAGCAGTTAGTAAGCGACAAGCTCTTGTGCTGGTCACGGGTTTGTTGATTGCTCTGCTTATCTTGATTTTGCTAAGCTCGGGAACATGCTGGAAGAAATTGGGAACATCATGAGTGGTTTTATTCTGCAGGCTCCCGAGGTACTTATTCACCCTTATGTTAGCTCTTTGATACTGTTCATTAATGCTGTTCGCCTGTTGTGGGCTGTGTGGAGCTCGTTATGTATTTGGTGTAAGAGAAAGCAAATTTTGGGTGAGTCAATACCAAAATGTGCCCTGAGGCGGCCTGTCCCTGGGTGGCAGGGGGAGTGGAAGGATTTGGGCAGATTCCTAGGACGGTTATCACCTCCTGTAGCCTGGGATCTTACCCCTGAACAGGCAAGCAACCCCGCAAAATTGACACAACACCTGATAGAAGGGTGCCTTGCCTATCCCAGTGAAAATCAGCAACTCCCAGCGCTGTACTGGGGCCTGGCCTGTGCTTATCGAGCTGCAGTTCAGTGCTCTCAAAGGACTGTGGTGGAGATGGGAACTCAAACAAAAACAACAACAGCAGAGATTGCCCCAGTAGTAAAAAAGAAACAGTGGACAAGGAGAACAACAGGGCCATACCCTCGATTAATAAGGGACGAAAAAGAGGAGGAAGAAGCGGGTCCTTCAGCAAAGGGGTCAGAAGAGGGAATAACAGAACTCAAACAGGAGGCAGAAACTACCCGGTCCCTGACGTCATCAGAACTGCGAGATCTGCGGAAAGACTATCGCCGCCAGCCGGGTGAGCGGATTGCTGCCTGGCTGCTTCGATGCTGGGATAATGGGGCTGATGCTCAGCAGCTGGAAGATAAGGAAGCCCAACAGCTGGGTTCCCTTGCTAGAGATCGAGGAATTGAAAGGGGAATTGGAAAAGAGACAGCAATTTGCAGTCTGTGGAGACGGCTCCTTTCAAGTGTTAAAGCAAGATATCCTTTCAAGGAAGATCTTACGGACAACTCCCCAGGGAAGTGGGCTACTGCGGATGAAGGTGTCCAGTACCTGAGAGAACTAGCAGTGCTGGAAGTCATCTATAGTGATCCAGATAATGATGAAGCCCCTAAAAATCCAGAGGATGTCCTGTGCACACGGGCCATGTGGAGGAAGGTGATTAAAGGTGCGCCATCCTCGTATTCTGCCGGCTTGGCTGCGATGTACTATCCAGAAATGGATGTGGGAGAAGGACTAAGATGTACGCCAACTGTGGAGGCAGTCTCTTCCTGGCTTCAGAACTTTGAAGAGAGTCTTGGTACCTCCTCATCTCTACGGGCGAGCGCCCTGGATGTCAGGAGCACCCCAAGAAATCGGTTCTCTTCCGCCCCAGTCAGAGGGAAAGGGAAACCCAGGCGCATGACACGTGGCGAACTTTGGTTCTTCCTGCGTGACCAGGGGGAGGACATGAGGAAGTGGGATGGTCAACCCACCTTCAAGTTGGAAGCTCGTGTACATGAATTAATTGCGAGGAAAGACCCCTGCCAAGAAGAAGACATCCAAGAAGGTTGTTAATGTAGCTGGTGTGAAACCACAAGAAAGTAATCAGCGATCTCCCAGATACAGGAAGACTGAGATCACCTCCCTTGGCCCTGATGAAGGAGTCTCCGGCCTGGCACGGCAAGGGTCAGACAGTGAATACTCTGACCAAGAACAGGAATAGAGGGCCCCTGCCTCCAGCCAGGAGGAGGAAAGGGATGATCGGGTGTATTGGACAGTGTGGATTCGATGGCCTGGCACATCAAATCCACAGAAGTACCAGGCTTTAATCGACACCGGGGCACAGTGTACATTAATGCCATCAAGTTATAGAGGGGCAGAACCTATCTGGATCTCAGGAGTGACAGGCGGATGTCAAGAACTGTCAGTACTGGAGGCCGAGGTTAGCTTGACCGGGGACAAGTGGGAAAAACATCCCATTGTAACTGGCCCAGAAGCCCCTTGTATCTTGGGTACTTGTTGCGGGAGGATATCGGACCTGCACAACTCTATGAGAGTTATAACAAGCAAAGCTGTTTATTTTTCCAATAGTACATACTTATGCTCTCGCCAAAGCTCTTACTTCATAATTAGCAAATCAGCAATCAGACAGCTATCAACCTTTTCTCCTATCAGCATCAGACCACTCTAACACGCGCTGTGCAGACCAATCACCCTCTCGTTCACGTGCTGTTCACGCAGTGGTAACTTCTCACAGCTCAGCACTTTCCCACAGTTCAGTGTTGCAGCTGGCCGTTGTTTTCCTCTGCCACCTTGGCACAGCTCAGCAGCTTCTTATCTTTCTCCCAAGGCCTGTTTCTCATCAAAGCCTAGCTGCTGATTCAGAGGCTGTGCAAGGCTGACAGGCCAATGCCTCCCACATCTCCCCCTTCTTTGTTTTACAGCTGCACCTGCAAGACTTGTTTCAGAGCTTTATCAATTAAGGTTTAGAAAAACTTCAAAAAACACAGCATACCTAAAACAATTCTACAAAAGGCTAAAAATAAAACAGCAGTTACAGTCACTAGTTGAAAAGAGTAGGACAGTCTTTTTCACCATCACATTTCCAGGACACTGGGATACACTGGGTTGACTGAGGACCACAGCTGATTTCATTTACCCGGCATGTTCTCATATGGCACAGTTCAGCACTCTCGTCAGACCCACCCTCGCAGTCCGGATCCCCATCACACTGCCATCTGTTAGGCACACACTGACCACTGATGCACACAAAATCAGATTCAGCACACGTCTTCTTCACACAAGCACTCTCATCACTGCCATAAAGCATATGACTAAGTGCTACAAAATAAGGAAGATACAGAATAGCACACTTACTTAATGGGGTACTAACATTCAGATCCGCAATTGCTGGGGAACCCTGGATGCAGCGAGAATTTAGAGTGCCCTTCCTCGCAAACCGGAAATCCTACGCGATGCGTCCATCCGTAGGTGAGGCATCCAACATCGCTGCAAGCAGGTCCAGCCTCATATATCTAAATCAGCAGGCCAAAATAACTGGCAACTTTCTTTGAGCGGAAACATCTGCTCTCATCCTCCTGTTGGGTTCCACCCAGAGCCTGGCCACCACTCAAGGGGGAAAACCAAGGGAGTTTCTAATAAGGTTAAACACTTGAGGTCTTGCTTCTTAATATTGCTAAAGAAAGAAAGTTGAATACACACATCTTATAGCATTTCATCCTTATTAAGAACTACATTTTATCTAAGCTACATCTTTCACTGGTGACTAATAAGCTTCTATATGTCATCAAGGAGTTGCAATTACTGTCAGCATTTTCTCTTAAAAGAGTTGGCAACTGCAGTGTGATTAAGGACAGAGATAGTGTATTTGGTCCTATTGCAGCAGCAAGCATTGCCCATCCATTCTGCTTAAATGATCAGTCGAAGAGACCACAAACTGTCGGCACAGGGGCATCCACAGCACCCACAGCCGGCTCCTGAGTGTCCACCAAAAGCTGCCTCTCACGCCTCGGGTGTGGTCACACACACCTTGCCGGTAACCACCGAGGACCGTGACCTGTGGAGACACAACATAACCTCTTCCCCAGGTTATTAAAGGATCTGGTCCTGCCCAGTTACCACTCTCCAGGTTTTTGCTAACACTTGAGCCTTGCCCTGGACCTCTTCTTGATCTGGTATCTGATGAGAAGTGACGCAATATTGGTGGCACCTGTGAGGCAGGGGAAATGTTTAAAAAGTTCATGACCTATAATGCCTTATTTAGCCTTTCGTGAGGTGTAGATTGATCCCCTCCATCTCCCCCTTTTTGTTGTTGTAACAGACGCTTTAGCGTGCCATGCGTACGCTCCACAATGGCCTGTCCGGTCAGTGAGTGGGGAATGCTGGGCAATGCTTGACTCCCCACTCCATGGCAGGATGCAGACACTGCTCCAGAAAAGGTATCAACAGACACATGTACACATTTTAACGTTCCAAGTGCAGCGAAGTGAGTGACGTCAGATTGCCATAATTCTGAGGAGTGAGTCCCCGAGGGTTGACACCACTAGCTGTTGAAGAGAGGGAGTCCTCTGGTATTCAGGGCAAGTGGCAATGATGTCTTTAGCCTGACGCCTTGATAAAGAAAACTGGTTTTGTATTGCCCTGGCATTTTGGTGGAAAAATGCATGTGAAAGCCGAGCTTGCTCAAAGACATTTGTATTAGCCACTGTAACATGTGCATAGTAACCGGAACAATGATACACACAGGTTCCTGACCAGCAAGTAATAGTAGGCGCTGCCTACCTTTCATGATCAGTCTGGCAAACATTTCTGGACGAGTAGTGACCATCTTGTGCATTTGGTGTGACAAAACAAAAAACAAAACAAAACAAAACAATCCATTTAACAATAACAAGAGGGTCACTAAGTGTTTCATCCCACTGAAACAGCAGAGCATAGGGCTGCCCTGGAGAGTTAAATAATATCAGTTGATACGGATGGCCGGGCACACATCGCGATGTCTGTCTTTCTGAGATGGCGTTAGCCACACGGTGGAGATCTTGTTTCACTTTCTCTGTAAGTACTCTGGGTGATGTCAGTGAAGGATCTCCTCACAAAATATCAAACAAGCTATGCAGATCATCATTAGTTAGGCCCAACAACGGCCGTATCCAATTTATGGCTCCCAACAGTTTCTGTCAATCATTTAAAGTCTTAACATCAGTTTTAAGTTCAACCTGTTGTGGGACATTAGTCTGTTCACAAATTCTCCACCCCAGGTACTGCCACGGTGATGACCTCTGTACCTTTTCAGGTGCTATTTGTCACCCCATTTGAGATACTGAGTCTTTGGGTAAAGCAAGAGCCTTTTCCATGATCTCCTGTGTTTCTGCTGCTCTAAGGATGTCATCCATATAATGATAGATAACAGCCTGGGGGACCTGCGTTCTAACAGGGCTCAAAGCCTTTGCAACAAACCACTGACACATCGTGGGGCTGTTTTTCATGCCTTGTGGCAAAACAACCCAGTGGTACCATCTTGCAGGTTCACTGACATTAATACTGGGAACAGAGAAGGCAAATTTGGGTGCATCATCCAGATGCAAGGGAATGGTATGTAGGGAGTGGCGTTCAGAAGATCTCGCGATGTACGGAAGGAATAGCTGTAGCCCTCCCTTGTTACGAGGTAAGGTGATGGATAGGCTTGTAATGTTAAGGGCACGCCCACGAAGGAGGTGCTTGGTGAACGTATATAGGTGAGATACACAGTTTAATAAACGGACATTTTGTATCCATCATATTGGTGTTTGTACTGATGTCCCCGTGAAGGTCTTAACCTCCTGCAGCATTAGTCTGCGATCTGAGCGCCACTGATATGTGGATTGGCAGGTTTAATGAGGCAGGCTAATTGCGGTGTTGCAGTGTTAGTCTCTGCGACCTGAGCGCCACTGACACGTGGAGAGGCAGGTTCAAAGAGGCAGAGCTAACAGCAACAATGGTAAAAAATTTCAATCCTTTAGATCAATTATTATAAGATGCCAGTTTCAGGGAATCACTGTTGGGGAGGGCATGCCTGGCTGTAACGTACCCATACCCTCCATGGCATCATGAATGTGTCAGAGATCATGTAAAAGTCACCATTTACCACTTTTCTTTAAAATAACAAACACCGGGGAGTTCCAAGGACTGGTGGTGGGTACGAGATGTCCTGCACTTAATTGTTCCTGAACTAAATCATTAAGGTGGCACAACTGTTCCATTGGTGAGGGCCACTGACCCACCCACACAGGTGATTCTGTTTTCCAGGTTAGTCTCAGGGTGGGTTTAGGGGTGGGCTGTGCTGCAGTGGCCCTTAAGACAAATTTGATCCAATTGGAGTTCCCCATTGAGCCATACAGTCACGACCCCATGATGTAAGAGGGGTTTCCGATATAAATGGAGGAATATTTGCTACCTGGTTTTCTGGGCCCCTTACATGAATGAGTTATTTGCTTTGAAATGTTACAGCATGACCACCAACCCTGAAAAGCACTCGCGTTACCCGAGCTAACAGCCAACCTGCTCACAGATATTACGGTCACATCCGCGCCAGTATGTAATATGCCTGTCAGTGCAACAGATTCTTCTGCTTTGGTGAGGGCACATTTTACCAGAGGTCGACCTTGTGTCACTGTCTGAGCCCAAAATATTTGAGGAGTACCTGCTGACCCAAATCCTGAGTCACCCCGGCTTCTCGGCATACTATAAGGGGGAGGCGCAGTAAAATAAACCAGCTGAGCAATTTTTGACCCTTTTGTTACTGAACACGGGGGTACCGGGGTCCAGGCCATAATTCTGATTTCCCCTTCATAATCGGCATCTATGACCCCTGGTAAAACGAACAACCCCTGTAAGGTTGTAGATGATCTTCTGACAATATCCCCTCAGGCAGATGGTACAAGGGTGCGCTCTCCCCACAGAGTACGCACCTAAATTCAAGACAACAATGAACACAGAGTTACTGCCTCCCGCTAGAGGAGATATTTCACCTGTGACACTTCAAACACTGAGCCTGAACAAACAGGCAGCACCAGTGACCCAGCGGGCGGGCACTAGGGCGCTCTGTACTAAGGAATGTTCCCTCGTCCTGCACTACCCCCCACTGGTACAGAGTCTGCCCTGCGCTTCGTTCCTCTGCGGCCGCTTCCCTCGCGGGATAACGGAACTGCGGGTCAGAGAACTCCGCACTCCGCAGCTGCAGCTGGGCTGCGTCTCACACCCGCAGAACAGTCCCACACCCACACAAAGGGGCCCTTACACTTATTACTCACACAACATCAAATGACAAATACTACAAACATCAAAACACCATTAAGAATATATAAAGCCATTGCCAGTTGATTATGTGGTGCGTCCAGAAAATTCCCCCTTCTTTGTTTTTAAATCAAGGCCTTTAGTGTACTGACCATCAGAGAGGTTTAAAGTTAGTCCTTTTAGAATGGACAAGGGACTCCGCATCCCAGTGTCAGCACCTTCTGTAAAAACTGCCGCTTTTGGTGTTCGGGGGAGGTGGGACGGACGATCGCGCAGTGCCAGATGGCCGCAGGCAGTCGCTCCGTGGCGGGGGGGCTTGAGGAGGCCCCAGGCCACTGCCGCCAACTCCGCGCTTTAAGTGTCCGAAACCAACTTCCAAGTGGTCGCGAGCTCACTGGCATGCTGATCCCCCTTGGAAATAGCTTCCCACAACTGTTCACCTCTTTCAGCCCATTTTGCTGGTTCAAAGGCTGTGAGGGTATCGGCAGGATGGCCGTGGTTTCTGCACCATTTAAGTAACCTTCGTACAGAAGTTTCGTTATAAATTATCCCTCTCATAGAGAGTATATGCAGCAGGAGTCTGACAGTGGCCGTCTCCTCTGCGGACATGTTCTGCCCCATGCTGCCCCCGATTGATCACCTCTCCCGGGTGAGTTTCCGTCGATCGACTGTTTTCCATCCTCCCTGTCACACCCCGCTGCAGACAGTACCTCCAATCGGGGATCCTCCCGCGGCGTCTTCTGCACTCCGTCCTGGGACATCGGGGTCACCATTTGTTGCGGGAGGATATCGGACCTGCACAACTCTATGAGAGTTATAACAAGCAAAGCTGTTTATTTTTCCAATAGTACATACTTATGCTCTCGCCAAAGCTCTTACTTCATAATTAGCAAATCAGCAATCAGACAGTTATCAACCTTTTCTCCTATCAGCATCAGACCACTCTAACACGCGCTGTGCAGACCAATCACCCTCTCATTCACGCGCTGTTCACGCGGCGGTAACTTCTCACAGTTCAGTACTTTCCCACAGCTCAGTGTTGCAGCTGGCCGTTGTTTTCCTCTGCCACCTTGGCACAGCTCAGCAGCTTCTTATCTTTCTCCCAAGGCCTGTTTCTCATCAAAGCCAGAGTGACTCCTGCAGGAATGACTTCCTGGTCCCCTCAAGAGGGTCAAGCATACTGTTGGCCATTCTATTCTGTCTGGGGGATTTCCGACTGGACACTGGAGCTGTGTCTCTCTTGGAAGACTCCCCTTTCATGGTGGTCTTCCCTTTCAGCTGCTGTACTCGTGCAGCTAGGGCGGAAGTGGGCTGTCCATGCCACCTTCTCATGATTTCCCCATGGTCGCGGAGGAAGAACCACAGGGTGCCCTGTGGTGTGTGTCTTCCACTGCCCTTCTCTTGGGTGGGGAAGCGCCTGCTTCTAATGGCTGAGACATCGGCTCGTGCAGGTGGAACGTAGGACATGTCCTCTTCCACTTTCTGGAGCCTCTGAGACAGTTCCTCTACAGCTGAAACCCAGGCATGTTGGGAGGAAGGGAGATTTCCCTCATATTGCCGGAGCTGGCCAATCACTTCGTCCACTGTTTGAGTCTGGGTGTCTCGCCACCAGGACGCTACTGCTAATGCTTTGGAATGTGCCTCTGGTCCACTTTGCAGGAACTTCTGCCACATCAGCTGTGTGCAAGGGGCCTGATCTGGATCCATTGGTGACCGCTCATCATTCAGATCACCATAAACCATGTCAAACACAGCCAATTCCCTGAGGTTCTGAATGCCTTTCTCCATGTCGGTCCACTTGCCTAACCGACATAGAGCATCATCCTTGTAGGGGTACCTCTCCCTCACAGCGAGCAGGAGTCGCCTCCAAAGGCTGAGGGTTTGAGCCTGTTTCCCTATTGCCTTGTCAATACCAGCCTGCTTGGCTAAAGGTCCCAGCTGCTTGGCCTCTCTCCCCTCCAATTCCAAACCAGCAGCTCCACTATCCCAGCACCGGAGCAGCCAGGTGCAAATTTGCTCACCTGGAAGGCGGCCGAAATCCTTCCGCATATCTTGCAACTCACTCAGGGATAGAGATCGGATGGTTACCTCCGGCTCTTCCTCCTGCTCTCGTGATGGGCCTGGTTCATCACCACCCTGTACACTGCGAGGGGATTTTTTGGTATATTTGGTTTTCCGTATCGGGGCGACTGATATTGGTACTGCTTGTCCCTGTGGCTCAGCTGCTGTGCTGGTGGAGGCGACTGGTACTGGCACTGCCTGTCCCCCTGGCCCAGCTGCTGTACCAGTAAGTTCACTCTCAGACCCTGCAGCCCTTTCTCCCCCTTGAGGGCAGTGAACAGCGTTAAAGATGACACGGTAAGCATGGGCAAGCCCCCAGCACATCGCAAGGATTTGTGTCTCCCGGGGTTTGTCAGATTGGCAGCACACCTTTTCCAAACCCTCCACCAGTTTATCAGGACTCTGCACTTGTTCGGGAGTGAAATCCCAAAGCATTGGGGGTGACCACTGACTCAGGCACTTGCCCATCTTCTCCCACACACCTTGCCGTTTATAACTATCTGCCCCCGGGGCAGGTTTCCGGGTGGTGCTGTTGTTGGAGAAGTACCGCATGACCCAAAACAAGATCTGGCAGACATTCAGAAAGCACAGAGCCGCAAGCACACTGGCCTGGGTGCTCCAGGGATAGCTGAAACTCTCAAAAACCGAGAGGATCTCTTCCCCTGGCTCACCCACAGAGGGGGTGAGACCCCAAACAAAAGACCAGGCAGCAAACAGCTACCGGTTCACCCCTACAAGCAGCGATACGAGCCCATTATAAGCAGACAGTAGCCAGTACAGCAAAATAAAACCCTTGACACATTTTCCACCGAGAACAAACACCAGCACTGGGAATGCACAGTAGATATAGGGATTAATCCAGCCCCACCACACAAGCGAATTGGCCGGCATTGCAAACGTTCCTTATCAAACAATACAAAAAAAACCCAGAAAAACTGCACCTAACAGATTGCTCTAACACACCTTCTCCTTTTGTCCTTATCTCAGCCCTCTCGTGCCCCACGTTGGGCGCCAAAAGTTGTGGTGGTTTAGCCCCTGCCGGGGTCTGAGACCACGCGGCCGCTGCCCCTCCCCCACAAAGGGAGTGAAATACAAAGCCCCGGGGCTGAGATAAGGAGAGGTTTAATACAACAGAGCAACAGCAACACAACAAACAACAACAATAGCAATAACAGTAATAACAACGAACAGAGCAAGAAATATACCGATACAGCAGTGAGAGCAGAGTGATCTCAAAACACACACACCGATTCTCCTGCGCTTGGGCACCAGGAGGTGATGTCAGCCTGGTATTGAATAACCCGGCTAGAGCTTCCCCCCACTGCTGGGGAAACTTAACCCTATCCTAGCTAAACCAGGACAGCGTGTTTACAATCCTCCTCACCAATCTTCCATTATATTCCCACACCTTGACTTCATGAAAGCTTTCACAAACACTGAAGTTTATGAGTACACCTCAGTAAACTATAGGAAAAAACTATGGAAGTAATAACATATCAATTTCAACTTGATAAGAGAGGAATACATAACTGAGGATCAATTCAAACCAGGAGTAGTTCTCTTGAACTGTTCAGTGCCAGACAAGTTATCGAGCACACTCTAATCGCCTTGCAGGCAATATTCAGTTTCTAACTTCCTTCCAGATTAAATACTTTCTCATTTTGCAACAAAAGCTTTAAAAGTAATGATAGTATCAGCACTCGTACAGTGTAATAACCAGACTATCTTAATGAGGGACTAAAGAGTCCTTAAACTTTTGATGCAATCTCTGAAACATAGATGACGTCATAATTTAGACTGAGAACAATGACTTACTATAAACACCTGAAAGATACCAGCCTTGGGACACTGAGCCAAGTCATACACTGCTATTACAGCAACAAATTGCTCCATGGTTTAACACTGTGTCTTTCCTAGAAGACTGGATGTGTATCAGTTAGACTCTGGGCACTACTTTAAGAGAAGGAATGGAGAGCATTTAAACTAGCTGTTATCTAGCAGCTCAATATTATTGATGATCTAATTTGGAAACTGGATTAAACTGCACAGATTAACATGCTTCCAGTAGAAAATGTATCCCACTAATCCTCTCCCAGCAGATCTGTCTCCATGCAGCATTAACAAAATTTATCACTAGCAAAGACATACTTACAGTGATTTCATTGCAGATATCTAGATTGATATAATCTCTAACTCTCTCTGCATCTTAAAATACCAGTTCACAAACAGAAGGAAAGAGAAGCTCAATTTATGAATGAATGCTGGAAGCAATGAAACATCCTTGGATGTTATCAAAAATGTTCTTAGAAAATATTAGTGGTTTTTAATTAATTTTCAAGAGTACTGAGTGTGCAAATATGTATTTATTTAAAAAAAATAATAAAGTTGTTATTATCCTATGCTTCCCACATTAGGTAGAGTCATCTCATATTTCGAGCAAGAGACACACTGATTTCTATTTTGGAGTTATCTTTCTCAATAACTTGTTTTCCTTGCTATGGGGAGAAAAGTCTTTGTTTTCATGCTTCAGGAAAGAAAGTCAGGAAGCTGGACAGTGTTTTCAGTTCCACAGTTCCACTACTGCCTGCTTGTAATATTATTTAATCTGTGTAATCACAATAAAGTACAGAAAATTTAAAAAAAAAAAAATCCATTTACTTGCTTTATAGGAACAGTCAGAGGCTGAGCTAATTAATATTTGCCAAGTGTCCTAAAAGAGAGCTATCTACGCACGAAGGACTAGTTTTATCCAAACACACAGAAGAGCCATGCTGGAGATTTTCTCATTGTTAGATGAGAGTTTCAAAGGATGGTGTTTATTCCCCACCTCACAGTAAAAATCAGGAAGAAAAGAAAGCACTTCCGATTTATGGGGCTCTGGAATAACGCCAGAAGCCAAGACTGCCCATGCAAAAGTTGTGTGGTGTTTCCAGCTGTAAGGAGCTAATCCCATCACTTGTCAGTATGGTTCAAATTTGTGTGCTCTCATTTGTTGTGTTCCCCACCTCAGTGTAACATTGCCTCCAAAAAAAAAAAAAAATAATCAAACCCAAATCCCCCCCCCCCCAAAGCACCTTTTGAACATATATCTTACAATCACCTCAGTCATTTGTGCTTCCCCCAGGCAAAGCACTACAGCTGCCACAATGTCGTATCTACTTGGGTCAGTGCTCTGTAACTTGTGGAGTGGGAATTTGCAACGCATCCGCTTCCAAGAGCATCCCATTTTCCCAGTGGTGAAGCCCAGAAAATCCTCCCACAAAGTTCAACCTACAGGACCCAAAGAAAAAACCTTTTTAGCAAAGGGCTAATTGATCAATTTAGTGCAATTTCACTACAATATGAGCAACCAATTCTTTTCCGGTGCAACTTAATTGCCTTCAAAACAGAATTACTAGATCAGAACATACTATAATAAATTATTTATATTTGCAATAGTGCAGGCCCTGTGTTAGTTTACTAAATAATTTTGAGTATTTTCATAGGACAAAGCTAAGGACCCCACAGCTGGACAACATTCTAAAAAATACCCTAGAATCTGCAATTTTTAAAACAACAATCTCAAAAGATCCCAAACAAGCAACTATAAGAATAGTAAAACCAGCGTATTCAGGTATCTTTAGTTCCTGATTCCCAAACAGACCAACTGTGTAGAACTAACTAAAAACCTTAAGTCCTTGCATCTATTTGTGGGATAAGATACTATTTAGAAAAGAAGTATCAGTTGAATTAAAGGCACTAGAAGATGGATGATAATATTTAAGTGGTCAGGAAAAATAAACTCAACCAAATTATTCCCTGTCGTTTATAGCAATGGGGTTGCTCAGCCCCTGGAACTGTTTTAAATCTGAGAAAATATTTTAAAAATTACCTACTCCAAGAAAAAATAGTTTAAAAAAGTGGCAAGAAGGAAAAAAATAGAAAAAAATTATTCTTTCTCTCTGGTAATGTTAGTAACAGAGATGTAATAGGGAATAAAGACATGGCTATATATATAGTTTAGGACCCTTTTTGATAGAATGATACTTTTTTAATTCTGTTTTTTTTACATACATGTGCACAAACACCCTTCTCTCTGAAAATAAGTACTAGTTTTTAGTTTACTGTATTTTCCTCCTTAACTGTGAAGAGGGACAATCTAAACACACTCTAACATATATGCACCCATGACTTCAACAAATCTACTTGGTGTGAATCAGCTGAAATATCAGTCTACATTCTTAAAGGAGAAAGCCCTGAAACTACAAATTTCTTGTGACACATGCTGTTCTGTTTATCAACAACTGGGTCAGCCACTCTAAAGCTATATGAACAGATTACACTATCTAAGGAATAATACCCCAATCCAGAAAACACTGAAGCATGTCCTGGCTTCTTCCATGGAATTATTCATACACTTCTTATGTTAAACACTGTAAGGAATTTCTTAGACTGAAAATATTTTGGCTTTAGGCTCCAATTAGCCCTAGCATAAGAAGAGGGTGTCAGATAAAATACACGTGTCTTTCAAATAATCTGCATTTAAATAACAATTAAAAACCACCCACATTGCCACTGTCTCTTGTTTACTCAATTTTAACAGCAAAAAACCCTCTTGTCCTCTCACCTCTGTGTAATTCATCTGTGAGCCCCCCAGGCAAGTCCACCCATGAAGCACCACTCTTGCAGCATGGCCCCTGAAAGCAGGTGGGATTCTTCGTTCCTTTTTCAGAGCAAGGCACCAGGATATAACAGCATTTTAATGAATCAGATTACATTCTCAGCAAAGGATATCATACACAGAGTTACACCTCCAGCTGTAGGGAGCAATTGGAAACACTTTGTTTATAATATTTTAAAGAAAAGTCAACATTAGAAAAATGTGGGATCTTATGCCAGTAACTTTACCAAAAATATTATTCCTTTTAGCCAGTATACTTTCTCTAGGCAAATTAACATACAAATTAAAACAGCAGTGACAAAATATTATTGAAATTATTAAAACTCCTCCAGTGGCATAAGCACAGACTTGAGGCAAGGCTTCTTAACATCAGTGGGAGTCTTCCTACAGCCCCACCAATGCCACAGGAATGCAAGCTTGGGCTCCTTGTGTATTGGGTTTGCACGGCAAGGTTTTGGTAGCAGGGGGGCTACAGGGGTGGCTTCTGTGAGAAGCTGCCAGAAGCTTCCCCCATGTCCGACATAGCCAATGCCAGCTGGCTCCAAGATGGACCCACCACTAGCCAAGGCCAAGCCCATCAGCAATGGTGGTAGTGCCTCTGGGAAAAAAAAAACCCTGCAGCGAAAACAGCAGCTGGGAGAGAGGAGTGAGAATATGTGAGAGAAACAACTCTGCAGACCCCAAGGTCAGTGAAGAAGGAGGGGGAGGAGGTGCTCCAGGTGCCAGAGCAGAGATTCCCCTGCAGCCCCTGGTGCAGCCCATGGTGAGGCAGCCGTGCCCCTGCAGCCCAGGGAGGGTAACGGTGGAGCAGATCTCCACCTGCAGCCCGGGGAGGGTAACGGTGGAGCAGATCTCCACCTGCAGCCCGGGGAGGGTAACGGTGGAGCAGATCTCCACCTGCAGCCCAAAGAGGACCCCACGCCAGAGCAGGGGAATGTGCCCGAAGGAGGCTGTGACCCCGTGGAGAGCCCGTGCTGGAGCAGGCTCCTGGCAGGACACGTGGACCCGTGGAGAGAGGAGCCCACGCTGGAGCAGGTTTGCTGGCAGCACTTGTGACCCCGTGGGGGACCCACACTGGAGCAGTCTGTGCCTGAAGGACTGCACCCCATGGAAAGGGTCCATGCTGGAGCAGTTTGTGAAGAGCTGCAGCCCGTGGGAAGGACCCACATTGGAGCAGTTCATGGAGGACTGTCTCCCATGGGAGGGACCCCACGCTGGAGCAGGGGAAGACTGTGAGGAGTCCTGCCCCTGTGGAGGAAGGAGCAGCAGAGACAAAGTGTGATGAACTGACCACAACCCCCATCCCCTGCCCCCTGCGCTGCTGTCAGGGAGAAGGTAGAGAAATCGGGAGAAAAGCTGAGCCTGGGAAGAAGTGAGTGGTGGGTGGAAGGTGTTTTAAGATTTAGTTTTTATTTCTCATTATCCTACTCTGATTTGATTGGTAATAAATGAAATTAATTGTCAAGTCTGGTTTGCCTGTGATGGTAATTGCTGAGTGATCTCCCTGTCCTTATCTCAACCCACAAGCGTTTCATTATATTTTCTCTTCCCTGTCCAGCTGAGGAGGGGGAGTGATAGAGCGACTTTGGTGGGCATCTGGAGTCCAGCCAGGGTCAACCCATCAGACCTTGGCAAAAGCTCAGCCTCCGCTTCTCGCAGCGATCGGCCAGCGGATTCCGGCGAGGACCGCCCCGGGGCGCTCGGCTGAGGCAGTGCCCGATCTCCGCCCAAACAGGGGAACACAGCCAGCCGCCACTGTAGCCGCGCTCCCACCGCCGTACCTGAAAACCGGCTCCCCCCCGCCGTCTCCAGCCCCGGCTCGATAGAGCCTCGCCGCCCCTTCCCGCCTCCCAGCAGACCAACCCCGGGCAGAGGCGGCCCACCCCGGATCGCGGACCTCAGCCCCTGCCAACCGCCCGCCATTTGTTGCCGTCAGGCAGCCCGCCATTTGCCCGCGCGACTCCCGACGCCCTTGCTGAGGGGCCGCCGCCGCCTTTGCTGCAAAACCTTGGAGAGCTCCGGCCATGGCGGGCTGCGATCCCGCGACCGCCTATCATCTGCCAGGCACAGACCCCCGCACTCCCCTTACCCACTCCAGGTCCTCGTGCCCCTACGTTTGAGACACGCACCCTAGGAGCTACAGGCTGTACCTCCCTTCCTCGTTCAAGTTCTTTTAATGATACAAATTATTTCCTGAAAAGACCACCAGCCCTTATTTAAAGGAATCGGAAATATAAACCCCAGCAGAGCCATTTATAGATGTCAGAGCTCCAGTTAGGGGAAAAAAACTCAGCAGGCAGAAAGTATCAGGGAGCTGTGCGAGCATTTCTCACACTGCACGCATAGCCGTGGCAACAATACAAACACAGGGACACTCCCAAAGTTGGGTCCACCCATAGCTGAAGCTGGACTAGATCTGAGCTGGTGAGTCAAGAAAGGTCTCCAGCTTCTGTTATACCTGCCTGAGCTGGCAAATGTTTGACAAGCTACAAATTATTTGTATTTTCATTATAAACATGTTGCCTTAATTTTTAAATTATTTGCTAGCAGCAAACACTACAGTCTAAGAACAAAGTTGTTAGAAATTAAAAAAAAAAATTTAACTGCATGTTATGTTTTCACAATAGTTGCTATAGAAGAGATACTTCAGTCCTTAAAAATAAGCAACCAAATTAAACATCTATTTAAATGTTTTCTTATTTGAAATAATGAGTCACAGAATTCCTCCTGTAAGAGTACCATATTCTGCACCATTAGCTAATTAAAAGTTCCACTGCAGCTGTAAAACAAAGCAGAGGCTGCACAATCCCCTCCTAAGACTGCAGATGAAACATGGTTTGGCACCTGTTTTCAAAAAAAGCAGCTAATCCTTTCTTATACTAACCAGCTCCCTTTCCCCTCTCTGCCCTTCTTTCAGAAATAGCTTGTGGCCTCTCATGAATATTATATATAAATCTACAAGTCTACCCCTAACCTCAATCTCAATTTAATTCTCACTTTTTATTTTGTATACAGACATACCTCACAGGTTTTTGTTCATACCCACTTTTAAGTTTCTCACTGCCTAGACCCCGCTGCTTTGGAGGATTAGTTTCATTCAGCATAAATTCAAGCATTCATCCCACATGACATGGCCCACCACATAGCCCAGGCAACAAGTGCAGCTGCATGCCACCCCATGGCAAGCTACAGACCAGTACCTGCACAACACAGGGCCCTCTGGGGACCAGCAGTATATACTTATTTAGAGGGAAGAATTCCTCCAATGGTGCATAGGTATATAAAGTTTGTAGAGGTCTGTGTGTCTACACAGACATTTGGGGCAAAAAGAGGATGGCAAGGTGGCCATTAAAGAGAGCAACCAGAACTTCTGACTCTGAGTCAATCATCCCTCCCCCAGTATCATATGTTGCAGTAAGGAGGCATGAGGGACTCCACCAGTGGAAGCAATTTGGGCTTTAGACATTTGGGAAGGAAATTTGAGGGAAGAGGGGGTCGCAAAGGGAAATGCTTTCCAGTGGAGTTATTACTTGAGGAGAACCTTTCACCCTGTGTAAGAGTCGGTCAGAAGATCAGCATTGTCTCAACATTGTCGTCGGGGACATGGACAGTGAGGTACCCAACAACGGCCTGTTTGGAACACAGTTGCCGATCCCCGGAGTGGAATGTGGTGCAAAGGCTCCTGAATGCAGAACTGTGTGGTGCAGGCAGTGCAGTGCTGTTCTCCTGAGCACTGACCCGGGTGGTGCAGGCAGTGCAGTGCTGTTCTCCTGAGCACTGACCTGGGTGGTGCAGGCAGTGCAGTGCTGTTCTCCTGAGCACTGACCCGGGTGGTGCAGGCAGTGCAGTGCTGTTCTTCGGTGCCTGAGCCGTGCAGTACAGAGTGCTGTGCTATTGCTCGGTACCTGGGCCTAGCCGGAGCTGTTAGAGATAATTGCATAGCCACTGTCAAAAGAGATGGATCACAACTGTTGCCATAACATCGATGAAGAATTCATGAACTTTAGACGAACTTTGCTTCATTATAATACCAAAACACACCTCCTGGTCGAAGGCTACCCGCCTCCAAGACTGACCACACCTCGGACACTCCTCCCTGCGCACGCGTGATGGCCTCGCTCGAGAAGGGCGGAGATATGATAATTGAATTCTGAGAAGGGCGGAGACCCCTGAGGCAGAGGAGGAGCAAGGTGTGTTACTGAGCATAAAAGATGACTTCTGGACAACGAAAATTGGAAGCTTCCCCACCAAGGACCACAACGATCAATGACGCAGCATCAGCTGGACCCGGGACCGTTAGGACGTCGTGAGATCAGCGGTGGTAGCTATAACCTCTCTCCCTCCTCTCTCTAAACTTAACTTTACTTTTCTCCTTTCTCTCACCCATCTCTAACTATCGTGTGCCGCTTCATGGGCAACACAATAAAGTTTCACTGTTTGATTACTGCTATCCCCTTTGGTGTTGGTCACCTTAATTTTGCACTTTCGAGATCGTAGCAAAGGAACCATCATGAGTCCACCGAGTGGACCGTGACACCCTGTCCCTCAGAGTGAGAAGGGGATTGCTCGTGCCCCTGCCACACTCCCACCCTGGCTCAGCAGCAGTGGACACAACAACAGATCATCGTTTCTCTCCTACCAAATTTGCAAGCTGTTGTTGAAAAGGGGAGATCAAACAGAACAAAAAACCAGCCCAACTGTGCTTACCAAACCATGGCCCTGTCACCAATCCCCCATACCTTCTCAGTTTACATTGGGCCTTAAATTACCTAAAAGTTAGTTTCAGTGGTTAGACACACAGCTAGATTGTTCCTTTAATTCCACAGATACAGACCTTGTGTCTATATGCACAAATACCTAAAAAATTAGTTATGCAGCTAAGCAAGCAGGCCTGTCCCCCATGTGTTATCAAAAGACAGGCTTCTTATCAGAAGCCAGGTACAAATACAATAGCCAACTTCTACTTTTATGCTTAACATTGGGCCACATTCTTCACTCTGCACAGAATCTCATCACATATTACTTGAATCTCAAAAAACACAAAGCATCATAAAAAAAGAATGCAAGTTACATTAATCAAATTGTTTGAAATTTTAATTGAGATCCATATTTGTTTTGCAACAGTTTCTCAAAGGCTACACTACGATGAAACACAAGAATCATTTTGAATGAGACTAAATAAAAGCACAAAACCCAGGAAGTAATTCTGCATTTGAGAAGACTGAATAGAAAAGCCTGATTTTAACTAAGATCTACAGTATTACCAAGAGCATTAGGGAACGTCCTTGCAAAAATTCCTCCCTTTAGTTAAGGCTTTGAAAAGAAAGTTTTTCAGAAGTATGGAGGCAACTCTAATCTCAAGGCAATAACTGATAATTAGAAGCCCTTAGCATCCTTAAACATAGAGCTAGGAAAGTATGTTCTAAACAAACTTAACTTTACAGTAATGAGCTATTAATCTTATTAAAATTAGATTGATTCTCACCACTGGGATCTGGCACTGTAATTGCCAGTCACTCAGTTGTTCCTAATTTATTGGATGAATCAAATAATGCAATATTTCATGGCCGGTATTGTTTTATTGTCTAATATTAATTAAAAATATTTATGCTCCTACCTTTCAGTCCACATTTTAGTACTCATACCTATGGCTTTTACAACATCTTTGTGTCAAGTGTGAAAATTTCATTTAAAAAAAACAGGAACCTGATACCATATAGACAAATCTTCTCTATATTTATGTTCAAAAATATTAATTTTCAAAAATGACCATTTATAAATGAAGAGTCTGCTGGTAGCTTTCTTCCAGCTCATGTTTACCCCAGATTCTACTGAGCTTTTCCTAATTTAAAGCATCCCTTTTAGAGTGTCCTGCTGCCTCCATGTGGAATCCGTTTCCTCCCTCACCCTCCCCCCTAAATTCATTCTGTGTGTCCATGAACTGTTGAGGTTTAAAGTCTTCAGCTTGTTCATGATCTTCCTTATCTGCATCATCTACTTGACTAGTTTCCTTTTTTTCTGCTTCTCCTTGATCAACACTTTCATATTCTACTTGTTCCAGGTCTGTTCCATCTATAAGTTCTGCCTGTACTTCTTCCATCTCTATTTGATTTACATGCTCAACATGTAACTGCTCCACATGAACTTCAGCATGTTGTTCAGTCTGAATGTGTTCAAATTCCAAGTAACTAATTTGCACCTGTTCTTGCAGTTCCTCTATCTGTGTGCCTTTCACTTGACTGTCCTGTATGAGATTCTGGTGCATCTGTTCCACAGTTACCTGTGCAGGATCCACTTGTACCTGAATTACTGGTAGGACATGGACTTGCTCCACTTGTTCTATAATAGTCATTGATGTTACTGGTTCAGCTTCCACAGCTTCCACTGGAAGAATCTCTTCTGTCACTATTCGTTCTGAAATACTGTGCATGTCTTTGAGATGCCTTCTCAGCTCACTGCCTTGCATAAACCACAAATCACATAAGGTACAGTGATTGGGTTTGTCACCGGTGTGTATTACCAAATGATCTTTAAATTGATCCCAGCTGTTAAACACACTGTTACAGACCTGAAACAAAAGATACAGTATGTTAAACAGTGCCAACAGAAATACAACAAAGTATAGTGCCTATTTCACGTAACAGCTTCACATAGTATAGCTTCTTGCTACTTGGATTAAAAAAACCCAACATGTACTTTAGAGGTAAAAGCTAAGAAGTCTGCTTCAGATGAACAGAAGACCTGGTATTTACTGATTTTTAAGAAACAGTGTGCCATTTTGAGTTGTGCATACACAATACCTACAAAATTAGGTAGGTTAAAAACAAATTAAGGTTAGGAAGACCAAAAGCCCTGATAGAATTAAAACTGGCCAGGGACATCAAGAGGAACAAAAAAGCTTCTATAGGTATGTCAGTGATAAAAGGAAGACTAGGGAAAATGTGGGCCCTCTCCAGAAGGAAACAGGAGACCTGGTTACCCAGGATATGGAGAAGGCTGACATACTCGACTTCTTTGCATTTTTGCCCTTGTCTTCACCGGCAAGGGCTCCAGCCACACCGTCCAAGACACAGAAGGTAAAGGCGGGGACTGGGAAAATGAAGAATCACCCACTTTAAGAGAAGGTCAGGTTGGAGACCATCTAAGGAACCTGAAAGGGCACAAGTCCATGGGACCTGATGAGATGCATCCGCGGGTCCCGAGGGAACTGGTGGATGAAGTGGCTAAGCCACTATCCATCACATTTGAGAAGTCGTGGCAGTGAAGTTCCTGCTGACTGGAAAAGCGGAAACATAACCCCCATTTTTAAAAAGGGAAAAAAAGAAGACCTGGGGAACTACAGGCCAGTCACTCTCACCTCTGTGCCTGGCAAGATCATGGAGCGGATCCTCCTGGAAACTATGCTAGGGCACATGGAAAATAAGGAGGTGATTGGTGACAGCCAACATGGCTTCACTAAGGGCAAATCATGCCTGACAAATTTGGTGGCCTTCTACCACAGGTTTACAGCACTGGTGGATAAGGGAAGAGCAACTGACGTCATCTACCTGGACTTGTGCAAAACATTTGACACTGTCCCGCAGAACATCTTTGTCTCTAAATTGGAGAGACGTGGATTTGACAGATGGACCACTTGGTGGATGAGGAATAGGCTGGATGATCGCACTCAAAGAGTTGTGGTCAAAGGCTCAACGTCCAACTGGAGAGCAGTGACGAGTGGCGTTCTTCAGGGGTCGGTATTGGGACCAGTGCTGTTTAACATCTTTGTCAGGGACATGAACAGTGGGATTGAGTGCACCCTTTAGCAAGTTTGCCAATGACACCGAGCTGTGTGGTGCGGTCGACACACTGGAGGGAAGGGACGCCATCCAGAGGGACCTGGACAGGCTTGAGAGGTGGGCCCGTGCAAACCTCATGAAGTTCAACAAGGCCAAGTGCAAGGTCCTGTACGTGGGTCTGGGCAATCCCAAGCACAAATCCAGGCTGGGTGAGGAGTGGGTTGAGAGCAGCCCTGCAGAGAAGGTCTTGGGGGTATTAGTGGATGAAAAACTGACTCTGAGCCAGCAATGTGCGCTCACAGCCCAGAAAGCCAACTGTGTCCTGGGCTGCATCAAGAGAAGTGTGGCCAGCAGGTCGAGGGAGGGGCTTCTCCCCCTCTACTCAACTCTTGTGAGACCCCACCTGGAGTACTGTGTCCAGCTCTGGGGGCACCAACATGGACCTGTTCAAGTGGGTCCAGAGGAGGCCACGAAGGGGCTGGAGCACCTCCCCTATGAGGACAGGCTGAGAGAGTTGGGGTGGTGTAGCCCAGAGAAGAGTAAGCTCCATGGAAACCTTATAGTGGCCTTCCAGTATTTAAAGGGGGCCTACAAGAAACATGAGGACAAGGGGTAACATTTTTAAACTGAAAGAGGATAGATTTAGATTAGATATAAGAAATTCTTTCCTGTGAGGGTGGTGAGACACTGGCACAGGTTGCCCAGAGAAGTTGTGGCTGCCCCCTCCCTGGAAGGGTTCAAGGCCAGGTTGGACGGGGCTTTGAGCAACCTGGGCTAGTGGAGGTGTCCCTGCCCACAGCAGGGGGGTTGGAACTACATCATCTTTAAGGCCCCTTCCAACCCAAATCATTCTATGTTTCTGTAAAGATTTATGAGTCAATACAGCATTTGAAAGTTTTCTTACTTTAACCTTATGTGAAATTCACATACCCCAATACCCCAATAAATGTCTGGTGCTAGCTATTTATGTAATAATATCTTATGATGAAAGTGTAATATAAACTGTCCTTTTACTGAAGTTCTAGATGCAGTACTACTAGCCAATGTTTCCTTATCAGCTTTCATTTTTTCATGGCATTGTAAGATTCACCTGGCTAGACTAAACTCCCCCAATTTGCCATTTCAAAAAAAATACTTGAGTGATTTCAGCAGATAAAAATCTCTTAAAACTCTATCCCTTTAAGTCTCTTCCAGCTAAAAGTACTGCTTTGACTGCAGATGTACTATTTTCACAAAGCACTTAAGTACACTTCCTTCCCTTCAACTGGCACTGAGGTAAGTAGCCCAAAAACAACATACAAAGACTGCGGAAATGAATGAGGTGCCAGGGTAGGAGAGAGAAGAGTAGGGTAGAGTCAGGCTCGGAGTAAAGAAACAGGCTCAGGAGTCTTTCTCCATGCAAGTGTTCTTGGCTGCAGAAAGAAGCAAAGAACACGCATTTCACCGTTGGCACCCCTTCACTGTTGGCAAATATTTTTGAAACAAAATGTTCCATCTGCTCAATTTTCAGCAACAGCACAGAAGGATGATGGAGTATCTGACAGGAATTAACTCAAGGAACAGGTTTGTGTAATGGAGCTGAATATTCCCATTTTGCTGTTTTAGTCTTAAAGCCATGTTTTTGATGCTACTGACATGCTTTTTTTGTCATCTGTCCCCACCCCCTGGCTCACGCTTTAGAAAGAAGTTGAACACACACTTCTTAAAATACTAATCTTCTAGATAAGCACTCAAAATTACTTAGTCATACATAAAAGTAATGACTATTAATAATGCCCAAGCACATAATTACTGTTCTTGCCACATGGAGCCTAATTCAATACTCAAGGCATACAATGAAGAGCACCAAAAGTGCTCATCAAGCAAGCACAATTTTGTTTTCCCCTCTTTGTTCAGTGAGCCAAGATTTTATTTATTGAACACTAGTCTAATTTATTTCCAAAGAGAAAAAAATTCAAGAAAAATTTATCCAATAATTGCTGTAGTTGCTGCAGGCTGAAATAACACTAACTCACATTCACAATATCTGTTACAGAGAAAGCTATGAGGTGAAGCAATTAAACCAAAGGGTCACAAAGACAAAACAGTATCTTCAATAAAGCTACTAGGTACAATTTTGTGTTATACAGTAGTTTTCATGTTCAAAACACTTATCTTTAAGACAAAGGTATGCTCCCAAGAATTAACCAGACTAGAACAACAACTAAATGATGCAACAACATCGGTAAAACTTCTGATTAAATGATTTGATTAGCAGCACACAGAATTCATTCATCTCCTGCCAGTATTCGCTGCTTTCTGTGAATATGATCACTCTGGTTTTTTGGAACAAATAAAGCCAACATCCAGCAGTTTTCTTTACTACACAACCCAGCTTAACCTCAAACCACAGCCATTCTGTGAACTGAATAAGGCGAGAGCCTTAAGGGGGGGAGAGGGGGAAGTGTGTTTTTATTTGTGACTGTCACAGCAGTGGAACAGCAAAATGGCAAATAAAAATGCTACAACCAACCTCATATTTCATATTTTTTAGCTTTTCAGAATCAACATTTAAAAGCTAAGTAACATTCTTCCAAACAGCTTGTCAAATGTCAGCTACATATAGTGACCAAGTACCCTAGCTATCCATCTACAGCATTTATATTTGCTTAAAAGACATTACAGATTATCATCATAAATTGGAATGACTTTCCAGACAAAGCCAATATCTTGGTATTAAAGAGGAGGATAATAAAATAGTAAATTAAATAATACTTTGTATTTTGGACTTTAGTGAAACATGCTCGCAAGCAGGAAAGGCCTAGGTCAGCACATCAAGAACCTTGAAAAGGAAGCAGAAAGATCAGCAAGATGCAAATGAACACTTACCTATCCACAAGAAACTCTGATTAACAAAGTATTATGAAGCTCCATATCAGTAATTCCCTATTTTAAATAGAACTATTTAGATATAAGAATTTACCCTCATGTTGTGGTTGAATGCAATCATTATAATTTATTTTACTAAAAGTAGCTCTTGGAGACATAAGCCCACTCGCCCACTCTTGTTGCCTTTCCTGCTCAGTACTCCCACACTCCCTTAACGCAGGAAGGAGGTATATAGCCTCAGACTCTGCTACTTCCGTTACTCACCTGACATTCGTACAGCTTCTTTCTTCCCTTTTTAGCTCCAGCTCCAGACTGACAGGCCGTCAGGTGACATTTGAGTGTGCTATTCCTAGCAAAACGTTCATGGCAGTTTGGACATTCAAATGGTTTTTCACCTATTAAGACAGACACGTGGATTTGTAAGCATATAAAACCAGGCAGTTTTCAGTCAGGTCTCCCTTCTTCCCCTCTCCCTTTTGTGTAGGTTGATAAATACACTGTAAAGACGTGGCCAACTAGATTGTTCTACAGAAGAGAAAGACATTCTATGTAAACTTTATTTATGTAAATAAAAGGGCAAAAACCTAATGTGGAGTCATAATTCTCATTTATAAAAAAAATAAAAAAATAAAAAAACCCAACAGTATAACATAATTCCCAGTGCCATTTAAGGTGCATTTAGGTTTTTATGAAAGTTAGATTACTATTCTGACAAAATGTCTTAAAGAAATAGCAACTATTTCTCTCTTTTCATCTGATAATATTAACAATTAAAGACTCAACATTAGCATATACAAAGTGACATATTAAAGGAGGAAGTATTTAAATAATACAAAGTTTTATTTCCAAGAACAACTACTTTCATCCAAAGTAGTATATTGTTATTACCTTCATCAAGTAGTAACAAAGAACAACTGGTGTCTCTGTTTACTAATTTCATCAAGCACAAATGCAATGAAATTCAAGGAAATTGAAGCACAAAAAATTAGGAACAGTGTATTTCTTCTGAAAGTCTGATAATTAATCTGTGGAGGTACCGATATCAACAGAACTACTGAAACAAACTACTTAATGAACTCCAAAAGAAGCTGAGACATTTCAGTGAGTAACACAAGAATCTATTCTAGCTAGATTAAGTTTAAAAGCCTAGCTTTTCATGAATGCAGTAGTTATTGACTACTGAGATGGAAAGTCAATAAACCTGTATTTTCAGAAGTGCCTAACTAGCTTTTCAAGAGAAATCCACAAGTAACCTATAATTCTCGCTTATACACCTAAAGACCACAGAAAAATGTTAAATGGTGGGAATATTCCCCTTAATGGTTATAAAAGGCTCTGGTTTTAGAAACTGTTGTACAGGTAATACAGAGGATGCTGAACTGCCATCAGTCTTGTAGATCAAAAATCATGGACTTTGCACGAGCAACCAAATACATTGGTGAGCCAAGAGAATACTACCAAACAAAACTCACACCACAGACTTTCACCTGCCCTGCAATCTGGTCACATTTAAAGGAGTTACTTGGAGCAAGGCACTGCCCAGTCAAGGACAGATTTATTCTGTTCTTACTCAAATTCTTCAATAATCTTCAATGTATTCTGTCAAAAGTATCTGAAAGTGACAATTCAAAGACAACAGTGGCAATATCCAAAGGCCAAAAGACATTGTATGACTGCTTGCACAGTGCAAATCAATGCTGTGACCTTGGCTACACTGGTCACAGCAGTGATGGAAGACACAGAGAGCGTGTCAGTCTGCCTCTAGCTTGAGAAATACACTGACAAGCTGGGGGATAAACTCCTCTGCTAAAGGTGGCAACTTGCTTCCCTTCCCCCAGGTGTCATCAAACTACAAGTTTAGTCTCATCTAAGTAAGATTTTGTAAAGAGGGAGGGTTCTGGCCTGATCTAAAAACTATCTTTTTTCCATTTATGAGAACAGGTGAGATTTCACTTGCCAACCATAAGTAACTCACAGGACAGAAATTCTGAGCCAAGATAGTCCAATATTGTGCTGGTCCTTTAAAATCCTACAGCCACAGGAATGAGATTGCCCAAAATAAATATTTTTTAACCCAAAGACATTAACAACACAGTGAATTTTGTCTAATTATGTAAGAAATACCAGGGAATTCAACCATAACCATAAAGCTGCCATATCATTATTTAGATTGGGTTTAGAGAGAAATAGTAAGCCTACTTGGGGTTTTTTGTTTGGGGTCTTTTTGTTGTTGGTTTTGGGTTTTTTTCCCCCACAAACACAAAGGCAGGTATTTATCAAATGAACTTCTTGGGATCATTTATTAAAGGTATGTAAATAGAGTCCATTTATTCACTCCTATGGAAGATGTTATTTGCAGTTCAAAATACACTTCCTGTAAAACATATTTTAGATTTATTAAGAATGGCAAAGATCTTGATTCATCTTTCCTAAGAAGTTTGTATAATCTGCATGCAAAATTACTTCAGTTACAGGGTTTTCAGACAAGGACTGATTAATTTGGCTGCTTAGAGCATATCACAACTCCTTCACTTCCATCTTTGCTCATGTGAGCACACACATACTCTCCATAAAAGGAAAAAAAAGAAAGAAAATAATCAAGAAGGCCTAACTTTGAGAAATATTCAGCAGTCAAAATTCCCCATAAAATCAGAGGGAACCAAAGCTGTTCAGTATTTCTTTCTGCTAGGGGATATAAGCTTTGCAAAATACCAGGATTAGACAAACACAATGAGAGCAATAGCTTCATTTCTGTATGAGGAAATTGCTCTTATGTAAGACAAAGTAGAGCTACTGAACTCAACAGGTATACATTATTTAAGTGCAGCCTTGCAGAATTTCTGTCCTATGAATTACTTATGATTGGCAAGTGAAATCTCATTCTCATAAAGGGAAAAGAAAAAAAAAAAAAAAAAAGAGAATCATTAGATCAGGCCAAAAAACTTCCCTCTTTATAAGTTCTGGAGATGACTTTGTTAGTATGTTCAGTTACATGACATACAAGACAATTTTGAGTTTTTTCCCCAGAGATTCAGAAGCTGCTTAAGGCACCGTACATGTGTGAGAAAAACTCCATAGATCTCCTTTTCTTTTACTGAGACAAAGATAATAGCCATTGGTAATGTCAAATTCCTGCATCAAAAAGAATTACCAATCCTGATAAGGTCTCTATTTCTGCTCCAATTGCTACTTTCATGTTATTGCTGGTGTTGTGATTAAGCAGCAACAGGATCAAATACTTTGTAGGACATTTTCTCTCTTGTCTTTTAATTGCATTTTCGTATTCAACCAGTGCTATACAGAATTAAGAACTTAGCCTTGGGCTCAATGGGAGTTTTTCCACTGACCTTAGGAAACCACAGTTAAATGGTAGTATCTGGTTTAATTTTAAGCTTAAGGCTTTCAAAACACTGAATTGGAAGTCATTAGATTCTAAATATTTATTGATACAAGTATAACACATGGAAAGTACTCTGCATCTCCTGTGATATGCTAAGTTGCTTCATACCCAAAATCCTTTGTCACAACAGCAACCAACATATTGTGATATTTGGGTTACTCTGTCAATCCACCACAAACTTTTCTCTAAAAAGACTTTTGTTAAGTAGCTTGTATTTAGATTGGTCATTGTGGGAATATAATGGAAGATTAGTGAGGAGGACTGTAAACATGCCCAAATACATCACACTAATTGTTGCTTAGCTCTGTGTGCTTGACAGGTCAAATGTCTGTGTTTAGATAACACAGGCCTGTGAGAAGCTCAGAGGCACCTTATCAAACATCCTTGAGATTCCTGCCCTGCTGTGGGAAAG
Organism: Strix aluco; assembly: GCF_031877795.1. NCBI lineage: Eukaryota > Metazoa > Chordata > Aves > Strigiformes > Strigidae > Strix > Strix aluco. The sequence continues at coordinate 44,942,011 of NC_133970.1, read as the reverse complement.
ATCAAAGCACAGTGGAAAAGTACGCCTGCGAAAATCCCCGATATATACAGGTGAAAGCAGCAGGTTCAAGCTCTTTTCTTTCTCCTCTTTCTGGCCAGCAAGGACCGAGCTCTGCAGTGCCTGCATCCCCGCTTGCATGCCTCTGCCCGGGTGCTGCTGTGGAGATCCCCCAGGTCATGAGGTAACAAGAATAAATTTACTCTTTGCACTTCATCTGTGGTTTTGTGGTTGTTCCTGCATCCTGACTGTGCTGGCTCACACAGTTATAATGGAGAAACACTCCCTATTTCATTGGGGACAAGGATTTGCCAAAGACTTTTTATAAATGCAACTTTTAAGGGGCTATTGGGAGTAGACTGGGTACAGTGTCATAACATCAATACTCAGCAGTCCCATACAGAGATGCAAAGTTCCAATTAAAAGGCTTTAGCAACAACAAGCCACAAAATAGGACTGCTACCCTCCATTAAATTCTTACTGATAACTCATGACTGACATATTAAACAAGATCAGAACAACACATATTTTACATTCAGAGAGCTATCTATATAACGCTCAGTTATACATTCAGATAGTACAGACTTTTCAGCAAGATGAATAGCATCTCAACCTCCCATATTATACAGAAGGAGCACAAGTCATTTTGTACTCAAAAGATACTATCCAGATTTCAGAGGCAGATTTTACAGTAAAAGTTACTATAGTCACTAGAAGTGTTTTGCTGTGTTAATTAACAAAGAAAATGAAATCATACATGAGATGTGGTGGTGCAATTCTACCATCCCCCACACTCTCTACTTGCTGTGCAAGTGCTTGGTGTGATTCCAACCCTCTTCTGGGTCATACCAACCTGTGGAGGTAAAGACTACTAATGGTTGGGAACCAGAGCGTTAAGGCACCCCTTTGACGAGTCTGGCTCCTGCTCTCCTTTGAAGTGGTTATAACAGTCCATCACCTCCTGACAGCTCAGTACATCTGTACCCGGGATGTGGTTGAAGGAAAACAATAACAGAACTGCACGTCCAGCAAGTTCTGGGCCCATGCAACTGGTGGAAAACACCAAAATATTTCATCACTCGAGCTGGGCTGAAGTGGAAAAGTACCTGATGGAAGTCAATTATCTTGGACCCTATATATTGCGACCCCAAGTGAGACCCTTTGAGCTCTCCTGGATCACAGCAGGCCTGTGACCAGCATCTCTCCTGAGCTGGGACACCTCTCAGGTATCAACTCCTCGAGGTACCCTCTGCTCTGACAAGAGGCCAGGGTGAAGTCAACCTACTCAAGTCTCAATTATCACCCATTAAGGAATGACAATGCATTGTATTTACTCCAAACTCGAGAAAAGGGAAATTTTAACTTTGGGCTAGCTTCTCTTTCACTCACCTCTCTACCTGCCAATGTGTTATTTTCACTAGTGTGGGTACATACTTATTTTAGTGGATCCAAGTATTTTTGCCTGTATGTTTTGTGTTTGTGAATATGCATGCATGTATATATTGATTTAAGGTACTGTATAGTAAATTAGAGTGAATCTTGTCATCTTCAAATCTGTAGTTAAGTCACTATTTTAATTGTAACATATTTTACTGAATTATTTTGTAAATCTTTAAATTGGCTAATGATTAAGTGCTGCTAGTCATTAATAAATCTTGATTTGCTGCTAAAACCATTACCGTGTTAATACTTTCATCCGTGACAGATGTCAAGAGCAAGGATGAAACTTTCAAACAAGATGGTACAAGAGAGAGTTGTTACAAGGGTATTTTATGCCTAATGCATTAATAGGAATTTGCTCAGAAGTTCTGTTAAAGAAACCCTTTAAACTGTGTATTCCACTGAGAAGCTCATGGTTCAGATCATATTTCAACAGAAACATTTACTAGTAGAATTGTGAAAATAAGAGTAGCTTGTCAGTTTGGTACGTTTGAAGAAGTGATATAGGTATATTAAGAAAGTTAAGCATAACTGTAAAATAGTTAGCTATAGTAAACTTAAATTGTACTTTAAGCTAAAATTCCTTTAACCTGTAAAAGCAAGGCATGTCTGAGCTGTAAAAGCAAGGCATTTCTGAATTGTAAAACAAGGACAAAGGACTGGGGCCTCTGACACCCGGAGATGGAGGACACCTGCATACCCAGAGATGGAGGACACCTGCACCCACCCCCCTGCAGACAAGGGGCACCTGTGATTTTCAACCCAGAGGATGACTCCCCATTCAAGGATATGCATCACACATCAAACCGAGAACCAAGGAAGATGGCACCGCTCAAGGATGCGCATCAGATCACGTTTCGATAAGATGGAGGAAAGCATGACAATGTTGATAAGCGGATGACATCAATCTCAAGGATACACATCACGTCTCAGACAAGATGGAAGAGACTGTTAATACAGAAAATTCTAGGACTATTTACACATCATTATGAATATGTATGTTTGTATTGTAAGACCTCATGAATATGTATGAGATACCTGCATTTAAGTCGGGGTTTCACTGGCTTAAGGTGTGCATGTTTGGTGGAGAGATCCCCCATGCACCCAGCGCTGAAATAAAGAATGCCTGCTTTCTAACACTCTGAGTTTTAGAGAGTTCTTCTCTGACCGACTTTTATGGTATCAGAAGAAATGCTTTAAGAAATGATTTTGAAAAACTCTTTAAGATTTAATAGACCTGAGAGAGAAGCTTCATTAGCACTTTCTAGTTTTAGGTGCCTATTTTTAACCACCTCAATCCCTCATATATATCAATGGAAAACAAACAAACAAACAAAAAACCCCAGCATTTTAGTTGTAACTAGAAGCCAAGTATTTCTAGTATTCAGGACTCGTGTTCTCTTCAGCACATTCTCTATTTCCCCAAAACATGCAAAAACCCAAAATGCTAGAGCCAAAGCCACAAGTACAGGACCATAGCAGTGCTCTTACCTGTGTGCTTCCGGAGGTGTTCTTTAAAATGTCCAAAGTGGTCAAACTGCTTATCACAGTACTGGCATATATGTATTTTTTTGCCAGGTCTTTGCTTCTTGCTGGCACCACCTTCATCAAGGTGGTAACAGGTGAGGTGCTGTTTCAAAGCACTCTCTCGTAGGTACCTTTTATTGCATGTGTCACACTTGTAACTCTCAGTAGAGTGTGTTTTCATGTGTTCCTTAAAATGGTAAAACAATTTAAACGAACGGTTACATTTCTCACAGTGGAATAAGTTCTTCACATGTGACAGCTGAAGTTCCACAATTTCAATACCTTCTACCTGTTTGCATGAGGGATCAGTTGCACTATCACCTTCTTCTTGGCTCTGGCATTTTGTCTCTCCCTGACGATACTTACTGGTGATATCTGCCAAAAGAGCCAAAGCAGATTCATCTGATGTACCTGTTGTCTGTATGTACTTTATAGATTGCTCTGCAGAAGCTACTTCAAGTGTTTCTATGCCGTCATCTTCCACTTCAATTGTCCCCTCAGCAATCTCAACCTCAATTTCAACAGGCTCCGATTCTGCAGATGGCAGTGTTTCTGTGATAACATTAGAGGTTTCAGCTATCTTCCTCTTTTTTGGTTTATTTTTACCTTGCGTTTGATTTGATTCTAAGGGTGATGAATTTTCTTTGTTCCTGCAAAGCATTTGCATAAACATAGTTAAGATCCATAAGCACTGACATAACAATTCCTGCCTGATACTGAGCTTCTGCATTAAACACTCACTAGCTGTTTCACAAAGCAGCTGAATGATGAACAACCACATAACCTGCATGCATTTCAGAAGCTAATTTGTCCTTAATCTATACTCTTTAGAGCTGTAGAATAGTACAGTTAAAGCTGTGGAGCCTTTGACATAAGGTTACTAAAGTGTTTTAAATAGCTTTGCTTGAACAATACACACCACCTATCAAGAAGAAAGGCCAGTTAGCCTAATGAAATAGGTTTAGCTAAGAAACTTGTGAAATTCTGTACTTGGAAAGAAAACTCTCCCAAAGGAATTATTTGGCCTGCCTACTCAGAAATAAGATTCAAGTCCTTCCTCTTAAGCTCTGGAGTGCATGCAATTGCCTGCAGCACTTACAGCTTGTTAGAAAACACTACAGCTGTGACTTCACACAATGATTATAACATCTTGTACTTCAGGAAAGCACACAGCTAACAGCTGAGATTAAAAAAAAAAAAGCCCCTGGGATGTGGAAAGAGTATTCTAATTTAGTCTTCTGGGCTTAAACAAAACCCCCAGCTCTGTTCCTCTTCTCCTTGCACCGTAAACACACAACCCTCTTCTTCCAAGGTGTCAGGGATATCCCATCTCAAACACAGACAAAGCTGAGTAGGCCAATGCTTTCAAGTTACACCCTCGTGATTATCCAAAGCACTTACATGCTGGAGGTTTTAATACTGGTTATCAGTTTCAAAAATGAGTGGCTCTCTTCCCCTCAAATCAGACCGATAAAAGTAATTTGTGCTTTTACCTTCCTTTGCAGCCTGATGAATCCTTTTATGTAACCTACTCCCTTATCAATTTCAGGTTTTCTAATAATAGGAGAGATAAGGTTTTTCTCTAGTATCTATGTCATATGGCAGAGATGTGTAGCTAATGACCTAATGCAGGATACACCTTATTAAATTACACCTTACTATATTCAGATACAGGAAGACTGAGCAGATAAACTTAATTTTATCTAGTCGGGATTTCTGATGTTTAGGTGGTGACAGTTACTTTGCACATTCTGCAGAGCTCCAGGATCACATACCAAAATAATAATCTGCTCAGCAAAGAGGAGACTACCATCCTTGAGCACATTGTGTGGCTCAGGTGTGAAACTTTGAATGGGGGATACACACATACAACACACTGTACTTCAAGAAATAACAGCTGGTTGTTTTCTTTCTAGTCTAGATTATGTGATGTACAACTCTGATGCATTACACAAATGGTTAGTTCTATAATAATCTCTACTTTAGCTGAACTTTCTGAAGCTTACCCCTTTCAGTCAAAGCTCAGAGGCACTGTATTGCAATTCTTCACCCTCCTACTATGGAGGAGAAAAGAGACTAACAGTGCTACTCAAGTTTGATTTTCTAACCAAAAAAAACCCCACTAAAAAAAATAATTTCAAAGATCTATGAACAATAGGAATAACTCTAAGAATAGACTGGCTTGCACATGTGTGTGTTAAGTAAAACATTTATTTCCTCGTAACATAAGAATTACAGTGTTTACTAGTGATGCATAACCAACAAACTGCATAACATTATACAATAGTGGGAAATAATTGCAGGCTGGACAGTTTAGCTTGATGGACTGATCTGAATCCTGGTTCAACAGCTCTAATGGTGTACACAGACTTCAAGTGATACCAATTAGAATATACTTTTTCAGTTTCAAGTCTCTTAAATTTCTCAAGCAGACAGCAAAGGTCTCCTTTTTTTCCTGAATGAAAAAGTTCTTTTGGCGATACCATGCTTAATCTTAATAATGTTAAAAAAAAGGGTGTTGGTGGGGTTGGAGTAGGACTAGAAATGCACAATCCCATCTTTCCTATTAAAAGAAACCAACCCAAACACATACTTATTCAGCTCTGCTACCAATCCACAGAATAAGTCGATTCAAAAAAAAAAAAAAAAAGAAAAATCAACACTGATGTTGAAAACCAAGTTTCCAGTGTACCGCATCATGGAGGTTTTGTTTGTTTGTTTGCCTACTCGAAGAACTCGGGGTCAACACCACTCTCCCTAGCTAGTGTGTCTATGGGGAGATAAAGAGGAAGCAACAGTCTTTCCTTAGCCTGAACACAAAGACCTTTCACAGCAGGTCTAGAAGAGAAAGCAAGGATAACCATAATGCTGGGAGGCATTTCTTGCCCCTCCCTCTGCTTCATGATAGATGAATAGTGTAACATACAGAAGGAATGAGAACATGACAGCACTTTGTGAAAGGGAAGGAAGGGGAAGAAAAGCAGCATGATGGGAATGGCACCTGCTTTTCTCAGGGAGTTTGGTAACAGAGTACAGTTCCTCGTACTGGATAAAAGGTGCCACAGCAACATTTGCTTAAATACTGATCCCCTATAAAACCAATTATAACAATTACATTTATTCAAGAAGTTTGAGAGATTAGTTTTGCACCAAGGAGTTTTAAAATCACTGCCTATTCTCTTGAAAGCAGAAAACTGCATGAAATCAAGATACCAGCACAAACTTGTTAATGTGGTCCAATTACCTGAGAGACATCATCACTGGGCACCCAGCTCTCAATTAGGCATGGGCAGTCAGATAGCAGAGACCTGGTATTAGTTACCACAAAGTCACAGCCCTACAATATCTGCAACATTTACCAGCTATGTCACTTATCATCAAGTTCCAGCCCAAAAACTGTGACATTCATCTTTTAGCCTTCATAATTCTGACCCATATCTTATAGTAGAAGAGTATATGGTCCCACACAAGTTTAGGAGGTTCCAGGATAAAAGAACAGCACTGCAAAACACTGGCAGCCAGCTCCTGTAAAAGGATTCTTCAGACTCTATATTTCAGTGTTGGGAAGAAGAGGCTTATGTGTTTACCTGATTTCAAGTGCTTTGATCGCTTCTAACATCTGTAGATACTCAGCTGCTTTCCAAACATCATTTGTTTCTTCCTCACCTTGGACCATTAGTTTTGCTGTATAGGTGAACTCAATTAGGTGACGAAATGCCATGTTACTTACACCTGTTTACAAGCAAGAAAAACAGCCTCTTTTAGCAATTCTTTAGTCTTACACACTTGCCTGCTCACAGTACTTTGACAGCCAGTTTCATGAAGATACCACCCTTGAAAGGCTCACAGTGGAATAAAAAGTCTACTATAGAAACATGTGAATCTGGAACAACTACAGAGTCATGCCATGGCAAAGATAAAAGGAAGAATAAGATGTACAAAAAGCTGCTTGTATAGAATAATAAAAAGTATAAAATTTAAACATAAAAATATGATCTCTGTCTCAAGAGACCTCTGAGAAGCAAGTTACCAGAAGCTGAAGTATTGCTCCAGGAACTTGCTCCTTGCCTACCAGGCAAGTATTGCTCCACATCTATCCTGTTCTTGCACCCCAGTCAAAACATCTTTTTCCTTTTAATTTTTTTTCAGGGGATGTTTTTTCCAGTGGCAATAGCTACTTGTACTGGTTTTGGCTGGGATAGAGTTAAATTTTTTTCATAGTAGCTAGTACAGGGCTATGTTTTGAATTTGTGCTGAAAACAGTGTTGAGAACACAGGGATGTTTTTGTTACTGCTGAGCAGTGCTTACACACAGTCAAGGCCTTTTCTGCCTCTCACCCCCACCCCACCAGTGAGCAGGGTGGGGGTGCACAAAAGTTGGGAGGGGACATAGCCAGGACAGCTGACCCCAACTGACCAAAGGGATGTTCCAGACCATATGACGTCATGCTCAGCAATAAAACTGGGGGGAGGCAGGCAGAGGGACCACCACTTGGGGACTGGCTGGGTATCAGTCAGTTGGTGGTGAGCAACTGTTTTCACTTGCATCACTTGTCTTTCTTGAGTTTTATTCCCCTCTCTGTTACTTTTTCCCCCCTCTTTTCCTTACCATTAAAAAAAAAATTATTTCTTTTTAATTATGAAACTGTTTTTATCTCAACCCATGAGTCTTTCTCACTTTTACTCTTCCAACTATCCCCCCATCTCACTAGGGAGGAATAAGGAGCGAGTCTGGCTGTGTGGTGTTTAGTTGCCAGCCAGGATTAAACCACAACGCTACCTCAGAACTCAAGAGCTAAGATCTAGAAAGCTAATTGATATGACCAAGCATGCATTTAAGCCCATACCAAGGATACTACATTCATTTTGAGCTTGGGCACACAACTCTAAAAGTTATTTGCATCAGACTACCTTCAATCTCCACCAAGGGCTCCTGAGTGAAATCTTGGAAGAATTTGTAGAAGAACTGGCTACAGGCAGCAAGAACAGCCTTATGAGCTTTGAAATGGTGACCTACAAAGAGAGACAAAAATTTTGGTTTAGGATAACACCTTCCTAACTCATAGTGCAAAATAAGTGCAGATGCAGAGAGGAGAATGGCTGCAGAACCACCCAGTCTACAAATCTATTTCAGCAGCATATAGTCACTTGTAACTATGGGATATAGTCCTTGTAACATGGGATACCACTGCAGCTAGCCTGTCCCATGTCATGCAGACCCTTGCTGACATCACTGACCTTGTTGAAGCTCTGCAACTCAATCAGCTGGAAGACTCACTCCAGAGTGTTTCTCTTTTCAGATATTTAAGTTATGGGAAATTCCTGTGCAAACTTTTTCCTGTATGTCTTGGGCTCAGCTCTCAGGTTTTATCCAGGCTCTCCTTGGTTTTTGCTGCTCTTACATACAGATGTACTTTATCATCACTTCTGCCAGCATAAAGACCCCTGCAGAACAGGAGTAGTTCTGCTCTGTTCTTCCCATTTTCCAGACTGTGCATTCCCCATCACTGTGTTGCCTTCTCCCTGGCACAGGCATGAACATTCATAAGGCTCCGTGAGACAGAGGTAAGGGAAGCAACATGGATTAGAACTACACAGCCACACAAGAAAACAGTTTTGAGCTCAACACATGGATTTGGTAATACTAGAGCAGGAACAAACATTCAGGATAAGTTTTGTGCAAGTGTTATCAGTGAAACTACAGTGATTCCAGAAGAGTAATTTTTTCTTCATTTGCTTACTTTTTTCTAATCCAGGCTCTGTAGGACCCTTTTCCTTCAAGTGAGTTATTGCTATCCTTTTAAGGATCAGGTGATTCTTCTTTAGCTAGGTCTGTCCTAGTAGACACTGCCTTCTAAGATATGTTTTGGATAAGAAGCAATCTTAAGTGATCTATCAGAGATCGCCTTTTCTAATGAGATAATATATGGGAGATACAGACATGCATATGATCACACTGTGATTATGCAATGCCAAGTTTAATATGGTGGACAAGTCTTTTATACTGCAGGTGAAAATCACAAGATACAATCACATGGTATAATTCTTTCTGATTGGACAGTTAGCTTTGCACATGCTCCTTAAGCTCTCTTCTGATTGGCTGAGAACTGCCACATCGACGTTGTACAAACTTCTTCTCTGCCCAGACCCACACCCTGAAGTTGTTTAACTTCCTGGGTTCTTCCTCATTCTTCCAGGGTCATTCCCTCATCACATCCTCGCAGAAGCTGAGGCTTTGCCAGTCTTGCTCATATGCAGGATTGCTCACACGTCCATTTTCTTGCAGGGACTCCTTCCGAATCCCCACATATCCCTCTTTTTGTTTTTGAGCAATCCAAACTCCTTGTAAGCCTTTTCGTAGCGATTGTCTAACACAAGAAATGAAACATGGCAAAATAATAGCAAGCACAATAATCACAATAATTACAATGATTGCTCCTTTTAACAATTTCTTCAACCACCCTATAATGGGGGTACTAACATTCAGATCCGCAATTGCTGGGGAACCCTGGATGCAGCGAGAATTTAGAGTGCCCTTCCTCGCAAACCGGAAACCCTACGCGATGCGTCCATCCGTAGGTGAGGCATCCAACATCGCTGCAAGCAGGTCCAGCCTCATATATCTAAATCAGCAGGCCAAAATAACTGGCAACTTTCTTTGAGCGGAAACATCTGCTCTCATCCTCCTGTTGGGTTCCACCCAGAGCCTGGCCACCACTCAAGGGGGAAAACCAAGGGAGTTTCTAATAAGGTTAAACACTTGAGGTCTTGCTTCTTAATATTGCTAAAGAAAGAAAGTTGAATACACACATCTTATAGCATTTGGACAAGGGACTCCGCATCCCAGTGTCAGCACCTTCTGTAAAAACTGCCGCTTTTGGTGTTCGGGGGAGGCGGGACGGACGATCGCGCGGTGCCAGATGGCCGCAGGCAGTCGCTCCGCGGCGGGGGGGCTCGTGGAGGCCCGGAGCCGCCGCTGCCAACTCCGCGCTTTAAGAGTGTCCGAAACCAACTTCCAAGTGGTCGCTGATAGCCGTGGTTTCTGCACCATTTAAGTAACCTTCGTACAGAAGTGTCATTATGAGTTATCCCTCTCATAGAGAGTATATGCAGCAGGAGTCTGACAGTGGCCGTCTCCTCTGCGGACTTGCTCTGCCCCATGCTCTTATCTGCGTCCCGCCCACTACTGGAGTCCTTTGACTCTTTCGGTCTCTCCTCAGTCCCTTTCCGGTTGGCATCAGATACACTTCCGCTGTTTCCAGCCCCTGTTGCTCGCCGCAGTCCCGGCGGCACAATCGATGAGGCAAACGGATTTTTCGGCTGACCCAGCGTGGCGGGAGCCGCAAGCAGCGTAGAGCACCCCCCTCCCTCGTCGCTCCGGGGCGAGGGGGCTGAGGGGGGGGGAAGGGGCCGGTCCGTCCTTCCGGCGGTGGTCGGGGCAGCGGCGGCGTGGCTGATATATCAAGATTAGGGGCTGGTCCGAGAGCTGCAGCGGCAGACGCCTCAGCCGCGCGCTCACTACTCATCCCCTGTAGTGTCTCTCGGATTAATTTCCATAGCGTGGTGTAACCGCTCACTTCTTTTGCCGACTTTCCTCCATCACTAACCGAGTCCCGTAGCTGTTTCCCTATGGCTTCCCAGGTAGCCGCTTGAAATGCAAGCCCTGGACTGGGGACAAGTCCCTTCTCTCGGTTCCACTTTAACAAGCCTTCTAACGCGGACTTGTCATATTTTATCCCTCTCACAGAGAGGATCAGTTGGAGGAGTTTCACTACTGCTTGCTCGTCTCTGGTAAGCGTAGACCCCATTCCTCCCCGGCCGCCGCCTCTCGCGGATCCCTGGCTGCCGTCCTGCGGAGCCTTAAAGTTACAGTGCGCTGATTCTCACCTTCAGACACCGGGGCAGCGTCTGGATAAATTTCGACCGGCTTTCCCGTAGTTAGTTGCACGTCACCGAGTCCTTTTTGGACTTGTGCTAATCTGATCGCAGCCCACATTGGTCGCCAAATATGGGAGATACAGACATGTGTATGATCACACGGTGATTAAGCAATGCCAACTTTAATATGGTGGACAAGTCTTTTATACTGCAGGTGAAAATCACAAGATAAAATCACATGGTATAATTCTTTCTGATTGGACAGTTAGCTTTGCACATGCTCCTTAAGCTCTCTTCTGATTGGCTGAGAACTGCCACATCGACATTGTACAAACTTCTTCTCTGCCCAGACCCACACCCTGAAGTTGTTTAACTTCCTGGGTTCTTCCTCATTCTTCCAGGGTCATTCCCTCATCACATCCTTGCCAAAGCTGAGACTTTGCCAGTCTTGCTCATATGCAGGATTGTTCACATGTCCATTTTCTTGCAGGGACTCCTTCCGAATCCCCACAATAATAAGCACTTATATATCCATCTTCCTTTTAAACTAATACTCTATGTGTTCTAAAGACATAAGAAGTGAGTTGTTCTACCCTATTTTAACAATATATTAAAATACTAGGCAGATACCAGAGAAGCAAGAAAGCAATCTTGTTTCAAGCTGTTTGTTTGGGGTTTTTGTGGGTTTTGGTTTGGTTTTTTTGTTTGTTTTTTTTTTTTTTTTAAACAGCGAACCAATATTTGTATAAGTTCTCTGCATGCAAACAGTCAGCTCAAGATAGGGAAAGATGTTTTTTACAATGTTTTGGAAATCCTTAGACAACACATTAAATATAATACAGCAGTTTCAAAGTGGGCTTCTATCTGAAAATATTTAGCCCCTTGTCTGGAAAAGGAGAAGCAAAATTATTAATCACTGCTGGAGACTCTGTTCAGCCCAAAATTTTAAATGAAACTCTGCAAGCAACTTGCACACCAATACAGAAGCAAGAATTTGTTAGCAGCCCAGTTTGACAGCTGACTTGTGACAAACCCAACAGCTTCCCAGCACAGCTTTCAGAATTCTCTGTATACCAACTAGTTCTCAGGCCTATACATACCATCAACAATCAGAGTGATATCTGTAAACTGGTCCTGCTCACGTTGTTCATTCAGTTTATCCAAAATAACTTTATAGTGTTCAGGGAATTCCTGGATACATTCCATCATTTCTTCAGCTTCCATGGCAAAAGGACTAGTCTGCAAAAGATGTGGTAGGACAGTAAGAATACCGTGCCACTTAGCAAATACTACACACAGTCAGGTTAGTATACAAACACAAACTAACTAGCACTTTTCAGGGATTACAAAACTAATAGAAATACCAAAGTGTCTTGGTAACAGGCTTACCTGATTTTAGCTGACAGGTAGGAAACATTAGGGTTAATGAAGTGGAGTATGGCCTTATTTATACACATGAAAAAACAGTCTGGGTAAGTGCATTTCTTTATTCTACAGATTCAGCAGGGACCTACCTCCCTCAAAGCAAATACTGCAGGGATGTAACATCTCCACAGCTAACTATTCTACAACATCTCAGCAGTATAATGTCAGAATCCTTATGAAGTTACTTCTTGCAATTCTACCAATCCACTTGGTAGAAGAACAGTTCTGAAAATCTTCAATACTTAAGTCATATTTTGTATCTAGTGGACACAAGATGTTTACTTCCTTTCAATAAGGATGTAATAGAGCAGTACTTTTCAGCTTCTGAGTACATAGGAGTTGTCAGAGATTTAATGTGCAGTCACACCCAAGAACAAAGAGCTGCTTATTCACCCAGCCTTCTTATGCTTCTCCCCCTGCAAGGTAATATATTATTTGCCAACCTTTTGAAGGAGACATGTAGGCTTGTAATCTGATGGCTCCTTCTCCCTTACTTATACAACAAACATAGCTGGGGGTGGGTTGCAGAGGTTCTCAAACCTGAAGAGGTTTAGCAGAATTCTGTGCCTGTGGATGAGACACTGATGTTAGTGTGCTGCTTATGCAAAATAATCTCTGGAGAGAGTCCAAGTGCTTCAATTAAAGCATTTCACAAATAAACTTCAGGCAAAATGGCTTCAGATCTGTGCAGCAGCACTCATCTTCAACTCCCACATTCACACAGTTCTCACACTGAGAATGCCACAGAAAAGGCAAAATCATTTCAAAGTCACATTAATGCAGAAACTTTGTTTCTTTTCATAGTCTAACTCACTTTGAAGAACATATGGTTTCTGAGAGAAGACAGTTATTAGGCTTGAATGAGTCTTAAAGGAATTTGAGACATACTCTTCACTATATTGTTATACTTACTATGGACAAAATGAAGAAAGTCAGGAGAGCAGCTAGTATCGAACCAAGCATTGAACATAAAGATGGAAAATTCTGACGTGGCAAAGAAGCAGGTATCTTCAGAGCGCTAGAAGAAACTAGATAGCAGGTACTCCCTAACTTCTGGTGCATATTTGTGTGCGATTGGGTTTGTAGGAAGATCTTACAAAAAAACCCCACTCAAAATAACAGAGCAAGTCTCCCCAAATCAAAGTTTTAACAAGATTCAGACTTTCTCAGAACACTGGAAGTCATGAATAAGAAAACAAAAACTTATGATAGGTAATTTATTGTCCTGAATTAACACAAAACTAGTAAAAATATGTGAATTTATCACATATCTAAATACAGTTGCAGCATTAATTGAATATTGTCATTTTAAACCCTGATATTGTAGAAGAAAGCCCAACAGAACAGCATATGTTCAATGAGAACATGACTACTTTGGAGCAAGAAGTGAAAGGCACAGTCCTCAGAGAGAAAAAACAAGAAGCCAAGGAAGGCAGACAGAAATGATCCAAGTTGACACTTACATGCAGGCCCATATATATGAGTGATGGAAACTAGACTAATTCAGTTATTTACCTGGATTTTCTTGGAAGACCCAGTTGACTACTGACTTAACCTTATCAACTTCTGACACTGGATGCATCTCACACAATATGCATGCAATTTGCAGATCTGTTCTTATAAATCTATCTCAATGAAGCCATCTTATTATTTCCATACTCCTGGACTTCAACAGGAACTCCTCTTATTTTATACACTAGACATTTGTTTTCTTTGCCTATATGAATCATACACAAATGCAGGCAGGCAGAGCAGAGTTATGGCAATTCAAACAACACGGATCAGTAGACTGAGTGCTGGCCAAACCACTGCTACCTCATTGTGGCCACCTCAGGAAAGGAGAACAAGGGGTGTTTGGTGGATAACAGCAGTGGTTGCTTTAAGGTAACACATACATGTGAACTTCTTGCGCACTTTCCCATATATTTTTATTCAAAAATAACAACCGCAGAGCAAGGATGCAAGCCAGCTCCCCGGTCCCCCCTCAGCCACAGACAAGGCCTCACTCCTACTGAGGCAGATACGACCCAGGCACTCATGCCCTACCGAGCCGAGCAGGTCACGCACCAGGTGCCGCAGCGCCAAGGGGCGGGAGAGACCTCACTGCCCATAGCGGCTGCGAGACAACACCACGAACGAGCTGCCATCGGTGCCCCGTGCAGTCCCCGCCAGTCCAAGACTCTGCAGAGCTCTCAGAGCCCAGTCCAGGCCAGGTCCAAGCACCTCGCGGCCCCGCCTCCGAGCTTCAAGCCCACACACCCCAACCACAGCTAGACACGCCAAGCAGGCACTGATGGCAATCAGCACGACATCCGCCAATCAGAAGGTGGCGGCAGAGCCCGCCCCAGGCGGAAGAGCCAATGAGCGCCCGCCGAGTCCCAGGAGCGGAAGAAGGCAGAAGGCCTAGCCAGCGCCGAGTGCCCGCCAGACAGGGGTATTCTAAGAGCAGCGCGAATGACCGCCAGCAGGCGCGAGTATCCCACGGGAGCACTCCCAAGTAGAGGACCCTAACAATGCCAGCCCAAACTATGCGTGTAACAGCACCGCCGCCTCATTAGTCGCTTTTACGTCATCAAAGCGCGCATTAAATCAATCCCTTTTCAATTCCCGGCTGGGGTGTACCTTAGTGGCGCAGCGCTCTGCGGAGGGGGGAAGGTGGTTTCGCTAGGTACTCACCGCGAGGAGCCTCTCGCCCTGCCGCGTTCACTCCGCCGTTACCGCTTCCTGCTCCCCAACACTTTGAAAAGCGAGACAGGCGCTAGGCAATCGCGACTCACACTCCCGGCCTGCACTACACAGCGGAAATGACAACAAAGTCACCTTTCGCACGACAGGGAGCGCAGGTGACGGGGGGCGCGGTTCGACTACTCGGTGCATTCTGGGAGTTGTAGTCTGGGTGGGTGGGGGTGTGCGTGTGTGTATGTCAGTGTCAATGCACGGCTGCGGGCGGAGACTGGTTGTTGAGGGTGGACGGTGCCGCCGTGATGAGCCTCAGCTGGGGTGGGCCTAGGAGCGGAGTGGACGGGCAGGCTGCCTCCCCCAGGGCTAGCACATCCCCGTGACGCCGGTGCTCCCTATAGAGGAGCAGGCGAAGTCCGCGCGGTGTGGCGCAGCTGCGGGAACTGGCGGCTCCAGCGGTCACTTCGTGCAGTCCCGGCCTAGGGCTGCGCCGGGACCCCGGCGGCGGCGGGCGGTCACACTGCCCGGCAGGACGGTTGACTGGGGGAAGCAGTTCGCGGCCGCCGTCTGGCGCCCCGCCGGAGGGCGGTGTGGGGGCGGGGAGGTGTCCTCGGCTGTTCTGCCGAACATGAAACAAAAATGCAATTAAATTCACTATTAAGGTAAGGACTACTACCCTCTCTTGGTTTTTCAGGTAGGTAGTGACGATATTACGAGGAGAAGTCCTAAAGCAATGAAGAGAGATTTCAGGGCCTTGGGGAAATTGGTTAAAGGGTCGGGGGCACAACTAGTGTTCTCCTCCAGCCCTTCAGTTGTGGGGATGGATGAAGAAGAATACCGGAGAACTCAACAGATGAACTTGTGGCTCTAAGACTGGTGTTACCAGCAGGGCTTTGGATTTTTCAATCATGTGTTAGTATACAGGGCACCAGACCTTTTGGCATTAGATGGAATGCACCTGTCCCAGAGGGGGAAGAGGATCTTGGGGCAGGAGTTAGCTGGGCTCATTGACTGAGCTTTAAACTAGATCTGAAGGGGGAAGGGGGGAAAACATCAGCCCATCTGAAGTGCATGTATACCAATGCACACAGCATGGGTAACAAACAGGAGGAGCTTGAAGCCGTGATGAAACAGGAAAATGATGATGTCGTGGCTATTACAGAAACACAGTGGGATGTCTCCCATGACTGGAGTGCGCCTGTTGAGGGCTACAAGCTCTTTAGAAGGGACAGACAAGGAAGGAGAGGTGGTGGGGTGGCCCTGTATGTTAGGGACTGTTACGATTGCTTTGAGTACAAGTGTAGTGAAGACAGGGTGGAGTGTCTTTGTGTTAGAATCAGGGGGAAGGCCAACAGGGCAGATGTTGTAGTAGGAGTCTACTATAGGCCACCCACCCAGGACAGAGAGGTGGATGAAATATTCTATAGGCACTTAGGAGAAATCTCACGATGGCTTGCCCTTGTTCTTGTGGGAGACTTGAACTTCCCAGACATCTGCTGGAAATACAGCACAGCAGAGCGGGACCAGTCCCGGAGATTCCTGGAATGTGTGAGAGAGAATTTCCTGATGCAGCTGGTGAGTGAACTGACCAGAGAAGGTGCCCTGCTGGATCTCCTCTTTGTGAACAGAGAAGGACTGGTGGAGGATGTGGCGGTCGGAGGATGACTAGGGCACAGCAATCATGAAATAATAGAGTTCTCTATTCTTAGAGAGGCCAGGAGAGGGGGCAGCAGAGCTGACATCCTGGACTTCAAAAGGGCTGATTTTGTCTTGTTTAGGCACCTGCTTGACAGGATCCCTTGGGAGACGGTCCTGAAGGGTATAGGGGTCCAGGAAGGCTGGGCACTCTTTAAGAAGGAAGTCTTAATGGCTCAGGAGCAGGCAGTCCACAGGTGCTGTAAGAGAAGCCGGCAACAGAGAAGACCACCCTGGCTGAACAGGGGGCTTTGGCTGGAACTCAGGGAGAAAAGGAGAGTTTACAGCCTTTGGAAGAAGGGACTAGCCACTCACAGTGATTACAAAGAGGCTGTGAGGCTATGCAGGGTGGAAATCAGGAGGTCCAAAGCCCAGCTGGAAATTAATCTGGCTTCAGCAATCGAGGACAACAAGAAATGTTTCTATAAGTATGTCAACAGCAAAAGAAAGACCAGGGAGAGTCTCCATCCCCTGCTAGATGCAGGAGGAAACATGGTAACAAGTGATGAGGAAAAGGCTGAGGTGCTGTTACAGAGGCTCTCAAATAAACAACTAACCACTAAAAATAAAAAATTAATTATTAACACAGTTAACTAGCTCCCAATAAATTACAGGTTCAAATGTCTGTGAGAGGAGAACAGAACAACTTTTTAGGGTTTAACAGCAACCCAAAATGCATAACAAAGAACTCTATATGGTTTAATGGCAACCCAAAACGCTGAACAAAGCCTCACTCCCTAGGGTTTAACGGCAACCCAAAATGCTTTATCACTCGCCTGATAAGTGAGGGCTCTCAACCTCGAGGACCTGCTCATGAGGCATCCCAACTCAAGGCACCTGAAGTGCTAAGGCTTGGAAAACAGGCCCAAGCCTGAATTGACCTATAGATGAGTCCTGTATATTTTATAACTGATAACCATTGTGCTAGTAGGTATTGTACTAAGTTATAACAACCCACTTATGCTGGTGTAAAAAGTGCTAAAGCATTGAAATACTGCAGCCTGAACAACAGGCCCCAAGCTGAAGCTGCTAACTTAGCATGTAGTCATTAATAAAATATGTAAACTCGCTAGTGAAAGACAAAATATAATCAGTAGTGAGGAGAGAATGTATCCGACTTTCCTTTCACAGCCTTCTTCAAGGCTGAGAACCCAAGTATTTGGCCTTGTTAGAAACTCCCTTGGTTCCCCCCCGAGCCCTGGCCAGACTTTGGGTGGAATCCAACAGGAGGATGAAACCAGAAACTTTCCGCTCAAAACAAAGGTGCCAGCTATTCTGGCTTGTCGATCTCTGGTATATAAGGCTGGGCCCGCTCACAGCGACTTTGGAAGCCTCACCTACGGGTGGACGCACCGCGTAGGATTTCCCACGTGCCGGGACAGGCTCTCCAAATCCTCGCTGTAACCGGGGCTGCCCAGAGGCTGCGGGTCTGGATAATGATGATTATATATGCAAGTGGTGATGTATTTCTCTTAATTACTATTCTCTCTCTCTCTCGTGTAGTAATGATTTGATGCATTACTCTGTTTGTTGCTTTAAGTGCACTGTTCTGCTGCTTCTTACTGCATGTTCTCTGTATTACGCTGTTACATTATTTGGTTATCACTAGTAAAATACGCCTGCTCTTTTCACTTTGGTGTCCGAGTTTAATTGGTATCCTTAATCAGCAAAACATAAATTGGTGTCAGAAGTGGGATCCAACAAAAAAATGCCATTATTTAAGTTCAAAGGAGATTTGTCAAGTCCACCAGATACTCCCGGTTTGAAAAATCCTCCCTGTAGTTCCTGGGCCCAGGAGTGGGCTCAGGTCGGAGGACCGTGTGAACAATGGGAGAGCTGGCTGCATGAAGCCGAACCATTAGATGTTCTAAATTATATGAAAAGGATACCTATTGGAAAAGGAAAAGAGACTACAAATTCAAGTAAACGGGGATGGATTTCGTTAACTGCATATAGAAAACACCAGAGTAAAGAGAGGCTGTTGTTGGAGCGCTCCCAGATGGAGCGACAGATATGTGATTTACAGAGTCAAATAGTGATGTTGCAATGCTGGAATAAGTTGCTTGCTGATAAGCTGGATACTTATCAGACAGTGGCAGAGAAAGCCACAGTGCGAGTAGCACAATATAAGTATAGAAAAAGGAGAGGGCTGGATTTGTTGTGAACTTTGACCATTGGCACCGATATTGACTCTGAGACTTGGAACTTGTTTATTGTACGTATGGTGTTAAATTTGGATTTGTCGTTTGTCATAATTGTCCTAGTGGTACTTGTGGTTATAAGTGTAATTCTGTGTTGTTTGTGTAAATGGTGTAAGGGAGCTCCTTGTGTGGTAATATCAGATCGATGTGTTTAATCTAAGAGTGTGTGTGAGTGTGTGAGATGCGGTACTACTGTAAAAATGTTATCATGACTCTTTTGATTACTGAGATAGGAGGTCCCCTTTTTGATGCGATAGATAATACAGCAGTAGGGTGACCTTGGGGAGTGGGACCCCCGAAGGAGTGCAGGGAATCGAGATACTCGAGACAGCCCTAAAGACAGTGAAAGTAGGATTTCTCGTAAGGAAATGTTTATGGCTTTGCTAAAAGACAGCATGTCTCGTGGGGAAAAAAAAAAAAAAAAAATCAACAGTGTTCCAACTAACGGGCTGTGGTGAATATATACACAGAGAGGGCTGAATAAACCTAGCAAGAGAGTGCAGAGTTCTAAAACTAAGAATCCAGGGACAACTCAGCCTACGGCGCCCCTTCTCGAACCTCAACGGGACCCTGCATCTGCCCACGGAAGGCCCCCTTCCCCCCCCCCCCCCCCCCATAAGTGGATCACCACTTCCGGGGGTGAAAGACGATTAGGCACCATTTTCTGACTTGTACCCTTTGCACGAGGCAGAGGAAGTGAATCAATATTATGATCAGTACAAATGAATTAATGGCCAAGCTCCAGGGTAGTGGGTGCAGAAGGACTGACAACCCCATGTGGAGCTTAAATTTTTTTTTTAGAACACGCAGTCCCCACAAACTGTAAATGCGCTGATTGACACTGGAGCGGAGGCCTCCTTAATATATTGGAATCCCAAGAAATTTAAAGGACAACTTGTAATTATTACAGGTTTAGGAGGAAAATAGATTAAAGCTGTACAAACACAAATAGAAATGAAAATAAGAAACCTCCCAAAATGATTATATTCAGTCATGATTGTCCCCGTTCTTGGATATATAAAAGGTATAGAGATTCTAAAAAGACTAACTTTAAATCTTTCTGATGGTCAGTATCAATTTGGAGTTAAACCCTGTATTAGTGCCAGACCTGTTACCGTCGGTCAAGTAAAAATGCCTCCTGTGCAGATCCCAGCTGCAACTAAGTTAGTCACAATGAAGCAGTATAGAATTCCGGGAGGACATGAAGAGATATCACAGACAATTAGAGATTTATTAGATGTAGGAGCTTTAAAGCCGACCACGACAGCATGGAACAATCCGATCTGGCCTGTCAGGAAGAGTGATGGATCCTGAAGAATGACGGTGGATTTTAGAGAACTGAACAAACATACTGCACCGCTTGCAGCAGCTGTGCCAGACACTGTCACTTTAATAGAAGAAGTTCAGAAACATCCAGGAACTGGGTACGCTGTAATAGATTTGGCTAATGCATTTCTTACCATCCCGATTGCAGAAGAGCATTGGGATCTATCTGCCTTCACATGGCAGGGCCGGCAATACACTTTTACCAGACTACCACAAGGGTGGTTGCATAGCCCCACTGTCTGTCATAGAATTGTAGCTGAACACTTAGATGAAATACAGCTGCCTCCTCACACACAATTAAGTCACTATATAGATGAGGTTTTGATTCAAAGAAATGATGAGGAGGAGGTACAACAAGCTCTTGAATTAGTGGTAGATCACATGAAACAGAAGGCTTGGGAAATTAACCCTGAAAAAATCCAAGGACCATCTCAGACAGTGAAGTTTCTAGGAATTCAGTGGCACTGTGGGCATCGAGAAATACTGTTTAAAGCCCAACAAAAGAAAAATTTTTTTAGATTTTGCTGTACCGCAAGACAAAAAGAAGCTCAAAGATTTATTGGGCTATTCGGCTTCTGGAAGCAACATATTCCCCATTTGGGATAAAATTTAACCCCTTGGTACAAGGTGACAAGGAAAAAATATGAATTTGAATGGGGAAATGAACAGCAAGCTGCTTTTGAATTAGCTAAAGAAACCATTCAAAAGGCTTTTGATTTATGGCCTCTGCAGTAGGGAGAAGTGGAGTTAAATGTGTCAGTAAATGGATGCCCAAAGATCACAGCATTCTATCCAAAAGCTCCAACCATCATGCCAGCCCCACATGGCCCTGACCACCCCAGAAATCCATCTCCTTTGCCAGGACAACCTGTCTTAGTCGAACTCCCCACGGTGGGAGCAGTACCATTGGTATTGGATACCCCAATAAGCAAGTACACCTGGAAAGCCAAAGATGCTCATGGAAAGGAGCACAAAATTAATACAAGGTGGATTATCCCATCTTTCTAATTATAACCCACTTCCGGTTCTCAAAATGAACCGAGAAGCTTTTCTTTCCTTTTTCTTGCAGGTAAAACCCCCTGGAGAAAGATATTCTGAGTCACGACGGGGGATCCTTATGTGAATTTAAATTTTTGTATAGTGTTGATGTTGTCTTATTAATGTTTTTAGGATGTATTGTCTAGCATTGCAAAATTGCTTTGGGTGACCGTTCTCTCTCCCTTGATTCAGGGGGAAGCTCCAGCTTCCTAAATGTTAACCAAGAATGGGAGGAAAGCAAATTTGGGGTTTTATGTCATTCTGTTACCAGTATTATGAGCAAACAACAGACACCAAATCAGGGGAAGGTCCCTTTGCTAATGGGGCCTGGGCTTTAAAAGGTCATTACTGGGCCCATGAAGGCGAGATGGAAATACCGAGGCCTAAACTACACATGCACTCTGGGCTGGGGCGTGGAAATCCATTTTCCTGCTGCGTAGGCAGACCCCAGCTCCAGTGAGCCAGACCATCTTCAGCTCCACAATTGACAACAACAACCAGAATTTATCCCCTTTTGATACTTAATTTTGTGGAGGTTGCTCTGTTAGCTCTTGCTATATTTTCTCTTGTGGTATGTATGTGTTCATCTTGTCAGTGTCCATGTAAACTGCCTTATAATTGTGCTTATTCATGCAGACAACCACCGTCTTCCCCCAATCCCCAAGGACCGGGAGCACATCCTTAGGCCCAGCCTCAGACACATTTTGGTTAAATATGTTTAGTTAAAATATTATTAATTGACACGGTTGTTGTTACTGTTACCTTTATTATATGTTTGGTTAAAATGTTGTTAACCATTGTCAGTGTTAATATTGTTTTATTTGTTATTTGTAGTGTTATTGCTCATTTACCTTTGTTTAAATCTGGGATTGACGTTTCTAGGCCCAGATGACGCATGTGCTTTGGGATAAGGGGGCGTGGAAACCAATTTTCCTGCTGCGTATGCTGACCCCAACTTCGGCAGAGCAGGGCAGCAGACCGCGTGGATTGCCAGGGCCACAAACACTCAGTGGTACATTGCCAGAACCGCGGAAAAATAATGGATCACATGTTAGTGGTGATCCCAATTTACTATATAGCCTTATAAAATGTTTTGGTTTTGTAGAGTTAGTTAATTTTGAGCATGACATATTTGTTGGGGATGTTGTCAGATATATGCTTGTTAACTGAAGATATTCATATTTGTTAAAGATATTATTAGTTACATGTTTATTAATGGAAAATTTATATATCCATTAGAAATGTTATTAGTTATCATGTTGCGTGCTATTTCTATCCTTTCTCTCTCTCTTTATATATCTATCCTTCGTGCCACCACGAGGACAGCGCTGTCGAGCCACGGGATGGTGTAAAAGACTGTGTTAGACTGTGCTTGTCTCGCCATTGCTGCTGCTCCACTACCACTACCTGGCCTCAACATCCTGTCACCACGGAGGAGTACACTCTGAAGGAGATGAACTGTCCCTGAAGAAACCACCATATTTGCCTGAAGCCAGAACAATGCCACCCTTGGCAGTGCCTGTCAAACTGCGCTTGCACGCGAGCCAAGTGAAGACCACCGTGAACACCTGGGCCTGTGAACGTGGAAGAACACAGGGTGGCACGTACAATGACCTCCGTGGAAATGGGCACACTCTTTGGAGGAATTGTGGGGACTGGGACAATAAAAGGACTGCGTACTCCTCTCTCAGGACTCAGAGCTGAAATTTCGGGATTTCGACATCATCTCTCTCTTGGCGGAGCTTAGAGCAACCTTATAACCTGTACTGAGACTGAGACAACGGAATGTCACTGGATTCGTGGTGGTGGTAAATGATCTTGCTGTATCTTTTCCGTTTGCTTGCTTAGGTATTCTGACTTTTTCTTCTTCTCTCTGTCCTATCGCTATTATTGCTTGTTATGGGAAATAGAGCTTACGAGGATGTATGGCATCTAACCTCATTTGTGTCTTAAGTTCACTCCTAGGATCATTTAAGAAACCTCCCTGATAGTGGGTCGGGACATCAACTGATGGATGAAAACTAATGTCACTAATCATAGAAATGGTTTGAGAGCCATGATACACCTATAGGTCAAAGGACCGAATGAAGTGCTAAGGCTTGGAAAACAGGCCCAAGCCTGAGTTGACCTATAGATGAATCCTGTATATTTTATAACTGATAACCATTGTGCTAGTAGGTATTGTACTAAGTTATAACAACCCACTTATGCTGGTGTAAAAAGTGCTAAAGCATTGAAATACTGCAGCCTGAACAACAGGCCCCAAGCTGAAGCTGCTAACTTAGCATGTAGTCATTAATAAAATATGTAAACTCGCTAGTGAAAGACAAAATATAATCAGTAGAGAGGAGAGAATGTATCCGACTTTCCTTTCGCAGCCTTCTTCAAGGCTGAGAACCCAAGTATTTGGCCTTGTTAGAAACTCCCTTGGTCTCCCCCCCGAGCCCTGGCCAGGCTTTGGGTGGAATCCAACAGGAGAATGAAACCAGAAACTTTCCGCTCAAAACAAAGGTGCCAGCTATTCTGGCTTGTCGATCTCTGGTATATAAGGCTGGACCCGCTCACAGCGACTTTGGATGCCTCACCTACGGGTGGACGCACCGCGTAGGATTTCCCACGTGCCGGGACAGGCTCTCCAAATCCTCGCTGTAACCGGGGCTGCCCAGCGCCTGCGGGTCTGGATGATGATGATTATATATGCAAGTGGTGATGTATTTCTCTTAATTACTCTTCTCTCTCTCTCTCTCTCGTGTAGTAATGATTTGATGCATTACTCTGTTTGTTGCTTTAAGTGCACTGTTCTGCTTATTCTTACTGCATGTTCTCTGTATTACGCTGTTACATTACTTGGTTATCACTAGTAAAGTACGCCTACTCTTTTCACTCTGGTGTCCGAGTTTAATTGGTATCCTTAATCAGCAAAACAGCACCTCAAGAAGTTTCCTTGGGCAGCATCCTGACCTAAGGGGAAAGTCCTCAAACACAGCATACTGCTCCAGGGGACAAGCTCAAAATGGCTCCCCCAGGGGACTCCATTTATACCCAGGCCGAATCTGACCTGTAGTCAGTAGCGGCTCCCATTGGCCAAAGGCCCAACTACCGCGAGGCCCTGAGAACAAAGACAGCCAGAGGCTGCTACACTTCAGCAGCCAAGAAGCTCTGCTTTCATTGGGCGGATGCACCTGCCACAGGTGCTTAATGCCTTCTTTGCCTCAGTCTTTAATAGCAAGACTAGCTGTATTGAGGGAATCCAGCCTCCTCAGCCAGAAAACAGAGACTGGGAGAACGATCCCCCCACAATCCAGGAGGAGACAGTCAGTGACCTGCTGCATCACATAGACACACACAAGTCTATGGGACCGGATGGGATACACCCAAGGGTGCTGAAGGAGCTGGCTGGGGTGCTCGCCAAGCCGCTTTCCAGCATTTACCAGCAGTCCTGGCTGACCGGGGAGGTCCCGACAGATTGGAAACTGGCCAATGTGACGCCCATCTATAAGAAGGGTTGGAAGGATGATCCGGGAAATTACAGGCCTGTCAGCTTGACGTCGGTGCCCGGGAAGCTGATGGAGCAGCTCATCCAGAGTACCATCACACAACACATGCGGGACAACCAGATGCTCAGGCCCAGTCAGCATGGGTTTATGAAAGGCAGGTCCTGCTTGACAAACCTGATCTCCTTCTACGACAGGGGGACCTGCTTATTGGATGAGGGAAAGGCTGTGGAGGTAGTTTACCTCGACTTCAGTAAGGCCTTTGACACTGTTTCCCACAGCATTCTCCTGGTGAAACTGGCTGCTCGAGGCTTGGATGGGCACACGCTTTGCTGGGTAAAAAACTGGCCGGATGGCCGGGCCCAAAGAGTTGTGGTGAACGGAGTTAAATCCGGTTGGAGGCCGGTCACGAGTGGTGTCCCCCAGGGCTCGGTTTTGGGGCCACTCCTGTTTAACATCTTTATTGATGACCTAGACGAGGGGATCGAGTGCACCCTCAGTCAGTTTGCAGACGACACCAAGTTGGGTGGGAGTGTTGATCTGCTCGAGGGTAGGGAGGCTCTGCAGAGAGACCTGGCCAGGCTGGAGCGATGGGCTGAGGCCAACTGGGGGAGTTTCAATAAGGCCAAATGCCGGGTGCTGCCCTTGGGCCACAACAACCCCCAGCAGCGCTACAGGCTTGGGGAGGAGTGGCTGGAGAGCTGCCAGTCAGAGAGGGACCTGGGGGGGTTGATTGACAGCCGGCTGAACAGGAGCCAGCAGTGTGCCCAGGTGGCCAAGAAGGCCAATGGTATCCTGGCTTGTATCAGCAATCGTGTGGCCAGCAGGGACAGGGAAGGAATCTTGCCCCTATACTCGGCCCTGGTGAGGCCGCACCTCGATGAGTGGGTTCAGTTTTGGGCCCCTCACTCCAAAAAGGCCATTGAATGACTCGAGCGTGTCCAGAGAAGGGCAAGGAAGCTGGTGCAGGGTCTGGAGCACAGGTCTTATGAGGAACGGCTGAGGGAACTGGGGTTGTTTAGTCTGGAGAAGAGGAGGCTGAGGGGAGACCTCATCGCCCTCTACAACTCCCTGAAAGGAGGTTGCAGAGAGGTGGGGATGAGCCTGTTTAACCAAGTAGCAAGCGATAGGACAAGAGGTAATGGCCTCAAGTTGCGCCAGGGAAGGTTTAGACTAGATATTAGGAAGCATTTCTTTCCAGAACGGGTTGTTGGGCATTGGAATGGGCTGCCCAGGGAGGTGGTGGAGTCCCCATCCCTGGAGGTGTTTAAGGGTCAGGTTGACATAGCGCTGAGGGATATGGTGTAGTTGGGAACTGTTAATGTTGGGTTGATGGTTGGACTGGATGATCTTCAAGGTCTTTTCCAACCTAGACAATTCTGTGATTCTGTGATTAAACACTGTCGATTTTCACAGACTGAAACAAAGAGCTTCACTCAACAGCCAGAATTGAGTATAACTGTTCAGCAGGGATTCTTTATTGGCAGCGCTGGGGATCGCTCCACCACAAGTGCTGCACTTACTAACAAAACTCTCTGACTAATATACACAAAAAGCATACATATGCATCAGATTGCTTAGAAAAGGCAGTCTTATGCTAATGGGTTCTCAGAATTCATTTACATAGTCTGAGCATGCGTAGTAAAAAGAGAGTGAGGGTCTTCTCCCCACCTTAGGGGTCCACATAGCCTTCCTCACACTGTCGTTAGTTGAACTTTAGGTTTCCCGTGTCACACATGGTCATGGAGTTACCTCATCCGTCCTTCAGCTCCTGTTTGTTCCAAGGAGGTTAGTTTAGACCAGCTTCCAGTCGCTTATCTTGACACTGGCGTCGTCTTAGACACTTGTTTTCTTTAGGTTCCTGCTATTAGGGATGTACTCAGGGAGTTTTTCAGACTGTCCAAGGCCTGCCTTATCTCCACTAGGCAAGGAGTTACAGGTTTCAAAACATCTTACAAGTGGGTAACTGGGTAACAACTACAGAGGGTAGTTAGAAAAAAGTATAAATGAAATTATATACATGTTTTGCTGATTAAGGATACCAATTAAACTCGGACACCAGAGTGAAAAGAGCAGGCGTATTTTACTGGTGATAACCCAATAATGTAACAGCGTAATACAGAAAACATGCAGGAAGAAAAGGCAGAATAGTGCACTTAAAGCAACAAACAGGAAAATACAGGGTAATGCATCAAATCATTACTACATGAGAGAGAGAGAGAATAGTAATTAAGAGAAATACATCACCACTTGCATATATTATCATCATCACCCAGATCCGCAGTCGCTGGGCAGCCCCGGTTACAGCGAGGATTTGGAGAGCCTGTCCCGGCAAGTGGGAAATCCTACGCGGTGCGTCCACCCGTAGGTGAGGCTTCCAAAGTCACTGCAAACAGGCCCAGCCTTATATACCAGAGATCGACAAGCCAGAATAGCTGGCACCTTTGTTTTGAGCGGAAAGTTTCTGGTTTCATTCTCCTGTTGGATTCCACCCAAAGCCTGGCCAGGGCTCGGGGGGGGGAACCAAGGGAGTTTCTAACAAAGCCAAATATGTGAGTTCTCAGCCTTGAACAAGGCTAAACAAGGGAAGTTGGATACATTCTCTCAGCATTTTGTCCTCACTACTGATTATATTCTAGGCCGCATCTTTCCCTAGTGAGCTTCCGTACTTTGTTAATGACTACATGCTAAGTTAGCAGCTTCGTCTCGGGGCCTGTTGTTCAGGCTGCAGTATTTCAATGCTTTAGCACTTTTTACATCCGCATAGGTGGGTTGTTATAACTTAGTACAGTGCCCACTAGCACAATGGTTATCAGTTATAAAATATACAGGATTCATCTATAGGTCAACTCTGGCTTGGGCCTGTTGTCCAAGCCTTAGCACTTCATTACATTACGGTAAAATATGGGAAAAATAAAAGCTAGTAAAACACA
This sequence comes from Strix aluco, assembly GCF_031877795.1. Taxonomy (NCBI): domain Eukaryota; kingdom Metazoa; phylum Chordata; class Aves; order Strigiformes; family Strigidae; genus Strix; species Strix aluco. Next base: position 44,914,378 of record NC_133970.1, on the reverse strand, counting down.
AGTGATGGTTAACATTAAAACTAAATGTCCTACTTTACAGGTCCCTGTACATTAGCAATTTCAAGTATACTTGTAGGAACTTCCCTTCAAGACCTCATCTGTGCATTCACCAGTTTCATAAATGAACCAACAAGTCCGTGCAAATTACTGTTGTAACAAAGCGACAGCATTATTTGTCTGCCCTTACTGTGTTATGGAAATTATGCATGCCAGCCACCATAACAGGGTTAGACTCTAGGTTTCTGCTGAATCAATGAGCCAAAAGGAGGTTCTTCTATAAAGTCCTTTTTATTAATAGTGCTACAGCTTGAGCTAGTTGCCTCTGAAGAGGGACCTCAAACGAAGAAGTCCCTGGGCAATCATACCCTTACAATCTAAATTCCCCACCCCTCATGTGACAGTTCAGACCAGTAGTAATATCAGGGTCTAGGGTCTTCCTGTTCTTCATTGGGTCCCTTCATTGTCTCTAGGTGGGCTGTTTCTTTTCTTATTGCGTTCAGTTTGTGTGTGGTGGGATTTTGGTAGCAGGGGAAGGGGCTATAGCAGCGGCCACTGTGAGAAGCTTCTCGAAGCTCCCCCTTGGCTCCAAGTCGGACCTGCCTCTGGCCAAGGCCAAGCCAATTAGCAATGGTGGCTGCACCTCTGTGATAACGTATTTAAGAAGGGGAACCTGAGAGGGGGAGTTGAAGTTATGAGGAGGAGTTGTGAGGGAGACACCTATGCAAACACTGAGCAGCAGCAGCACTGGAGCAGAGTCTTCCCTGCAGCCTGTGGTGAGAGGGCAGGCTGTGCCCCTGCTGCCCACAGAGATCACTGGTGGAGCAGATGCTCACCTGCACACCATGGAGGACCCCACGCCAGAGCAGGTGGCTGCACCCAAAGAAGGCTGGGACTCTGAGGGGAGCCCGTGCTGTTATAGTTTGGCGCTGGGAGGATTACAACCCGCAGTAGGGACCCACACCAGAGCAGTTTGTGAAGAACTGCAGCCTGTGGGAAGGACTCACGTCAGAGGAAATCTGTGGAGGACTGTCTCCTGTGAGAGGGACCCCACACTGGAGCAGGGGAAGAGTGTGAGGAGTCTTCCCCTTGAGGAGGAAGGAGTGGTGGGACCATAACCCTCATTCCCTGCACCGCTTGGAGGGAGGAGGTAGAGAAATCGGGAGCAAAGCTGAGCCTGGGAAGAAGGGAGGGGTGGGGAGAAGGTGTTTTTAAGATGCGATAATGCTTCTCACTGTCCTACTCTCTTAAGCGTTGTTGGTGGTGGTGTTTGAATTAAATTGATGTTCTTTTTCTTCTCCTAACGAGTCTGTCTTTTGCCTGTGACCATAATTGGTGAATCATCCCTCTTTGTCCTTATCTCGATCCCTGAGCCTTTTGCTTCATTTTCTCCTTCCCATGCCTGAGGGGGAAAGAGTGAGTGAGTGGCTTCATGGCTCTCAGTTGCCCTCTGGGCTCAAACCATGACACTTATTTAAGGTTGCAGCTTCTGTTAATGCAGCTTCCTTATCTTCTGGCTTGAACCCTCTCTGAGATGTTCTTTTACTCGACTAGGTAAAAGTTCAACATATCTAGGTGAATGTTCACAGCTTGTGGCCTAAGGCTTCAGCAAATTTAGCTACTAATGCCAAGCAAGTTATGCTAAACAAGTTCTATATAAGTAGTATACCAAATTGCACAACTGTGAGATCAAAACAAATACATGGGTGTGTTCTGATTGCTGAAGGAAAATGCCTATGTTTCCTCTACCAGATGTGCTTTGGAAAGTTATGTTGCTGTATTTTGTGCAAGTGATTATGTTACTTAATGTAATCTGCCAAAATATTCTGGAAGCTTGACTGACGGGGAGCCTGGAACTGCTTACACCCCCAGCTCTTTACCAGCATGAATCAACACACATGATTATCTTTAGCTTCCCTCATTGAACCAACATCCTTTTGTTACATAACCATTCTTATATGCAGGGCACACACACCGTGTTTGTGGGAGTGTCAGCTCTGCACAGCTGTGGGAGATTCAATACTTAAGAGCCAAATTGACATCAGCTGGGGAGTTTGACGAAGGTGGAGAACTCTGCTTCGTGAGCCAGGCAGGAGCTCTGTCCTGCACTGGCTTGGAGAAGTGCTAGCTCTGCTCTGTACCGGCCCAGAGAAGCAGCAATGCTTGGAGGAGAAGCAGGCCTTGGAAGAAAAGTCAGCTCAGAGAAAGTATGGAACTGTTTTTGGGAAAGAGGGCTGATGACTGTCTAGTTGCTGATTTGCTTATCATGAAGTAAGAGCTAAAGTAGCGAGAGCATAAGTATGTACCATTTTAATAATAAAGGACTTTCCTTCTGCACTTCAATGGAGAGTCTGTGCCTCACTTGCCACATGTGTTCTTCTTTTAGAATTTAAATTGACTGGTACTTGAAATAAGTATCACTAAGGGGCATCAAAAACTGCACTGAAATACTACTCAGCAAGTCTAAGCATTCCTTTCCATGGTGCCCAGTTCTGTTCCTGTAGCTCCAAGTCCCCACAGCTGAAGAAAACGGCTGAGCAACACCTAACAGCTCAAACAGAGCTGCTGGTTTATTTGGCTATGACTTGCGGAAACAGACTCTACAACTCGAATAGAGTTCTAAAGCAGGTATGTTTACTCTGGCCAGGGTGCAAGGGGATTTCTCCACAAAGCTTGCACACCCACAGCACATTTTACCAAAAACTTATCGAGTGTGGCTATACATATTCATTGGATTACATAACACAAACATACATATGCATGAGTAAGGCTGGGTTAGTTCTAGAGGCTGATGTCAGCAGTTTATGTTCTCTTTGCACCTGCGCATTGCCTCCTGGGGGGCGTCTTTGGGGGGGGGGCTTTGGGAGGAAGGCTCACAGTCCTCCTCACCTTGTACTTTTCCTCGGAGCATGCGCAGATTCTCTTGGCCAACTTCTTGAATAACAAGAGTGTTTTCAGCCGGTTTACTCATTCTCTCTTATCTAAAAGTGCCAGTGTATCCATTTCTACCGTCCATATATGGCTATTGTATTCATTACCAAGACTAAACTAGTTAGAGCACATCTGCTTTCCAAGGACATGTTTCTTATTTTTGCTGAACACTGTAGTTCTTGGTAGGTTTCCACAGAAAACTGCTTTGTTTTGATGAACACAGTAGCAGCAGCCCTTGGTAAGCTTCCGCAGAACAGTCAGGGCAAACAGGATTATTAAGCAATATTCAGAAATCATTATAAGTTGCTATAAGTAAATAAGTTGCAAAGCAGGTGATCATTTCCTTGTATCAGATGAGGCACCTTAGTAAAAGATAAAAAGTTAGCAACACTGGCTATAACCAACCCCTCTGCTATCTTGTCTGAATGTTGGCAACATGAAATACAAGTTTCTCTTCTAGGCCACAGTCTTCAGGGGCATCTATAGTCAGCCAGGCTTTGTATGTTGTCACCAGCTGAAAACATATTAATCCAAATACACAGGCATGGTAATTTAATTTGTCAAAACAGACACAATGATCATCCCTTTGTCAGGTCCTGCTCAGATGAGGGAGACAAGTGACTCAGATTCGCAAATCCCCAATGGAGCGGACAACAAGTCTCCAAGTCCAAACATTTATTAACTACCCACAATGTACTAATTGAGCACACGATAGTTGGCTAAGTATATAGCAAGTTGTGGCAAGCAATACAATATGCCTTGCATTTCTTAATGGGAAAGGGAAAAGAGGGAGATAGAGGGAATGGGGAAATACAGATCACCGGTCTGGGTTTCTGCGCTGATCCTGCTGCCGAGGGTTCCAGGAGGCATCCATATTTTTTACTTGCATCCATCTTCTTCGCTTCACTGCAATCTCCAGGGCCCCCCCCTTTCTCTGCCCTGCCCCCTTGATTTATACACCCTTTCCTTGGGTCTGTCCCCTAGGTTGACCCACATACCTACGTATCCCATGTACGGCGAGGGGTAAGGTGTTTCATGGGATGATGTAATTAGCATGATCATGTTGGCCCTCATTAGCATATTGAGGGGTGTTAACTTTAATATGCATTCCGTGGATAATGAAGCAAAGGTCATTCACCGGACAGATGGCCCTTGAAGTTTTGGCCAGGTGCCCCAGAGCAGAGCCGTCCTGTCTCCACAGGGCTCCCTCCTCCAGTCCCATCTTGTGTTATTGGGGCAGCCTTATCAGCTTCGACCTCCACAGAATGCACCCTGTGACTCATAGTTTTGTCTTGCGAGTGTTTGAGGCATTTCTTTGATCAGCCTCAACTTTTGCTTTCTCAGGCTGTTTTTCTTAGTTTCTCACAGGCCTGGTTTCTCGTCTCTCACATCCCACCCCGTGACTCAAACACTCCAAGTTCTTCTTTGACCGTTGTGATCCCAAAAGGTATAGGGAAAAGGAAGACAGAAGGTGAGAGAGCATATAGCTAATTGCTGCAAGGCATACTATTAAAAGCAAAAATTTGCATAATATCACAATACTAATATTTACAAGCCATCTTCCCCACCCCGTGAGTCCTGAGGATCCCAGTGATGTGACCCATGACCCAGGGTTCCATCCATCAAACCAGTCCATCGGTCGAAAAAGTTCTCACTTCCTGTTGGTGATCTTCTTCATCATGGCACGGGTCTCCTCTATAGAGGTGGTGGCATTGTGGATGGGGATGCAGCGTTCTTCCTCAGTTAGACTCAGCACACCGCACAGTCCATGTGCCTTCAGCAATGCTAGCCGGATTCTGCAATGCCATCTTAGATGCTTGTTGGGTCTGCACCTTTAATTCCTTAAAGGCATACCTTGTTAGTACATATAATTGCTAAATTAAATTTTCTAAAACTATTTGAGGTTACACAATCCCATTAGCAGGTCTATAAGGATTTAAATGGGAATACAATTTAATATTCAGGTACAATTCATTAATGCTTAATTTGTGGGATCAGACCCCTCCAGCCAGTCTTTGATTACTTCATCTTGCTGTTGGTGGATGTGGTGTTGTCAGGAGCACATCCAGTTATATGAGCTAGCACTGTGATCTGTTTGGTATTTGCAAGCACCAGTTTGCAGTCACAGGTGACTCACAGGCTTCCTTTATTTTGGAGGTGATTCCCAATAAGGAAACTTAAGGCACAACTCCAGGTTAGCCTTCCAATAAGTGAACTCATTAAATGTACCTGTAAAATTTCCTGGATTGTTGATTGTAATTGATTGGCAATGATTTATTCCACACTCAGCAGGTATGATTCCACACATTATATAATAATGTAAGCAGATTACAAATAATAACTAGCCAATAATGCCTACAACCATTGAAAGTGCTAAAAGTAACATAGGTCTCCTGTTGTCCAGGATCAATGCCCTGTAAAACACATATATACATGACAAAACAATGGTGGTTAGAAAGAAGGGACAATCCACCTGGTGTTGATACAGAATTCTTTCCCATGGGCATCAGTAGCCACCCATGAACAAATATTGATGGGAGTTTTTAGGGTTAGGGGTACTTGCCCCACGGTGGGCAAGTCTACTAGAACAGGTTGCCCAGGATAATGGAGCAGGTTTGCAGGGTCTTTAGTCTCTTTTTTCCCAGCGAGTATGGACGGAGGCTTAGGACAGAACGCGGTAAGTCGTGGGCACCCATTAATTCCCCACCGGCTGTTTATCTTCATTACTGCGTCTGGCACCCGTTGTGGCCATCCTGGTTCGAGGGGTTTTAGGGCCTGCTTTAACAGTCCATTGGTGCGTTCCACAATCCCATTTGCTTGGGGATAGTATGGAGTATGGAAAATCCACTGAATTCCTTCATCTCGAGCCCACTCCTGAACCACCCCGGCAGTAAAGTGACTACCGTTGTCTGATTGGATCGATTTGGGCTTAGGCAAGCAGCTAAACCAGCGTTTTAACCCCTTCACCGTATTTTCTGCAGTTGCTCGAGATACAGCTTCTGCTTGGGTTAGGCCCGACACTATTTCCACCCCCACCAATACAGAGCGTTTTCCCTCGGAGCGCTGGAAAGGGCCAATGTAATCCACCTGGTTGTTTAGTAGGTGGGCAGGGTGATTTCCTGACTGGGTCTGTCCCACTGCAGCAGCATCAGAGCCACCGATCAGAACATCGTCAATATATTGATATATCCTGACCCCTTCCCTTGGAGGGATTTGAGCAAGCTCCTGTGCTAGTGCATAATGAGCGATGGTCGGCGAATGGCGGTATCCCTGGGGGAGACGTGTAAAAGTAAATTGCACGCCTTCCCATGTAAAGGCAAAGCCATCTCTGTCTGCCTCCTGTATGGGGACCATAAAGAACATATCTTTCACATCAATAGTTGCTAAGATCTGGTGGGCTTGTTCCTGTATGGTTGCAACCAGTTCAGCTATGTTAGGCACTGCAGCTGTTAGAGGACCTGTATTGGCATTTAATCGCCGATAGTCAATTGTCAGTCGCCACTTGCCGTTAGGTTTACGGACTGGCCACACTGGGGAATTATAGGGTGAGTGAGTTGGAACGATTATCCCTTGCTGCCGCAGCTCTGCTATTACCGGAGCGATCCCCTCCCTGGCACCTAACGGTAAGGCGTAAGGTTTCACATTAACAGTTTTAGAAGGAGGAAGCGCAGGCGCTTGCTGTAAAAGTCTGATAGAGGCAGTTGGGGACCCAAATTTCCATTCCCTTCCTTTTGAATCCACCCAGGCTTGTCCCTTCAATAGGTCAAGTCCCAGGATATTTGTGGGGAAATTTCCCAGGATCATCATAGCCTCTGTTGCAGTTTCATTCCCAGGTAACCAGCATTTCACCCGAGCAGTCAGCTGTGGCTTAGAGTCCCCGAAAACATCTGTAACCCAGATCTGCTTTTTGTCAGCAATTATGCCATTCCGCTTGGCAACCTCCGCTTGGAGTGCTGAGATCTGAGCACCCGTATCTACTAGAAATGTAACTGGAGTTTTAAGGGGACCGAGCGGAAAGGTAATCAACAAGTCTCCTTTAGTATTCTCTGTGAGCCTCCTTAAGTGGACCCACCCGCCATCCCCCGGCTCACTTACTGGGGATGGCGCATCCAGTTTCCCGACCCTAAATCAATCAAGTCCTCTTCAGGGGCAGTTGGTGTTTGAGAAGCAATTACCACCATCTCGTTAGGTTTCAGTTCTGTCCCTCCCTTCGCCCAAAAGGTCTGCTTGGTTGGAGGGGGCAGCTTTCTTTTGTCTTTCCAGGCTCGAATGAGCTTTTCTAAACCTGTAGTAGGCATACGGTCCATTAACTCTCGGGGAATCCCCTGTCCAATTCCCTTAGTCCACAAGAGGTTTCTCTTTGCTCTTAAAACTTGCAGAGGGGGAGGAGACGGATTTTCCTGCTGTTCCACTCTGCGTACCGAGGGCTTAGGTTTACCCGTTCCCCCGGTAAGGCCCATTCTCCAGCTGTAATTTATTAAATCCTGAGCTATCTCTCCCCAAGTCATGGGTTCTCCCCCTGCCCGTCTCCCCCCTCGTGGGGCTAATGCATTCTGCAAACGATCTTGTAATTGTACTGCATGTGATTTCAAAGAGTCCGGCAAGCCCCGAATCAGGGGAGTCATTTGATCGGGGTTAGCAACTAATAGCATCGGGGCAGGCTGCTGCGGAACCAAACGCCTGTCATGCATTAACTGGAGACAAGCAGCCTTCTGCAGACTTTCAGTCAAATGATTTATGGTTGGGGTCTCAATACATACTGGATCCCCCCTTTCCAAGGGGTCCAGACCCCCAGCCCAATAAGCAGCTCGTTGAGTTAACGACCACGGCTCTCTCTGGTCGTCAGTAACTAAGAAAACCCCTGGCCCCCAGTACCCCTGGGCCTCATCTTCTGATAACAAGATTTGGTCGCCACCAGTCAAGGATACCCTCCACACGGATTCAGTCTCAGTTTCCTGAGCTCGTCTGGTATATTTCTCCTGAATTTTCACAAGCTCAGTCGCTGGATATGGTGTAGTTCGAATGGTGACCTGCGGAGCTCTTCCACCCTGACCCTCGGTGGTCTCCGTTTTAATTAATGGTCTTAAATTTGCCCCCTCATTTTTGGGGTAAAAAATTTCTCGGCTTATCTCTAACTCCTTTGTTGGGTACAAGGGTGTGACTGCTGCTTTTGCCAGACTCGTAACTCCCTGTTCACTACCCGGAACAGAGCCGAGATCTGTCCGGCTGCAGGTTTCTTGTTCATTCCTCTCTTTTTCGGACCGTGAGATTTTTTCTCGGTCCAAGACATCCAACAGAGCCGTGTGAAGTTGCTGAGTGGTGTTACGCTCATCAGCTAATTGGCTTTTCAGAACTTCAGTTTGCTCTTGCCACAGTTTAGCTTTTTGTTCAGTAACCTAATGTTCCTCGACCAATTGATCCTGGAGAGCTTTTACCAAATCTTGTAAGGATTTGATCATTTCCCCTTCTAGTTCTTTCTTAACATGTTTATCTTTTTGGGCTGCAGTCAGTGCTGCCCTAATACAGCGCACACTACAGCTTTTCCTTTGCCTGGTCACGACCCTTGCAGCCCCGCAAGCACACTGATATAGCTTGCCACAACTTGCTATATACCTAGCCAATTATCGTGTGTTCAATTAGTACATTGTGGGTAGTTAATAAATGTTTGGATTTGGAGACTTGTTGTCCGCTCCGTTGGGGATTTGCGAATCTGAGTCACTTGTCTCCCTCATCTGGGCGGGACATGACAGCAGGCACCTTGAAGTTCCTGAAAGAGTTACCAGGAGTTCTTCCATTATCCCAGAAATTTATGAGAGATCTGGAAGTCCTAGAAACAGAGCCCAAAAACTGCTGTGCAAAACTGCTGTGTTTGTTGGCTACCTCTGTTAGCTGTGCTCAAGCTGTTCTCCTTGATGGGACTTGGATAGAAAAGAGTATAGAATCATAGAATTGTTTGCGTTGGAAGGGACCTTTAAAGGTCACCTAGTCCAACTGCCCCTGCAACAAGCATCTACAACTAGATTAGGTTGCTCAGAGCCTGACCTTGAATGTTTCCAGGGATGGGTCATCTACCACCTCTCTGGGAAACCTGTTCCAGTGTTTCACCACTGTCCTGGTTTAGCTAGGATAGGGTAAAGTTTCCCCAGCAGTGGGGGGAAGCTCTAGCCGGGTTATTCATATACCATGCTGACATCACATCCTGGCACCAAAGCGCGGGAAGAATCGGTGAGCGCGTGGGGTTTGTGCAACCGGTCCTCTCACTGCTGTATCGGTACATACCTTGCTCTGTCCATTGTTATTACTGTTACTGTTATTGTTATTGTTTGTTGGGTTGCTGTTGCACTGTTGTATTAAACCTCTCCTTATCTCAGCCCCGGGGTTTGTATTTCACTCCCTTTGTGGGGGAGGGGCAGTGGCCGCGTGGTCTCAGACCTCGGCAGGGACTAAACCACCACAACTTTTGGCACCCAACGTGGGGCACGAGAGGGCTGAGATAAGGACAAAAGGACAAGGTGTGTTAGAGCAATCTGGTAGGTGTAATTTTTTTCTGTTTTTATTTGTATTGTTTGATAAGGAACGTTTGCAATGCTGGCCAATTCGCTTGCGTGGTGGGGCTGGATTAATCCTCATCTCCACTGTGTGCTCCTAGTACTGGTGTTTGTTGTCGGTGGAAAATGTGTCAAGGGTTTTATTTTGCTGTACTGGCTACTGTCTGCTTATAATGGGTTTGTGTCACTGCTTGTAGGGGTGAACCGGTACCTGTTTGCTGCCTGGTCTTTTGTTTGGGGTCTCACCCCCTCTGTGGGTGAGCCAGGGGAAGAGATCCTCTCGGTTTTTGAGAGTTTCAGCTATCCCTGGAGCACCCAGGCCAGTGTGCTTGTGGCTCTGTGCTTTCTGAATGTCTGCCAGATCTTGTTTTGGGCCATGCGGTACTTCTCCAACAATAGCACCACCCGGAAACCTGTGGGGACTCAGAAGGAGTCCCTGCAAGAAAATGGACGTGTGAGCAATCCTGTGTATGAGCGAGGATGTGACGAGGGACTGACCCTGGAAGAATGAGGAAGAACCCAGGAAGGTAAACAGCTTCAGGGTGAGGGCCTGGGCCGGGAAGAAGTTTGTACAATGTCGATGTGGCAGTTTTCATCCAACCAGAAGAGAGCCTAAGGAGCATGTGCAAAGCTACCTGTCAAATCAGAAAGAATTGTACCATGTGATTGTATCTCGTGATTCTCACCTTCAGGATAAAAGGCTTGTCCACCATATTAAAGAGGCATTGCTTAATCACTGTGTGATGGTTTGCATGCGTTTAACTCCCGCATCAATCTTCTGCAGGAAACCTGCCCCAGGGGCAGATAGTTATAAACGGCAAGGTGTGTGGGAGAAGATGGGCAAGTGCCTGAGTCAGTGGTCACCCCCAACGTTCTGGGATTTCACTCCCGAACAAGTGCAGAGTCCTGATAAACTGGTGGAGGGTTTGGAAAAGGTGTGCTGCCAATCTGACAAACCCCGGGAGACACAAATCCTTGCGATGTGCTGGGGCCTTGCCCATGCTTACCGTGTCATCTTTAACGCTGTTCACTGCCCTCAAGGGGGAGAAAGGGCTGCAGGGTCTGAGAGTGAACTTACTGGTACAGCAGCTGGGCCAGGGGGACAGGCAGTGCCAGTACCAGTCGCCCCGATACAGAAAACCAAATATACCAAAAAATCCCCTCGCAGTGTACAGGGTGGTGATGAACCAGGCCCATCACGAGAGCAGGAGGAAGAGCCGGAGGTAACCATCCGATCTCTATCCCTGAGTGAGTTGCGAGATATGCGGAAGGATTTTGGCCGCCTTCCAGGTGAGCAAATTTGCACCTGGCTGCTCCGATACTGGGATAGTGGAGCTGCTGGTTTGGAATTGGAGGGGAGAGAGGCCAAGCAGCTGGGACCTTTAGCCAAGCAGGCTGGTATTGACAAGGCAATAGGGAAACAGGCTCAAACCCTCAGCCTTTGGAGGCGACTCCTGCTCGCTGTGAGGGAGAGGTACCCCTACAAGGATGATGCTCTATGTCGGTTAGGCAAGTGGACCGACATGGAGAAAGGCATTCAGAACCTCAGGGAATTGGCTGTGTTTGACATGGTTTATGGTGATCTGAATGATGAGCAGTCACCAATGGATCCACATCAGGCCCCTTGCACACAGCTGATGTGGCAGAAGTTCCTGCAAAGTGGACCAGAGGCACATTCCAAAGCGTTAGCAGTAGCGTCCTGGTGGCGAGACACTCAGACAGTGGACGAAGTGATTGGCCAGCTCCGGCAATATGAGGGAAATCTCCCTTCCTCCCAACATGCTTTGGTTTCAGCTGTAGAGGAACTGTCTCAGAGGCTCCAGAAAGTGGAAGAGGACATGTCCTACGTTCCACCTGCACGAGCCGATGTCTCAGCCATTAGAAGCAGGCGCTTCCCCACCCAAGAGAAGGGCAGTGGAAGACACACACCACAGGGCACCCTGTGGTTCTTCCTCCGCGACCATGGGGAAATCATGAGAAGGTGGCATGGACAGCCCACTTCCGCCCTAGCTGCACGAGTACAGCAGCTGAAAGGGAAGACCACCATGAAAGGGGAGTCTTCCAAGAGAGACGCAGCTCCAGTGTCTAGTCAGAAATCCCCCAGACAGAATAGAATGGCCAACATTATGCTTGAACCTCTTGAGGGGACCAGGAAGTCATTCTTGCAGGAGTCACTCTTAGATCAAGTGAGTGATGGTGAGCAGGATTAGAGGGGCCCTGCCTCCAGCCAGGTGGAGGAAAGGGATAATCGGATTTACTGGAAGGTGTGGATCCGATGGCCTGGCACATCAGACCCACAAGAATATAAGGCCTTGGTAGACACTGGCGCACAGTGCACCCTGATGCCATCAAGCCACAGTGGGGTCGAACCCATCTGCATCTCCGGAGTGACAGGGGGGTCCCAACAGCTGACCCTATTAGAAGCTGAAGTAAGCTTAACTGGGAAGGACTGGCATAAGCACCCCATTGTGACTGGCCCAGGTGCCCCGTGCATCCTAGGTATAGATTACCTCAGGAGAGGGTACTTTAAAGACCCAAAAGGGTACCGGTGGGCCTTTGGTATAGCTGCCCTGGAGGAGGTTGAGCAATTGTCCACCTTACCCGGCCTCTCAGAGGACCCCTCGGTGGTGGGGTTGCTTAAGGTTGAAGAGCAGCGAGTGCCAATTGCCACCAAGACGGTGCACCGGCGGCAGTACCGCACTAACCGAGATTCCCTGGTCCCCATCCATCAGCTGATCCGTTGACTAGAAAGCCAGAAGGTGATCAGCAAGACTCACTCACCTTTCAACAGCCCTATATGGCCAGTGAGAAAACCTAACGGCGAATGGAGACTGACCGTGGACTACCGTGGCCTGAATGAAGTTACGCCAGCGATGAGTGCTGCGGTGCCGGACATGCTAGAGCTCCAGTATGAGCTGGAGTCGAAGGCAGCCAAGTGGTACGCCACGACTGACATCGCTAACGTGTTCTTCTCCATCCCAATAGCACCAGAGTGCAGGCCACAGTTTGCATTCACTTGGAGGGGTATCCAGTACACCTGGAATCGATTGCCCCAGGGGTGGAAACACAGCTCCAGCATTTGCCATAGACTGGTCCATACTGCACTGGAGAAAGGTGGGGCTCCAGAACACCTGCAGTTCATTGATGATATCATTGTATGGGGGGACACAGCTGAGGAAGTCTTTGAGAAAGGAAAGAAGATAATTGAAATCCTCCTGAAGGCTGGTTTTGCCATCAAGCGACAGAAAGTTAAGGGGCCTGGAAGGGAGATTCAGTTCCTAGGAATAAAATGGCAAGATGGGCATCGCCACATCCCAATGGAGGTGATAAACAAGATAACAGCCATGGCCCCACCAACCACTAAAAAGGAGACTCAGTCCTTCCTGGGCGCTGTGGGGTTCTGGAGGATGCACATCCCAAACTACAGCCTGATTGTGAGCCCTCTCTACCACGTAACCCGCAAGAAGAACGATTTTAAATGGGGCCCAGAGCAACAACAAGCCTTTGAACAAATTAAGCAGGAGATTACCCAGGCAGTGGCTCTCGGGCCAGTCCGGGCAGGGCAGGAGATTAAGAACGTGCTCTACACCGCAGCCGGGGAGAATGGCCCTTCCTGGAGCCTTTGGCAGAGAGCAGATGGGGAATCCCGAGGCCGACCTCTAGGCTTTTGGAGCCGGGGATACAAAGGCTCTGAAGCTAACTATACCCTGACTGAGAAGGAGATACTGGCAGCGTACGAAGGAATTCGAGCTGCCTCAGAAGTGGTCGGCACTGAGACACAGCTCCTCCTGGCACCCCGACTGCCGGTGCTGGGATGGATGTTCAAAGGAAAGGCTCCCTCCACACATCATGCAACAGATGCCACGTGGAGTAAATGGGTTGCGTTGATAACACAACGGGCTTGAATAGGGAACCTCGACCACCCAGGCTAAGTGGAAATGATCATGAACTGGCCAGAGAGCAAAGATGCTGGGATGTCACCAGAACAAGAGGTGAAACGTGCTGAGGAGGCCCCACCATATAACGAGCTGCCAGAGGAGGAGAAGCGATATGCCCTGTTCACTGATGGGTCTTGCCGCATTGTGGGAAAACATCAACGATGGAAGGCTGCGGTGTGGCATCCCACATGAGAAACCACTGAAGCTGTTGAGGGACAAGGTGAATCGAGCCAGTTCGCAGAGGTGAAAGCCACCCAATTGGCTTTGGAGATGTACTGGGTCTGGCTGAGCCGGAATTGGTTTTCCCCTCTAGCAGCCCCCGTGGTGCTGTGTTTTATGTTGGGAGCTGGCAGGGTGTTGATAGCACCCTGGTGGTGTGGCTACTGCTGAGTGGTGCTTACACAGCACCAAGGCTCTTTCCGACATTTCCCCCCCCACAGTGGGATGGGGTGGGCAAGATCTTGGGAGGGGACACAACCAGGACAGCTGACCCCAACTGACCAAAGGGATATTCCAGACCATCTGACGTCTGCTCAGTATAAAGCTGGGAGAAAGGAGGAAGGGGGTGGGGTCACCCTTGGTCCTCTGAGGCAACCACTCCGCGTATGGGAGCCCTGCTTCCTGAGAAGGCCCGACATCGCCTGTTCATGGGAAGTAGAGAATAAATCTGTTTGCTTTTTTTTGCTTCCACGCGCGGACCTTTGCTTCGCTTTGCTTATATTGAAACTCCTTTTGTTTTACCCACAAGGGTCGTTCTTTTTTTCCTATCTTATTTTCTTTCCCCTCTTTGCCCTGTTGAGAAAAAAAAGAAGGGGGAAGGTGGGGAAGTGATAGAGCGACTTGGTGGGTACCTGGCATTTAGCCAAGGTCAAACCACCACAGTCTATTTTGGCGCCCAACGTGGGGCAGGACAACGGCAGTTTTATATTAATTGTGCTATAGCTATAGCAGTTAGTAAGCGACAAGCTCTTGTGCTGGTCACGGGTTTGTTGATTGCTCTGCTTATCTTGATTTTGCTAAGCTCGGGAACATGCTGGAAGAAATTGGGAACATCATGAGTGGTTTTATTCTGCAGGCTCCCGAGGTACTTATTCACCCTTATGTTAGCTCTTTGATACTGTTCATTAATGCTGTTCGCCTGTTGTGGGCTGTGTGGAGCTCGGTAGGTTTTTGGTGTAAGAGAAGGCAAATTTTGGGTGAGCCAATACCAAAATGTGCCCTGAGGCGGCCTGTCCCTGGGTGGCAGGGGGAGTGGAAGGATTTGGGCAGATTCCTAGGACGGTTATCACCTCCTGTAGCCTGGGATCTTACCCCTGAACAGGCAAGCAACCCCGCAAAATTGACACAACACCTGATAGAAGGGTGCCTTGCCTATCCCAGTGAAAATCAGCAACTCCCAGCGCTGTACTGGGGCCTGGCCTGTGCTTATCGAGCTGCAGTTCAGTGCTCTCAAAGGACTGTGGTGGAGATGGGAACTCAAACAAAAACAACAACAGCAGAGATTGCCCCAGTAGTAAAAAAGAAACAGTGGACAAGGAGAACAACAGGGCCATACCCTCGATTAATAAGGGACGAAAAAGAGGAGGAAGAAGCGGGTCCTTCAGCAAAGGGGTCAGAAGAGGGAATAACAGAACTCAAACAGGAGGCAGAAACTACCCGGTCCCTGACGTCATCAGAACTGCGAGATCTGCGGAAAGACTATCGCCGCCAGCCGGGTGAGCGGATTGCTGCCTGGCTGCTTCGATGCTGGGGTAATGGGGCTGATGCTCAGCAGCTGGAAGGTAAGGAAGCCCAACAGCCATCCTCATATTCTGCCAGCTTGGCTGCGATGTACTATCCAGAAATGGATGTGGGAGAAGGACTAAGATGTATGCCAACTGTGGAGGCAGTCTCTTCCTGGCTTCAGAACTTTGAAGAGAGTCTTGGTACCTCCTCATCTCTACGGGCGAGTGCCTTAGATGTCAGGAGCACCCCAAGAAATCAGTTCTCTTCCGCCCCAGTCAGAGGGAAAGGGAAACCCAGGCGCATGACACGTGGCGAAATTTGGTTCTTCCTGCGTGACCAGGGGGAGGACATGAGGAAGTGGGATGGTCAACCCACCTTCAAGTTGGAAGCTCGTGTACATGAATTGCGAGGAAAGACCCCTGCCAAGAAGAAGACATCCAAGAAGGTTGTTAATGTAGCTGGTGTGAAACCGCAAGAAAGTAATCAGCGATCTCCCAGATACAGGAAGACTGAGATCACCTCCCTTGGCCCTGATGAAGGAGTCTCCGGCCTGGCACGGCAAGGGTCAGACAGTGAATACTCTGACCAAGAACAGGAATAGAGGGCCCCTGCCTCCAGCCAGGAGGAGGAAAGGGATGATCGGGTGTATTGGACAGTGTGAATTCGATGGCCTGGCACATCAAATCCACAGAAGTACCAGGCTTTAATCGACACCGGGGCACAGTGTACATTAATGCCATCAAGTTATAGAGGGGCAGAACCTATCTGGATCTCAGGAGTGACAGGCGGATGTCAAGAACTGTCAGTACTGGAGGCCGAGGTTAGCTTGACCGGGGACAAGTGGGAAAAACATCCCATTGTAACTGGCCCGGAAGCCCCTTGTATCTTGGGCATTGACTACCTCAAGAGGGGGTACTTCAAAGACCCAAAAGGATACCGATGGGCTTTTGGTGTGGCCAGTGTGAACACAGAGAAGGTCAAACAGTTGTCTAATCTGCCTGGCCTCTCGGAAGATCCTTTTGTTGTAGGACTGTTGCGAGTTGAAGAACAACAGGTGCCAATTGCTATGAGGACCCTGCACTGACGGCAGTATCGCACGAACTGAGACTCTCTGGCTCCCATCCAAGAACTGATCCGTCAACTGGAGACCCAAGGTGTCATCAGTGAGACACATTCGCCTTTTAATAGCGCAATATGGCCAGTGCAAAAGTCTGACGGAGGGTGGAGGTTGACAGTAGACTATCGTGGCCTGAACGAAGTGACGCCACCACTGAGTGCTGCTGTACCAGATATGTTAGAGCTCCAATATGAACTGGAGTCAAAGGCAGCCAAGTGGTACGCCACAATCGACATTGCCAATGCATTCTTTTCAATTCCTTTGGCAGAAGAGTGCAGGCCACAGTTTGCTTTTACGTGGAGGGGTGTCCAATATACCTGGAATCGACTGCCCCAGGGGTGGAAGCACAGCTCCACTATTTGTCATGGACTAATTCAAACTGCACTGGAAAAGGGTGATGCCCCTGAACATCTACAGTATATCGATGACATCATTGTGTGGGGCAACAAGGCAGAAGAAGTGTTCAAGAAAGGACAAAGAGTAATTGAGATTCTTCTGAGAGCTGGGTTTGCCATAAAGAAAAGCAAGGTCAAGGGACCAGCACAGGAGATTCAGTTCTTGGGAATAAAATGGCAAGATGGACGCCGTCATGTGCCTATGGAGGTTGTCAACAAGATAGCAACTATGTCTCCACTGACCAACAAGAAGGAAACACAAGCTTTCTTAGGACTTGTGGGATTTTGGAGGATGCACATTCCAGGTTACAGTCAGCTGGTGAGCCCTCTCTATCAAGTAACCCAAAAGAAGAACCATTTTGAGTGGGGTCTTGAGCAACAACAAGCCTTTGAGCACATCAAACAGGAGATAGCTCGGGCGGTAGCTCTTGGGCCTGTTCGGCCAGGACCAGCTGTGCAAAATGTACTTTACACATCAACTGGGGAGCATGGCCTCACATGGAGCCTCTGGCAGAAGATACCAGGTGAAACTCGGGGTCGACCATTAGGATTTTGGAGCCGGGGATATCGAGGATCAGAAGCCCACTACACTCCGACTGAAAAGGAGATACTAGCAGCAGATGAGGGGATTCGAGCCGCTTCCGAAGTTGTTGGTACAGAAGCACAGCTCCTCTTGGCACCGCGAGTGCCTGTATTACATTGGATGTTCAAAGGAAACATCCCTTCTACGCACCATGCAGCCAGTGCTACCTGGAGTAAATGGGTGGCGTTAATCACGCAACGAGCTCGACTGGGAAAACCCAACCGTCCAGGAATCCTGGAAGAGATCCTGGACTGGCCAGAAGGTAGAGATTTTGGAGCACTGCCTGAGGAGGTGGCTTGTGCCCAAGAAGCACCGCCATATAACGAGTTACCAGAAGATGAAAGGCGGTATGCTCTGTTTACTGATGGATCCTGTCGTGTGGTAGGAAACCATCGGAAGTGGAAAGCTGCTGTGTGGCGTCCCACAAGACAAGTCATTGAGGCCACTGAAGGAGAGGGCGAGTCAAGTCAGTTTGCAGAAGTAAAAGCGATCCAACTAGCCCTAAAGATTGCTGAACGAGAAAAGTGGCCAGTACTGTATCTCTACACTGACTCCTGGATGGTGGCTAACGCCCTGTGGGGGTGGCTACAGGAGTGGAAGAAGACCAATTGGCAGCGCAGAGGTAAACCCATCTGGGCTACTGCACTGTGGCAGGACATCGCTGCCCGAGTGGAAAACGTGGCTCTAAAGGTACGTCATGTAGATGCCCACATGCCCAAAAGCCGTGCCACCGAAGAACATCAAAACAATGAGCAAGTAGACAAGGCTGCCAAAATGGAAGTAGCTCGACTGGACCTGGACTGGGAGCGCAAGGGTGAGCTATTTGTAGCTCGATGGGCCCATGAAACATCCGGGCATCTCGGGAGAGATGCAATGTACAGATGGGCTCGTGATCGAGGGGTGGACCTGACCATGGAGGCCATCTCACAGGTCACTCGTGAATGTGAAACATGTGCTGCAATCAAGCGAGCCACACGAGTAAAGTCTCCCTGGAACAGAGGGCGATGGCTGAGTTTTCGATATGGCGAGGCCTGGCAAATTGACTATATTGGACCATTGCCACGAACACGCCAAGGCAAGCGCTACATACTCACCATGGTGGAAGCAACTACTGGTTGGCTCGAAACGTACCCTGTAAATCATGCCACTGCCCGAAATACCATCTTAGGTCTTGAAAGGCAAATTTTATGGCGACATGGTACTCCTGAAAGAATCGAATCAGACAATGGGACCCATTTTCGAAATAATCTCATAAACTCCTGGGCAAAGAAACACGGCCTTGAGTGGGTGTATCACATCCCTTATTACCCACACGCGTCTGGAAAGATTGAAAGATACAATGGACTGTTGAAGACTATGTTGAGAGCATTGGACAATGGGGGATGGAAGCACTGGGATATAAATTTAGCAGAAGCCACTTGGCTAATTAACACCAGAGGATCTGTTAACCGTCCTGGTCCTGCCCAAACCAAACCCCTTCATACGGTGGGAGGAGATAAGGTCCCTGTAGTACACACAGGGCAATGGCTGGGGAAGGCAGTGTGGATTGCTCCTCCCTTGGGAAAAGGCAAGCCCACTCGTGGGATTGTTTTTGCTCAGGGACCTGGATGTACTTGGTGGGTAATGCGGGAGGATGGGGCTACTCAGTGTGTGCCTCCAGGAGATTTAACCTTGGGGGGAAAATAACCTGTGGGGTGGGTTGTATGTTGCAGGAAGTGATGGAGGAAGTAGGAACGACGAAGAGTGAACCAGATACGTGCGATGATGACCCAAACCTAGCCGGTGCTGGAGTCCAACAGTCAAACATACTGCTCTGTCCTGAACATCCATCTTGACAGATGGGAGCCAAGTCACTGAACATCTGGAGGAGTGAAGAAAGCTTACGGAATGGATAAATGAGTGTTATGTGGGACCTGGGCATGACGTAAATGGTATGGAATAAGGGGTGGAGACTGTACCGGGTCTGGCTGAGCCGGAATTGGTTTTCCCCTGTAGCAGCCCCCATGGTGCTGTGTTTGATGTTGGGAGCTGGCAGGGTGTTGATAGCACCCTGGTGGTGTGGCTACTGCTGAGTGGTGCTTACACAGCACCAAGGCTCTTTCCGACATTTCCCCCCCCCACAGTGGGACGGGGTGGGCAAGATCTTGGGAGGGGACACAACCAGGACAGCTGACCCCAACTGACCAAAGGGATATTCCAGACCATCTGACGGCTGCTCAGTATAAAGCTGGGAGAAAGGAGGAAGGGGGTGGGGTCACCCTTGGTCCTCCGAGGCAACCCCTCCGCGTATGGGAGCCCTGCTTCCTGAGAAGGCCCGACATCGCCTGTTCATGGGAAGTAGAGAATAAATCTGTTTGCTTTTTTTGCTTCCGCGCGCGGACCTTTGCTTCACTTTGCTTACATTAAAACTGCTTTTGTTTTACCCACAAGGGTTGGGGTTTTTTTCCTATCTCATTTTCTTTCCCCTCTTTGCCCTGTTGAGAAAAAAAGGGGAAGGGAGGGGAAGTGATAGAGTGACTTGGTGGGTACCTGGCATTTAGCCAAGGTCAAACCACCATAGTCACCTTCTTAGAGGAACACCCCTTAATTCCTCTGATGTATTTCACCCGTGTTTCCCTGTTGGTTCCTATTACCTCAGTAGCCACCCACTATTCTCCATAAGACTTCAAGTGCACTCCAGTGTACCCAGCATGTTGCAGAGCAACAGGCTGAGGGCCCTCACTAGGACTCTGTCCCTCTAACCTGGGCGCGTTGTCCAACAGCTTGTCATGGGAAAGCCTGATATTATCCCCCTCCCCCTTCAAGTCTAGTTTAAAGCTCTGTCAATGAGCCCTGCTAGCTTGTGAGCTTCTCCCTTTGAGAAAGATGAATCCCATCTGACGCCAGCAGGCCTGGTGCCGTATAGGCTATCCTATTACCAAAAAACCCCGAAGTTGTAGCAGTGACACCGGACACAGAAACATGTATTAATAGTGCCTCTGTTTCTTCCAATGTTGCTGCCCACAACTGGAAGGAGAGAGGAAAAAATAACCTGTGCTCCAGATTCCCTTACCAACCAAGACCCCAAAGTCTCTTTTGATTGCCCTTGGACTACACGTTGTGGCTTCATTGCCACTCACATAGAAGAGCAGCAATGGGTAATAGTCTGAGGGCCGTGCCAGACTAGGAAGTTTTCGAGTGATGTCCTTAACCTGGGCCCCAGGGAGGCAGCAGACTTCCCTAAGAAGAGGGTCTGTCTGGCATATTGGACCCTCTGTTCCACTCAGAAGGGAGTCACCTACAACTATAACCCATCTTTTCTTCCTCATAAAGGTGGTTGTGATACAGGGCCTTTCTGACCTTGGCAACACCTCTGGTGTAGATGGATCATCATCCACTGTGGGAGGCATCGGCCTGTCAGCCTTGCACAGCCTCTGAATCAACAGCTAGGCTTTGATGAGAAACAGGCCTTGGGAGAAAGATAAGAAACTGCTGAGCTGTGCCAAGGTGGCAGGGAAAAACAACGGCCAGCTGCAACACTGAACTGTGGCAAAGTACTGAACTGTGAGAAGTTACCGCCGCGTGAACAGCGCGTGAACGAGAGGGTGATTGGTCTGCACAGCGCGAGTTAGAGTGGTCTGATGCTGATAGGAGAAAAGGTTGATAGCTGTCTGATTGCTGATTTGCTAATTATGAAGTAAGAGCTTTGGCGAGAGCATAAGTATGTACTATTGGAAAAATAAACAGCTTTGCTTGTTATAACTCTCATAGAGTTGTGCAGGTCCGATATCCTCCTGCAACAATCCACATCATCAATCGATTGACCTTCCAGATCTAGAGCCTCATGCCTGTTGTATAGAGGCACCCGGGAAGGTGAGGTAGGCAGAGAGGGGGTTTGCCTGCCACCCCAACCATAGACTTGCCTCCATTCACTCCTTTCCTTTAAGCTACTGCCTTCTACCTGGCAGGGAGAGGATACCGGATCCCCTTGATCTTGTCTTTTTTCTGGTGTCTATTCCTGTTTCTGTCTCAGAGAGGGCAGAGCATGCATGGTTCCACCAGTCTATCTCTTTCTCAGACTCCCTGATGCTCCTTAACCTTTCGACTTCCTCTTGTAGCTCTGCCACCAGACTGAGCAGATCATCCACTTGGCCACACCTCACACAGCTGTTCTCACTACTGCCACCTGTTACCAGTAAGAGGCTCTGGCACTCCCTGCAGCCTGAGACTTGAGTGGCTGCACGTTTTTGTGGGAGCTCTGGGTTGCCACATCCATTCTGGCTAGTGCAGAGGACACAGCTTTCTGTCGGGTGGATACCATAGCTAAGCTCCTTCTGAGAGGGTGATGACCACCAACTGAACTCACCACTCGAGGGTGACTATCCCCTTCCTGCGTGCCCTTCCACACAAACTGCCGCGCCACACCCTGTCTGACGTGCTGTGCTCTGCTTGCCTGCTCTCTTCACAGTGCTCCTAGTCACTAGAGCTCCCTAGACTGCTTTTTATAGCTGTGGGGTGGCTGCGGTTGCTCTGACAACGCCCAGACCTCATCAGCATCTCTCGTGAGAGCTGCTGGCTCCTGGTGGGTCTTTCCGCTGTTTCCCTGACTCAGGGAAACCCCGCTGTGCACCATGATCTGCCGTTCCACTGCGGATTGGACCGGCTTTAGAGCAGCTCCCATCAGCGATTGAATGTTTCTGTTGAAATATTTTTGTTTCACCTACAGTGAAACCGAGCTCAGTCTGAACTCCATGTTCATAAATCTGTCTATTGTAAAGTGTGGCAAATTATTTTCCATCACCAGTGGAATGTGAAGGGTATTGTTTTATTAAACAATTTATTCTTTATTCTGCAAGTCATACTTATTATCAGAAGCAAATGTAGTACATATGACTGACAGCAGTGAAAGCACTAGTTGAAATCTGATTGACCCTGGGTTTAGGTTTAACTAGATTTAACAAAGACAGATAGTTTGAGCTTGACTTTGGGGGGAAAAAAAAAAAAAGGAAGGATGACACTGATTGGAGTGTTAAATAAAACTGTTTCCCCCGTTCCTGAAAAAAACAAAAGCAAGTTTTGTTGAAAGTCCCTCATTTGTTGTCAATAACGTAACATTTTGTGGAAGAGATGTGAGAACAGAAAGGAGATAAAAGTATTCTGGAAAGGGTCAGGTTGAGATTCATAGAATAAGAAGAATGAGAAACAGAAAGAGGATGCAGTATTGGAGTATGAGGTTGAAAGTTATAGGTATAAGCTGAGATCCCAGATGAGCCAGTACCCACTTATCAATAATGATTCATGAAAAAAAAGTTAGATTGGGAATTACACACTCTTCTCTCACCTGTTTTAGAAGCAAAGAGCTGACAGTATTTAATGATAGGCCTTAAGATACAGAAGCCTTTCTGTTTTTTCAAGGTCCTATTTAAGGCCATGCAAAGCCCATATGCAGATCTGTGTGATTTAATACCTGAAACAGAGCCTGGTTGATGCATTAAAGCTAATGAAGCAGACCATCTTGTCCTATTGTGCAGCCAGCTGCTTCATCTTCAGTTGGATTCATCTGGAGAGGAAAAGATTCAGTCATGTCTCAAGCATTAAAAAGTCTAGTGTGTAATATAAGGAATGGTCTTCAATTCAGAGGGTGGGCAAAGATGTTAAATTAAAAGAATAAGATAACTGCTAAAGAAAAGTCTGCAGCACATCAATTTAATACCAGGAAAATTACTCTTTAGTAGAGAGCAAAGTGTGCATTTAGCTAGCCCTCAGTTAAGGCCATATAAATACAAAAGGCAGAATGCAACACTTGACAGAAACAATATAGGCAATTCTAGATTTTAATAGTAAAATCCTCCAAATCATGAAGTATAGCATTTCCAATTGTACTATTCCAATTATTCCCACATGTTTAATAATTAACTGGCTATCAGCCAATTTTCAAGAGTTTTGTGTGTGTTCGTATGATAATTTCCATGTGATAAAGCACTGGTGTGACAAAGTTTGCCAGAGGCTTTATCTAAAATATATGACAATCTACATTATGTTATCTACTTTCATG
Organism: Strix aluco; assembly: GCF_031877795.1. Taxonomy (NCBI): domain Eukaryota; kingdom Metazoa; phylum Chordata; class Aves; order Strigiformes; family Strigidae; genus Strix; species Strix aluco. Next base: position 44,891,110 of record NC_133970.1, on the reverse strand, counting down.
TCTGTTCAAGTGAGATAATACTGATGTTCTTTAAGAAAAAACTCTTATTGTGATACAGGATGGGCATGTTCATGCAGCAGTTTGAGTAGTGTGTGAGCCGGCACAGGCAGGACACAGGAACAACCACAAACCACAGATGAAATGCAAAGTGTAAATTTATTCCCGTTACCTCACGACTCAAGGGATCTCCACAGCAACATCTGGGCAGAGGCACACAAGTGGGGACGCAGGCACTGCGGAGCTCAGTCCTTGATGGTCAGGGCAAGGAGAAGGGAAAAAGGGGAAATGAAAGAGAAGAGCCCCGGCCTGCTGCTTTCACCTGTATATATCCACAATCTTCACAGGCGTACTTTTCCACTGTGCTTTGATCTTTCCCACAGCAGGGCAGGAATCTCAAGGATGTTCAATAAGGTGCCTCTGAGTCTCTCACAGGCCTGTGTTATCTAAATGCAGACATTCTACCCATCAAACACACAGGGCTAAACAACAATTAGTGCGATATATGTGTTTTTCGGCACCCCAGCTACAAGTCACTTGAGTGTGTTTACAATCCTCCTCGCCAATCTTCTGTTGTATTCCCACAAGTAGATAGAGAAAACACATATCGTGGCTGTATTTATGGCAAGAAATACTTTGTTAACATCCTAAATTTGTTCCTCACAGGAAACATGTAAAGTTTCCAGCTTACCTTCAGCCAAGACTACAAACTGCATAAAGTTATAATCTCTATTTACTTGTTAAGTAATTTTGCCATTTGATGTGATCAACACTCTAAAGCTTTAGCTTAGATTGAACCTGTTGTTGCTGTAGTTGAAAGCTGTGAAGAGAAGAAATGTGTCTCTGGATGTTGGGTAGTTTGACAGTGCAATGCATTGATTATGGGACTCTGCTAGACTGACGTGAACAGCACATATAAGGAAGCAATAAGGGAATAATAAATATTCTCCTATACTGGGACAATCCTGGGAGAACTCTGTGGGGTGACATCAACTGTTAATTCCTTTGATTATTTTTTTCTTTTCTTTGTTACTCTGAGAAAAATCAGCTTTCTGATCAAGGCTTTGGAGAAAATGTAAAAGTTAGTTTAGCTTGGATTGCAGGTTACTAGCCCAAAGGCTTTCAGTTAGCTTTCTGAGGCACCCTGATGTCCCTCTGTAGCAAAAACGGAGTGTCCTCAACTTTTACACTGATATAACTGCCTTATGCATGTGTCACATTTGGTTCACAGTTACGTGGGGTATACTGGAAAAACCATGCATGGGTAATGTGAAAATATTGCCAAAGCATGGGAACACTTTAACAAAACTACTATTTGGTAGTAGTAGTAGAGAATACCTTAATCAAACTATCAATTTGAATGACAGAAGTTTAAGGAAAATAACATGCGTTCGACCAACTTAAAAAAGAAAACCTATTCTCTCCCGAGTCTCAAAATGAGGCATTTCCAGGAGATGGTGCTGTTCTCAAGCCTTTTGCAGCTTCTCAGAGAAAAGGCTCAGAGGATCACCCTCCTTTCCCCGTTAACTTCCAGGTTTGCATCATTTATAATTAAAATAACCAGCAATTTGATTAGGTTCCTGAATTGCAAGACTGCATGTTGAAGGGCCCACACTGCCAGTCTCCCCTGAAGGGATGCCCTATGCCATCAGCCTGTTTGGCTGAGGTGCCTGCTTCAGGGGGAAGGAGGCCTCCTGCACTAACATGAAGGGAATCACTTTGAGTCTCTACCAGAAAAAGGAGACTTAAGGGAATGAGCCTCAGGGTTTTTGTTCTTTGCTTTTCTTCTTCAGAATTAAACCCTCATGTCTTATTCTAAACAAGAAATTTAAGCCCAGATCTGTAATAGGAGTGGGACACTCAGTCTTACAGCACCAAAGTTATAACCACTCATGTCTACAGCGAAATCCTCAGTTTCCAGTTCAGTTCCTAAATAAACACCTATGGGAATTGACAGCTTCCAACTGAAAAGCAGAGCAGGCAGCGTGCTGGGCAGGAAGCCACTGAAAATAGCCTGAAAGGTGATGCCATCTAAAACAGTACGTCTCAAAACCTTACCCACACTGAGCCTTTACAGCCTACGCTGTGTACAGGTGACTCCTGTGCCTCCAACACAGCTCCCGGAAACTGGGATGCCCTTCCTTTCAATGCCAAATAGCTACCACTCAGATCAATTGCAGGCTGCAGAAGACTTGACTCCTAGTCTCGCTTTTGCCTGAGGATGCTAAACCACACATCTCTCCAAAAAGTGTACTAGACACTTAATACAGACTGTTTTTCAGGAGAGAAGATGATTTTCTATTCCATTTTAACTCAAACTACAGTTGTAAAAAAGACTAACTCTAAAACTAAATGTTAAGGAAGTCAGCTGGAAATGGGAAACTTGGTTATTAAAAATGCACAAGGAGGCTTTGGAGCTGTTGGAAGTGTGGGAAAAGCAAAACAGCGAAAAAACTGCAAAACACACATCGCCTTAACACATGGTTCCCATAACAAACACAGGACGGGATGGAGATCCAGTGATTTGTGTTGCTGTGGCACCAAGGAGGAATGCGAAGCGAGGTGGAGGCCACGCGGTCCCGTTCTTCCACTTTTCTCAAGGAACATTTGATATGACTATGCAGATTTATCTCCTGCTCTTCCCCTTCTCTCAAGGACTGTTCTGCATTACTCTGCAGACCTTATCTCTCATTCTTCCTCTTTTCCCACAAAACCAGCGCACCCCTCGCACCAAGGAATGTGCTGTGTCGTTACTCAAGAAACAATGGCTTGACCACAGTCCCACCCACTCACACATACACACTTAGATAAATACTACCCCGAGTTTGTATCTAACTTGGAGGGACAATAATCTGACACCAAATCGGAGGAACAGATCAACGGGTTTGTGCTCCTTGCCCGCCCCCCCCCCGAGAAGGGACGCCTTTTGGTAACATTCGGGCCCTTGGCTACGCCGAGTGATTACCTGGGAATTGTGTGTAATTGCAATTGGGTTTTGTGTGTAGTGCTATACAGCCAACCTGCAGTTTGTGCATTTATCGTAGGCAATCTCAAAGAGTCTGTAGATGTTGCGTAAGAATAAACCATACTATTTGTGAAGCTGAAGTGCTAAGGCTTGGACAATAGGCCCAAGCCAGAGTTGACCTATAGATGAATCCTGTACATTTTATAACTGATAACCACTGTGCTAATAGGTATTATACTAAGTTATAGCAAACCACCTATTTTGATGTAAAAGGTGGAAATACTGAAGCCTGAGCAACAGGCCCTGAACTGAAACTGCTAACTCAGTATGGAGTCATTAGTGAAATATGCATAGAAGACGTAGCTTAAACATCATAAAACATGTCTATCTTGAATGTATCCTTATATTTCTTTATGTGTGAGCAAGATAACGGAGCCACAGAAACAGTTGTCTGGCCTTGTGACCTTGCTCATAAATTAACTAGACCAGCAGGGAAACTCCCTTAGCTTCTCCCTTAAGCCCTGGCCAGGCTCTGGGGGGAACCTAACCTGAGATGAAAACCAGATATTTCCGCTTAAAACAAAGGTGCCAGCTATTCTGGCTTACTGATTTCAGGTATATAAGGCTGGACCCGCTCACAGCGACTTTGGGTCCCTCACCTACGGGTGGACGCACCGCGTAGGATTTCCCACTTGCCGGGACAGGCTCTCCAAATCCTCGCTGTAACCGGGGCTGCCCAGCGCCTGCGGGTCTGGATGATGGTAACGTATGCAAGTGGTGATGGATCTTTCTTAATCACTCTTCTCTCTCTCTCAGGTAGTAATGATTTGATGCATTACCCTGTATTTTCCTATTTAAGCGCGCTACTTTGTCTTTTCTTACTGTATGTTTTCTGTATTATTCTGTTATATTATTTAGTTATTTCTAGTAAATACGCCTGCTCTTTTCACTCTGGTGTCTGAGTGTAATTGGTATCCCTAATCAGCAAAACAGAAGCTGACTGCTTCTCTTGAATGCAACCGGACCTACAGCATAGGGGCTGTTCGTGCATCTGGTGTCAGGCCTATAGTCACGGCCCCAATTGGCATAGCTATTAAGAGATAAGTCCAGCCGCCCCTAGCCCCTCTAATCTCTGAGGACTGGCTAGAATGCAAGGGGATTCATCTCTTACCAAATTAATTACTTTAAATGCAACAGGAGCATGGATGCCCATTCCCAAAGAAGATCCTAAACCACTTAGCTGTAGTCATGCTCCTACTCTCAGCCTACATCAGGCTCTGACTGATTGAATAGAATAGACTATTTCAGTTGGAAGGGACCTACAACATTCATCTAGTCCAACTGCCTGATCAATTGAGGGCTGACCAAGTTAAAGCATGTTATTAAGGGCATTGTCCAAATGCCTCAAACACTGACAGGCTTGGGGCATCAACCACCTCTCTAGAAAGCCTATTCCAGCATCTGACCGCCCTCTCGGTAAAGAAATGCTTCCTAATGACAAGTATGAACCTCCCCTGATGCAGCTTTGAACCATTCCCACGCGTCCTATCACTGGATCCCAGGGAGAAGAGCTCAGCACCTCCCTCTGCACTTCCCCTCCTCAGGAAGCTGTAGAGAGCCATGAGGTCACCCCTCAGCCTCCTTTCCTCCAAACTAGACAAACCCAGAGTCTTCAGCCGCTCCTCACAGGACACGCCTTCCAGCCCTGTCACCAGCTTTGTTGCCCTCCTCTGGATGCATTCAAGGACCTTCACATCCTTCTTAAATTGTGGGGCCCATCACTGCACACAGCACTCAGGGTGAGGCCGCACCAACAGTGGGATAATCCCCTCTCTTGACCAGCTGGTTATGCTGTGTTTGATGCACCCCAGGATGCGGTTTGCCCTCTTGGCTGCCAGGACACACTGCTGACTCACATTGAGCTGCTGTCAACCAGCACCCCCAGATCCCTTTCTGCAGGGCTGCTCTCCAGCCACTCCTCTCCCAATTTAAACTTGTGCCTGGCATTACTCCATCCTAGGTGCAGAATATGTCATTTGGACTTGTTAAATTTCATCCCATTAATCATAGCCCAATGCTCCAGTCTATCTAGATCCCTCTGCAAGGCCTCTCACAGAATCACAGAATCACAGAATCAACTAGGTTGGAAAGGACCTTGAAGATCATCTAGTCCAACCATTAACCTAGCACTGCCAGTTCCCATCTACACCATATCTCTCAGCGCTATGTCGACCCTACCCTTAAACACCTCCAGGGATGGGGACTCCACCACCTCCCTGGGCAGCCCATTCCACTGCCTAATAACCCGTTCTGTAAAGAAATACTTCCTGACATCTAGTCTAAACCTTCCCTGGCGCAACTTGAGGCCATTCCCTCTTGTCCTATCGCTTGTTACTTGGTTAAAGAGGCTCATCCCCAGCTCTCTGCAACCTTTCAGGTAGTTGTAGAGGGCGATGAGGTCTCCCCTCAGCCTCCTCTTCTCCAGACTAAACAACCCCAGTTCCCTCAGCCGCTCCTCGTACGACATGTGCTCCAGACCCTTCACCAGCTTCGTTGCCCTTCTCTGGACACGCTCGAATCATTCAATGTCTTTTTTGTAGAGAGGGGCCCAAAACTGAACACAGTAATCGAGGTGCGGCCTCACCAGTGCCAAGTACAGGGGTAAGATCCCTTCCCTGTCCCTGCTGGTCACGCTATTTCTGATACAGGCCAGGATGCCATTGGCCTTCTTGGCCACCTGGGCACACTGCTGGCTCATGTTCAGCCGGCTGTCAATCAACACCCCCAGGTCCCTCTCTGACTGGCAGCTCTCCAGCCACTCCTCCCCAAGCCTGTAGCGCTGCTGGGGGTTGTTGGGGCCCAAGGGCAGCACCTGGCATTTGGCCTTATTGAACCTCATACAGTTGGCCTTAGCCCATCGCTCCAGCCTGTCCAGGTCTCTCTGCAGAGCCTCCCTACCCTTGAGCAGATCAACACTCCCAACCAGCTTGGTGTCATCTGCAAACTTACTGAGGGTGCATTCGATCCCTTTGTCTAGATCATCAGTAAAGATGTTAAACAGGAGTGGCCCCAAAACCGAGCCCTGGGGGACACCACTCATGACCGGCCGCCAACCGGATTTAACTCCGTTCACCACAACTCTTTGGGCCCGGCCATCTGGCCAGTTTTTTACCCAGCAAAGCATGCGATCATCTAAGCCTCGAGCAGCCAGTTTTACCAGGAGAATGCTGTGGGAAACGGTGTCAAAGGCCTTGCTAAAGTCAAGGTAAACAGCATCCACAGCCTTTCCCTCATCCAATAAGCAGGTCGCCCTGTCGTAGAAGGAGATCAGGTTTGTCAAGCAGGACCTGCCTTTCATAAACCCATGCTGACTGGGCCTGATCATCTGGTTGTCCTGCATGTGTTGTAAGATGGTACTCAGGATGAGCTGCTCCATCAGCTTCCCGGGTACTGAAGTCAAGCTGACAGGCCTATAATTTCCCGGATCATCCTTCCAACCCTTCTTATAGATGGGCGTCACATTGGCCAGTTTCCAATCTGTCGGGACCTCCCTGGTCAGCCAGGACTGCTGGTAAATGATGGAAAGCGGCTTGGCGAGCACCCCAGCCAGCTCCTTCAGCACCCTCGGGTGTATCCCATCCGGTCCCATAGACTTGTGTGTGTCTATGTGATGCAGCAGGTCACTGACTCTCTCCTGGATTGCGGGGGGGTCGTTCTCCCAGTCTCTATCATCTGGCTGAGGGGGCTCATCCCTCAAGAGAATCAACAGCACCTCCCAGTTTGGTATCATCAGCAAACTTGCTAACAGTGCATTCAACTCCTGCATCCAGATCATTGATGAATATATTGAACAGAACTGGTTCTAGAATTGAACCCTGAGGAACACCACTAGTGACTGGTCACCAGCCAGATGTAGCCTCATTCACTACAACCCTTTGAGCCCTGCCATTCAGCCAGTTCTTCACCCAGAGCACTGTAACCCGTTCATCCCACAGTTGGACAACTTGTCCAGAAGGATGCTGTGAGGGACAGTATGAAAAGCCTTACAAAAATCCAGAAAAACTACATCCACCGCCTTCCCTTCACCCACTAGGCAGGTGACCTTATCATAGAAGAATATCAAATTAGTTAAACAGAACTTTCCCTTTGTGAACCTGTGTTGACTATGCCTGATGATTGCATTATCCTTTAAATGCCTTTCAACAGCACCCAGTATGATCTTCTCCGTAATTTTTCCAGGAACTGAGGTTAGACTAACAGGGCTGTAGTTCCCTGGGTCTCCCCTCACACCCTTCTTGTAAATTGGAATAACATTGGCCAGCTTCCAGTCAGCAGGGACCTCCCCAGACTCCCAAGACCTTTGGTAGATCTTTGAGAGGGGTCCTGCAGTAACATCCGCTAGCTCCTTCAGTACTCTGGGATGAATCCCATCAGGCCCCATCGACTTGTGAACATTCACCTGATACAGCTGGTCCCTTACAATTTCAGTGTCCACAAATAGAAAGTCGCTGTTACCACACTCTGACTCAGGGGACTGGGCAGCCCAAGGTCTATCAATACTGTTAAAGACTGAGGCAAAAAAAGCACTGAATGTCTCCACCTTTTCTTCATTCCTATTAGTCAGATGGCCATCATCACCAAGTATCAGTCCAATGTTTTCTTTAGATCTCCTCTTGCCCTTCTTGTTATCTGACACAACACTGGCCAGTTTCAACTCTAACTGAGCTTTGGCCTTTCATGTCTTTTCCCTGCATATACAAACCATGGCTCTGTAATCTTCCTGTGAAGACTGACCTCGCGTCCAGAGATCATACAGTTTCTTTTTCCTCTTGAGCTCCACAAGGAATTCCCTGTTCAGCCAAGCTGGTCTTCTGCTCCGCTTGCTTGGCTTGCGACACAGTGGAATTGCCTGCTCCTGTGTTTCTAAAAGGTGGTTTGCCATCGTCATGGCTTCACGTGGAGAGCTAGGGCATTGTTGTGGTTTAAACCCAGCCAGCAGCCAAACACCATGCAGCCACTTGCTTACCCTCCCCCATCCGGGGGGATGGGGTAAAAAATTAGAGGGGCAAAGGGAGACTCATAGGTTGAGATAAAAACAGTTTAATAATTGAAATAAAATAAACCAGCAACAATAATATAAAGTACAAATGGGTAATGCACAATGCGATTTCTCACCACCCGCCGACTGATACCCAGCCCGTTCCTGGCTAGTGATCCCAAAATGCCAAGATCCCACAACAGTAATCCCGGAAGCGAAAGAGAACCCCCTCCTTCCAGCCACCTGTCCTCTCTATACTGAGCATGATGTTGCATGATATGGAATATTCCATTGGCCAATTTTCGTCCGGTGCTCTGGTTCTGCTCCCTCCCAGCTTCTTGTGCACCTGCACATGGGCAGGACATGGGAAGTTGAAAAGTCCTTGATTTGTTAGCAACAACTGAAAACATCAGTGTGTTATCAACATTCTTCTCATACCAAATCCCATACTGAATCCAAAACACAGCACTAGTCTAGCTACTAAGAAGAAAAAATAACTCTATCCCAGCCAAAACCAGGACAGTACCCACCCCTTATTGCATACCATTTACGTTATGCTCAGGTTCCATGTTTCCCAATACATTCTAAGTAATCACCATCCCTTTCCCTGGTTTTTGATGTATACACACAGATATCATTCCCTTAGTCTATGGGCCATCCCTGCAAAATGTGTAGTGAGTTCATTTAGTCTATAACTTTGGGGTCCATCTGTCATGACAGTCTTTTAAGTCAGGAGGGGTGATGTGGAGTTGGCTCAGTTGGTGGAGTGGGTGACCTTGGTCACAGGAGGGGAATGGTGTGTAATCTCTGCTACATTTGGAGCTCATAGCTGATGTATCTGGAGAGGTCTGTGCTCACAGTCTGTGGGCCAAAGATGTCAATCTCGAGGAAGTTGCTGGGCACCAATTGCTGAAATCAGTCCTGACTCTATCAAAGTTCATCTTTTTTATATAAATGTGATGCCATATAATATGTATCAACCATAGCAATGATGATATGCAATAACAGGGTTATTTAGTAATTAACATCATACAGTTCAATTTATGGGCTATTTTCACCTAAGATCAAATCCCCTTGAGGCACACATCGGACCTCTCCATCCTTCTGCATTACCCACCAAGTGCACCCAGGCCCTTGGGCAAAAGTGATCCCACCCATGGGTTTACCTTTACCCTAGGCAGGAATAACCCAGATGGTCTTCCCCAGCATATTTTTAATGTGCACTACAGGGACTTTATCCCCATCTACAGTACATAGAAAGGTTGATTGGGCAGGGCCAGCCTGGCTGGCAGATCCTCTAGTATTGACTAAACCAGGTGGCTTTTGCTAAATGCGTGTCTGTAAGGAACTGAAGGAAGTAATGCCTCAAACATTCATTAACACAGAAAACCTTAAGGACAAGCTGTGGCCTTTGTGATTAGTCTAAGGAATGTCACCCAAGGAAGTGGGAATGTATTGAAGGATGCACCCCCCACTCCTTTTCGGTTGTATTGACAAACTCCTTAGATAAGCCTCAAAGAGGGGAAACGTGGACTGAGTGAAACCAAATATTTCTCATCAAGCACAAAGACCACTAATCACTGGCTCCATTGTGTAAGCCAGAAGAGGTGATAGAAGAGGCAATAAGGACTGATAGGAGGTGAGCATCTGGCGCCAGGAGTTGGATGATTGCTCAAGGAGCAGGAAGTCAGCAAAAACCTGTGGGAACCAGGGGAGAAGTAAAGGCAGCAGGGGGAGATTGTGACCACTGATTCAATTGGACGAGGGGCTTGGTGCATTCCACTTCCCCTCAATCCATACTCATGGAAATGAGTTCATGGAATACCTGCCTCTCTTGGACTAGTGTGCTAATCAGCTGATAAAATGAACTTAAAAGGCGACAGAAAACTTTACTGGGTGTGCACCCACCACCCAAGATTACCAGAATTGAGACAATGCTGGAACCTAGGGGTGGTGATCTGGTTTTCTTTGACTCTCTTTCTCTCTTTTCTTTTTCTTTTCTTTTTCTTTTCTTTCCTTTCTTTTCTTTCTTATAGATTCATAAGAGACCAACTTGCTTATTATCCTTTTCCAAGTTTTTTTCCCCTGCCCAAATAAAGACCCTCACCCTTTGAGCTTGCGCATAAAATTAAAAACCCACTATAACTTTAAATCAAAGTGAGCATGTTACTAACCAATGAGGGATAGAGGTGATAAGTAAGTAACCAATAATCATTATAGTAAATACCTAATCATGTAGTTTGGAGTGTATAAATACTTCAAAGTTCTTTTGTATGGTGTGCTAGATTTGTGGATGTTTTCCACCTAGCACCCTGCACAGAATAAAGCAATATCTCCTCTCTAAACTAATCTTGGTTTTGAGAGTCTTTATTTTAGGTAATACACTTGTTCCAAATTTTGGATGCAGGCTAACATACCCGATGTACGGCCACAATGCCAACATGTGAGACTAGCGTGAGTCTGAGCTAACAGGTCCTTTCACAGCCTAGAAGAAGGTGCACTCCCAAGGTTCTCAAAGTCCAGTCAGTCTTCCTCACCACAGTTCAGTCCTCAACAAGGTGGAGCCATCCACTGCCCCTGAATCCCTCTGCTCCATAGGCATGGATGGCAGTGCTCTCCTGCGCTGGCCAGCAGTCAAATGCACTGTGATGCCAGGCGTCACAGTCCACTTGGTGGACTCGTGATGGTTTCTTTACTACGATCTCAAAAGTGCAAAATTAAGGTGACCAACACCAAAGGGGATCGTATCAATCAAACAGTGAAACTTTATTGTGTTGCCTGTGAAGCGGTACGTGATAGTTAGAGATGGGTGAGAGAAAGGGGAAAGGTAAAGTTAAGTTTAGAAAGAAGAGAAAGGTTATAGCTACCACCACTGATCTCAAGACATTCTAATGGTCCTGGATCCAGCCAGTGCTCCATTGTCAGTCATCGTGATTCTTGGTGGGGAAGCTTCCAATTTTTTGTGATAGACAGTAAACTGTTTGTTCATCAAATTCCATTGAAGATACTGGGAGCTCGTGACATGTTATTCCATAAACTATGTTGGCCTAAGCTTAATCTTAACTATTACACTGTGTAACGACTAACTGACTGTAAGTGCTTATCTAAGTTGAAATGCTGAAGCAAGGACTCCTACTAGGCAAAAGACTGAAAAGAGGGAGAAAGGGAAGAAGGACAAAGGGGAGAAAGACAAAGGGAAGAAGAAGAAGAAAAAAAAAGGGGGTAGTGTCTATATTCTGTAAGATATAAACAAAGACTTTGTGAGCCACTCTCAGGAAAGCAGGAAATACATGGAGTTGGTGACGCGAGGAAGACCCGGATGGAGCGACCCCCTAGCTGCAAAGTGCGCAGACGCAGAGTACACCTCTCAGAGAGACCCGATAACGGAAGGCGGAGAATATAAAAAAGACGGACCCTCGGGAAGTGAGTGCGCGCCCTTGGTGGAGCAAGGACTCCCCGGCCGCCCAGCGCTGTTTTGCTTATTGCCGCTTGCTAAAATAAATAATTGAAATTTAATTTGTCCTAACTTGCATCATTTTGGCAAGATAGTCTATAACAAAATTGGTGCCGTGACTCGGATAGAGGCAATCTGGTGGGAAGCCCCATACGGGGAGGCGCGCCCCGCTGAGTTCAGCGGCCCCGGCTGAGTGCTATCACATCACGCCCTCTACCGACGAACTCCAAAACTCGGCAACAAGCAAAAAAAAAAATACCGGTAACCCCGTAATCTTTGTGCACGAAGCCCCGGACGAAGACGCAGGGTTGCGTGAGTATAGGCCGGTTACCGTTCGGTTGGGGTTGGGTTTCCCGGAGTGTGGTGTGTGAGACGCCCAGCAGGGCGAAGCGAGTGCGGACCCCTCAGTAGTGCAGTTCCCATATCCCGCGAGGGACTGGGTCACGAAAAGGGGGAAGCGAATTGTGTGAGTGTGTGAAGGCGCTCCGGAAGATGGGACAGAAGAAAAGCAAGCCTTCTGATCCCATGGGTGATTTGGGACCCGAGGTGAGGTACCCCCAAATACCACCAGATAGCCCTTTAGGCTTGATGTTAAACCATTGGGAAGATTGCCCCTCTAGGCGGGGTAAGGACAAAGCAAAAATGATTTATTATTGTATGGAAGTTTGGGGAGGGAAACAAATCAGAGGCGATCATCTCTATTGGCCTGTTTTTGGGTCCTTTGAAGAATGGGTCTGCCAAGCCCTAAACATTTATGTCAACTCAAGGGAACCCTTTAATTTAGAGGAGAGTGAATATGCACAGGTATGGATAGCATCAGATACCCGAATAAATCTATATCCTCTAAAAGAGAAAGTTAAGAAAAAGAAGGTACGTGATGAGGACGAACCTCCCACCTCTCCTCCTCCTTACATACCTCCACCCCCACCTCCGGCGCCTTCACCTCCTCCGACTGCGCCGGAGGACCCAGAGAATTCAGACTCCCCACCTGAATCCCCGAAAGAACCGAGACGAATAACCCGTAGTCAAACTAGAATGGGGTGGGGTGATAGTGGCTTGTACCCCCTAAGGGAGGTTGCGATGGGGGGACCCCAGCCTGGCATGGGATATGTGACTGTCCCTCTTAATTCAGGGGACGTCAGAGAATTTAAAAAAGAGATGGGGAATCTATTGGAGGATCCCTTAGGTGTGACGGAGCGGGTGGATCAGTTTTTAGGACCAAACATCTATACCTGGGATGAAATACAAGCCATAATGACTATACTATTCACTGTTGAAGAAAGGGATATGATCAGGAGAGCAGGAATGAGAATTTGGGATCAACAGCATCAGCAAGGTCCGGCAGCAGATGTAAAATGGCCTCTAAATCGACCTAATTGGAATAATCAAAATGAAATCGATAGAGGTCATATGCAAGACCTGAGGACGATTGTAATCCAGGGTATAAGGGAATCAGTCCCTAGAGGACAAAATATAAACAAAGCCTTTAGTGAACATCAGAAAAAGGATGAAACTCCTACTGAGTGGTTAGAGAGACTGAGGAAAAATCTTCAGCTTTACTCAGGACTAGACCCTAATACCCCAGTGGGACAGGCATTGTTAAAGACACAATTTGTGGCAAAAGCATGGATAGATATTAGAAAGAAGCTAGAAAAAATAGAAGATTGGCAGGATCGGGGGTTGGATGAATTACTGAGAGAAGCACAGAAAGTCTATGTCCGAAGGGAGGACGAGACTCAAAAGAAACATACCAGAATGATGGTAGCTGCGATAAGGGAAGGACAGAGAGTGAACAGTGCTGGGAGAAAACAAGAAGGTCAAAGAACAGGCTATAGATCAAAGGAACCGGAGAGAGAGAGAGAAAAAGGGAGTATTGTCTGCTTTTATTGCGGAAGAAAAGGTCACACAAAGAAGAGCTGCAGAAGGAGAATGATGGATGAGAGAATGTTTAAAGAAGATTAGGGGTGTCAAGGGCTCTATTTGCTGGGGACCCGAGAACGAACTGAGCCCTTGATAAAGTTAAAAGTAGGTCCTCAGCAACAGGAGGTAGAATTTTTAGTAGATTCAGGAGCGGAGAGATCTACTGTTCAATCATTGCCCCAAGGATGTAAGATTTCATCAGAAAAAGTACAAGTAGTTGGGGCGAAAGGAGAACCATTCGGAGTACCGGTAATTAAAGATGTACTCCTTAAAACAGATTCTAAAGTGGGGGTGGGATCCTTATTGTTAGTACCTGAGGCAGATTATAACCTACTGGGGAAAGATCTAATGATTGAATTAGGAATTAGTTTGGAAGTAACAGAACACAAACTTGAAATCAAACTATGCCCCCTACGGGTTGAAGATGAGACTAAAATCAACCCTGAAGTATGGTACACTCCGGATACGGTGGGAAAATTGAATGTTGAACCTTTTATGGTAACCATCCGGGATCCTGAAGTACCGGTGAGGATTAAGCAATATCCCATACCTCTGGAGGGAAGGCAAGGATTAAAACCAGAAATTCAGAGATTAATAAAGCAGGGATTATTGGAACCCTGCATGTCCCCTTTTAATACTCCCATTTTACCTGTCAAGAAGGCGGATGGGGGGTACAGATTAGTCCATGACCTAAGGGAAATTAACAAAAGGACTGTAACTAGATTCCCTGTAGTAGCTAACCCACACACTCTCTTAAGTCAATTAGGCCCGAACGACCGGTGGTACAGTGTAATAGACTTGAAGGACGCTTTCTGGGCATGTCCCTTAAAAGAGGAGTGTAGAAACTATTTTGCTTTTGAGTGGGAGGACCCAGACACCCACAGGAAAACTCAACTCCGGTGGACAGTCCTACCCCAAGGTTTCACTGAATCCCCAAACCTGTTTGGGCAAGCTTTAGAACAAATTTTGCAGGATTACCAGATAGGAGATACCCTTACCCTAATCCAGTATGTAGATGATCTTTTAATAGCAGGGGAGGATGAGGAAAGGGTTCGGGAAGAAAACATCAAGTTGTTAAATTTCCTGAGCTTAAAGGGACTGAAAGTGTCAAAATCCAAATTGCAATTTGTTGAAAAGGAAGTTAAATACCTAGAGCATCGATTAAGTCAAGGAACTAAGAAATTGGATCCAGAAAGGGTGAAAGGGATACTTTCCCTACCAAGTCCAAAAACTAAAAAACAAGTCCGACAGCTATTAGGGCTATTTGGATATTGTAAGCAGTGGATCGAAGGGTATAGTGGAAAAGTAAAGTTTTTATACACCAAAATAACTAAAAATGGATTATTAAAATGGACTCAGGAAGATGATCAACGGTTAAAAGAACTAAAAACTGAATTAGTAAATGCTCCTGTTCTGAGCTTACCCGACCTGAAAAGACCATTTTTCTTATTTGTCAACACAGAGGAAGGAACTGCATTTGGAGTATTAGCCCAGGAATGGGCAGGAAAAAAGAAACCAGTAGCATATATCTCAAAATTACTGGACCCCGTAAGTCGGGGATGGCCTACGTGCCTACAAGTTGTGGTGGCAGCTGCTTTGTTAGTTGAGGAAGCGCATAAAATAACTTTTGGTAGTGAATTAAGGGTACTATCACCCCATAATATTAGAGGTGTGTTACAGCAAAAAGCAGAAAAATGGATAACCGATGCTAGACTAGTAAAATATGAGGCAATCCTCATTACGTCCCCCCACCTGACCCTTGAAACAACATCGTTACAAAATCCAGCCCAATTTTTGTATGGAGAACCTAGTCAAGATCTTTTTCATGATTGCCTCCGTAACATCGAGGAACAGACTAAGATAAGACCAGATTTGGAAGAGGAGGAATTAGGGAAAGGAGAAAAATTATTTGTAGATGGATCCTCTCGAGTGGTAGAAGGGAAAAGAAAATCAGGATATGCCATAATTGATGGAAAAACTTTTAAGGTGATAAAATCAGGACCCTTGAGTCCCAGCTGATCAGCACAGGCATGTGAATTATATGCAGTATTAAAGGCTTTACAATTACTAAATGGAAAAGTGGGAACTATATACACTGATTCTAGATATGCCTTCGGAATAGTACATACCTTTGGGAAAATATGGGAAGAAAGAGGTTTAATCAATTCTCGGGGGAAGAGCCTAGTACATCAGGAGTTAATATCACAAATTTTGCAAGCTATACGAGGGCCCAGCGAAATTGCGATAGTACACATAAAAGGACACCAGAGGAGGCTAAATCCTTTAGTACGGGGGAATAACCTTGCTGATCAAGAGGCAAAGAGAGCAGCGCTATCAGCACTGGACTTGGATGATCCGATAGAGGACAGAAAGCAGTGTGTTAATTGTGGAGATAATTACCTCCCCTGTTATAGTTGCTGGAAAGAATACGGAGTAGACGGTATAGAATGTGTATGTGAAAGACCAGGGTTTAAGTGGTGCTTTTTCCATGGAAAATCCTATGAACTTTTAAGTTTTACTGTTCAAGAACAAGCAAAATTAAATCAAATGGGGATTAAACAGAAAGCTAATGGAAAATGGAAACTCCCGGACGGCCGAGAAGTTCTCCCAAAACCCATAGCTACCAAGATAATGCAGCAATTCCATAAAAACACTCATTGGGGAACTCAGACATTAGTGGATCAATTTGCAACTAAATACATGTGCATTGGGATATATGATATAGCCAAAGGAGTGATAGGAGAATGTCTCGTTTGTCAAAAAGTAAATAAACATCAAATAAGAAAACGAGTATATGGGGGGCGAGAATTGACTCATAGACCTTTTGCAAGAATACAAATAGACTTTACTGAATTACCAAAGGTGGGGAGGTATAAATACCTATTAGTAATTATAGATCATTTAACTCAATTCGTAGAAACCTTTCCCACAGCTCGAGCCACAGCTCACACAGTAACAAGGATATTACTTGAAGAAATTATACCTCGGTATGGAACAATAGAAGCAATAGACTCAAATAGAGGTCCACACTTTGTATCCAGAGTAGCCAAAGAGACTTTGGCTGCCCTGGGTACACAGTGGCAATACCATACTCCGTGGCACCCACAGAGCTCAGGGAAAGTTGAACGTATGAACGGAGAAATAAAAAAACAACTTACCAAACTAATGTTAAAAACTAAAATGTCATGGGTAAAGTGTCTCCCTTTAGCCTTGTTAAATATCAAAACTCAACCCCGAACTGATGTAGGCATTTCTCCCTTTGAAATGCTATATGGGATACCCTATAATTTAGAAATGCCACCGGATCACCCCCAACTTGAAGAATTAAAGATAAAGTCCTACCTGATACAGCTAATGACAAAAAGAAAACAACTACAGGCTCGGGGGATGGTAGTGCAAAGACCTCCATTGGATGTGGCCATGCATCAAATCCAACCAGGAGATAAAGTACTAATCAAATCATGGAAAGAATCTTCTTTGACCCCCCCGTTGGGAAGGACCCTGTGTTGCTCTTATCACTACAGAAACTGCTGTTCGGACTGCTGAGAAGGGGTGGACACACGCAAGCCGAGTAAAGGGACCTATACAGGATCCGGCCTGGAAAGTGACCAGCCCTCCTGGGGATCTACGAGTCACCCTTCGGAAAACCTGAAAGAACTCTCTACACATTGTGAGATAAGAACCTACGAAGGACTCGATGAGTGAGACCCTGATATTTTTGTCCAATTGAAACTTATATTTGTTTTCCTTTTATATGCATAAAGTGTAAAGTGTAATGTATGTAAAGAAGGCTGGGGGATTCATAATGCACATGGAATAAATCTTCGGTCTAGTTGTAATCAGTGTTATTAACGAGAATAGCGATTAACTAATCAGGCCCTAAAACTGGAGATTCTAAAACTTGGTAGAAAATATTTACTAAAGAGAGTGCACTCACTCTAATTGACCTACTCAATAACACTCTCAGATCCTAAAGGTGATCTGTAGAAAACACATCCTCTGGGTCCCCTGTCGTGAACCCGAGGTCAAAGATAAAAACTGGGGGACCTGTGTGTCCCGGAATAGAGACAAACGTACCCCTGAAGAATACGGCTGCTGCCGAGAAGATGGAACACCCTGCTACTCTAAGCAACAGAGTAGGCAGAGGAGGCAGAGACGTATCAAAGTGGGGAAAACTTTACTGCCCTACTCTGAAGAAAAAAGAACCTCTGAGGGAGAAGGACCAGACGAGAGTGTCAGACACCCCGATACAAAAGAGACTAAGAAAAAATATGCAAATCTATAGAATCCCGTCAGCCTTCTATTGGAGCTATTGAATAGTCTGGCTAGGTGTATTAGCTACAATGAATACACTACCAGGATGGGCTAGAACGACTAACCAATCCCACCAACCTTTTGAACATACCCTAACTAATCAAATTATATGGCCTTGGACAGATGCTTATTATGGACATACAGGAAGTATGGATGCAGATTTGTATGGGACAGAGTTAGCAACTGCCATACTAAGCAATAACCTAACACTCCAAACATATAAATGGGAGAATTCATCCCATACCTGGACAGCTAAAAAAGGAGATGAAATACAGATAGGCTGCAGAGTATTCAATGTAAATGTGATAATAAGTCGACACCCTTTAATTCAAACCGTCCGTCAGCCCCCTTTTACTCAAATCGTTATCAGAGACAAAACGGAATCTAAAATAACTCAAACCCGTTGTGAGTCGGAAGCCTGTTGGTATGCATTTACTGCAACCCAACCGGTGTCCATAGTTTATTTGGGAGAGACCAGGTCAAGAGATCAAGCTATATCTTTCCGATTTCCATTAAATATACAGGAGGAAACTACAACAATCACAACCCACGCTCCCAAAGAGACTACTCAGACTACTCATACTGTTCCAACACAACCAACAGTCGTGCTTAGCCCAAGAATTTTTAAAATTGGACCATATGCAATTAGAAATACAGGTCAACAACAAATGCTGTTTAACCCGGCGTGGTCTCTCAAGCAAGTTGAATTGTTAATGCAAAATAATGTTTCAAATATTCAGCCAGCATGTTCACCTTTCCTAAAGACTTCTTACGAGGGATGGACAACCTGGCTACAAAAACAAACTCCTCACACAAAAAGAACGCAGAGAGACTTAACCGGTGCTTTGAGAACAGGATTGGGAGTTTTAAATAGTATTGATTCGGAGGTGATAATGAACAAATTAGCTACCTCAATTAGTGATTTAACTAATATACAAAGGCCTTTACGATCTTCCTTATTGGCTTTGGGGGCTAACCAGTGGCTGTTGTCGAATATATTACCAAAAGGGGAAAAGGTAAATATAAAGGATCATGAATTGATTACAAACGCACTCAGTGTGCTCCAAAATAACCTCTCTTTAACTCTCAGCTGCATCCAGGCTCAAATATGGATGCAGTCGATAACTGCCTCAATTATAAGAGAAGGTGAAGAAGGTATTCTTCCTACTGAAATTCGAAGAATAATTTGGGACAGTGCTACTAATTTTGAAAAAAAACTCCAATCCTGGTGGAACCTGGTAAACTTTACCTATGACCCCATCACAAACACAACTACTACCTTTATACTCACTATTTACAATACCACCATATACCAAATTTATCCTATCATTGCATTAGGGCTGAATCACAACGGAACCATACTCTATCCTTCTGAGCATAGAGTATGGGCCCGAAAGGTAAACGAAAAATGGCAAACTGTCAATCTAGAATCCTGCATTGTACGGGAACAACAAGGATTCATTTGTGAAGGCAATGCAATTGAGGCACAAGATATTTGTTTAGATACCGAACAAAATATTTGTCACTTTGAGGTCCATCCCAATGAAAATCCTAAAACAGTACTTATATATATTGGCGAAGGTTGTGTATGTTTGAGGACGGTTTGTGAATTCTTAACCGTAGACAAGATCATAATAGAGACAAAAAATTATTCAAATCTCTGTGTTTACAACTTCACAAAGGTAATCGGATGTGACTTTTCCTATTTAGCCCCGGTCACGTCTTACCAACTCCTGCAATCCAATTATACATTAATACATAATCTACAACCTACACCCATTGGAATGAACCTCACTTTAGTTAAGCAGTTACTTCAACACAAAGACTTAGTTAGAATTTTAGAGAAAGTTAAAGAAAACGGACAGAAAACTCTAATAACTGTTCATCACAATGTGGAAGAAATACACCGAGTCTTGGAAAGAGCAAAAAAGAATGCAGAACATAACTGGTGAGACACCCTTTTTGGATGATCACCTACTGCTACAGGCATCTTGAACAAGTTGTGTCACCCCATTGTGGTTCTCTTGATATTAATCTTAATCAGTTTGACTTTGTCAATAATATTATATGTCATAACTTGGAGAATGATGCAACGGGTAACATATCTGATGTCTGTCACCCGTCCAATACTCATTAAAGCCAAAAACAATCAATTAGATGATGACTTTAAATTGAAAAAAACTCTCCTGTTAAGTCAACAAGAATTGCAACGATTTGATGAACAAAATGATAAAAAGAAAAAGGGGAGATTGTGATAGACAGTAAACTGTTTGTTCATCAAATTCCATTGAAGATACTGGGAGCTCGTGACATGTTATTCCATAAACTATGTTGGCCTAAGCTTAATCTTAACTATTACACTGTGTAACGACTAACTGACTGTAAGTGCTTATCTAAGTTGAAATGCTGAAGCAAGGACTCCTACTAGACAAAAGACTGAAAAGAGGGAGAAAGGGAAGAAGGACAAAGGGGAGAAAGACAAAGGGAAGAAGAAGAAGAAAAAAAAAGGGAGTAGTGTCTATATTCTGTAAGATATAAACAAAGACTTTGTGAGCCACTCTCAGGAAAGTAGGAAATACGAGAAGCTGGTGACGTGAGGAAGACCCGGATGGAGCGACCCCCTAGCTGCAAAGTGCGCAGACGCAGGATACACCTCTCAGAGAGACCCGATAATGGAAGGCGGAAGATATAAAAAAGACAAACCCTCGGGAAGTGGGTGCGCGCCGTTGGTGGAGCAGGGACTCCCCGGCCGCCCAGCGCTGTTTTGCTTATTGCCGCTTACTAAAATAAATAATTGAAATTTAATTTGTCCTAACTTGCATCATTTTGACAAGATAGTCTATAACATTTTTGTTGCCCAGAAGTCATCTTTTATGCTCAGTAACACACCTTGCTCCTCCTCTGCCTCAGGGGTCTCCGCCCTTCTCAGAATTCAATTATCATATCTCCACCCTTGTCGAGCGAGGCCATCGCGCGTGCGCAGGGGGGAGCGTCCGAGGCATGTTCAGTCTTAGAGGTGGGTAGTGATTTGCGGAAAACAGACTCTACAACTCGAATAGAGTTCTAAAGCAGGTATGTTTACTCCGGCGCTGGGGTGCAAGGGGATTTCTCCACAAAGCTTGCACACCCACAGCACATTTTACCAAAAACTTATAGAGTGTGGCTATACATATTCATTGATTACATAACACAAACATACATATGCATGAGTAAGGCTGGGTTAGTTCTAGAGGCTGGTGTCAGCAGTTTATGTTCTCTTTGCACCTGCGCATTGCCTCCTGGGGGGCATCTTAGGGGGGCTTTGGGAGGAAGGCTCGTAGTCTTTCTCACCTTGTTTTTCTTTCGGAGCATGCGCAGATTCTCTTAGCCAATTTCTTGAACAACAAAAATGTTTTTCAGCCGGTTTACTCATCCTACAATCCATATATGGCTATCTTTACTCATTACTAAGGCCCAACTAGTTAGAGCACACCTGTTCCTCAAGGACAAAAGCATGATATTTTGCTGAACACTGCAGTTCTTGGTAGGTTTCCACAGTAAACTGCTTTGTTTTGATGGACACAGTAGTCCTTGGTAAAATTCCACAGAACAGTCTGGGCAAGCAGGATTCTTAGCAATATTCAAAAATACTATAAGTAATACTATAAGTTGCTAGAAGTAAGGAAATAAGTTGCTAAGCGGTTTTCTATAAGTAAATAAGTCTTAAAACAAGTAATCATTTCTCTGTATCAATTCCCCCCCTTTTCTTTTCCCTAAGCAAATTCTTTTGCAGTTACAAGGGTTTCATTATATTTTATTACTGTCTGTAAGGTCCATATTTGTTTTGCTAGGTTCTTCAATTTACACCAAAAGAAAAGGTTTACTGTTGTTAATATTGTCATAATTATCAGTAATATCAATATTGGATGAGTCAGTATATTTAAGATTTTGGTAGCTGATGGGGAATAGCCTGTAAATACATCCCACCAATAGTGTTCTCCGTCTGATTTCACTCATTTCATGATTTGGTGTATTTTCTCTGTATCATGCTGGACAGTAATTAAAGTCTTTTGTCCACTTTCTTGGACCTGTTTCAGTAGCCTTCAACCAGGAGGTGTGTTTTGGTATTATAATGAAGCAAAGTTCGTCTAAAGTTTATGATTTCTTCATCGATGTTATGGCAACAGTCGCGATCCATCTTTTTTGACAGTGGCTATGCAATTATCTCTAACAGCTCCGGCTAGGCCCAGGTACCGAACAATAGCACAGCACTCTTTGTGCTACACGGGTCAGTACTCAGGAGAATAGCACAGCACTCTTTGTACCACACAGTTCTGTATTCAGGAGCCTTTGCATCACATTCCACTCTTGGGATCGGCAACTGTGTTCCAAACAGGCCGTTGTCAGGTACCTTCCTGTCCATGTCCCTGAGGACAATGTTGAGACAATGCTGATCTTCTGACCTACTCTTACACCAGGAAGCAAAGGCTTCATGAGAAACACCAAATATTGTCAGACTTGCATTGAAATGCTGAGTGTTGCCAACACTGACTGTACTTCCAGCTTCTCAGTGCAGAGCTCATGAGAGACCCATACTGCTGGCTCCAAGCTCTGCTCCATAAGCTTAATATGAAAAGCTGCCCTAACAGACTATTCCTCCCATCAACTGAAACTCTAACACAACATGAAAACTGACTGGAGGAAGTGTAGCAGAGCATTATGGTTTCTCATGGAAAAGGAGGACCCTCAAAGCATGCTTATGCAGGGTAGCAGTAACAAAAATGTCTTTCAGAAGTGGAGTATTCTTTATTCTTATAATTAACTGATGGAGATAAAACATGCTGAGACATGAGGACTACCCGCGCTCGCCTCATATTCGCTCTATAGAGTCGCTGGCATGCTTCTGGAAAATTAAAGCTGCATAGATACAATTGCTGGTTATTTCATAAGGCCTTTATCAGGTGGTCAGCTTTTATGCTGGAAAATATTTTTAACTAAGTTTTTTAAGTTTTTCTGTGTTTTTTGGTGTAAATTAAACTGCAAGCCAGTTTATAATTTCTGATAGGATGACAGAAATGGTAATGGATGTACTGAACTCAGAAAATAAACTAGCCACTAGGGGACAGCAAGAACGACACATAATAAATAATATTCAACTATAATGCAACTAATAGTCATCAAAACCAAATATATTGTGATATCTGCCTGGACTAAAATTGTGATAGACAGTAAACTGTTTGTTCATCAAATTCCATTAAAGATACTGGGAGCTTGTGACATGTTATTCCATAAACTATGTAAGCCTAAGCTTAATCTTAACTATTACATTGTGTAACGACTAACTGACTGCAAGTGCTTATCTAAGTTGAAATGCTGAAGCAAGGACTCCTATTGTACAAAAGATTGAAAAGAGGGAGAAAGGAAGAAGGACAAAGGGGAGAAAGACAAAGGGGAGAAGGACAAAGGGGTAATGCCTGTACTCTGTAAGATATAAACAAAGGCTTTGTGAGCCACTCTCAGGAAAGTAGGAAATACGAGGAGTTGGTGACGTGAGGAAGACCCGGATGGAGCGACCCCCTAGCTGCAAAGTGCGCAGACGCAGAGTACACCTCTCAGAGAGACCCGATAACGGAAGGCGGAGGATATAAAAAAGACGGACCCTCGGGAAGTGGGTGCGCGCCGTTGGTGGAGCAGGGACTCCCCGGCCGCCCAGCGCTGTTTTGCTTGTTGCCGCTTGCTAAGTAAACAATTGAAATTTTGATTGGCTCTGACTCACATCAATTTGAGAAATCTACTTATAACAAAATTGGTGCTGTGACTCGGATAGAGGCAATCTGGTGGGAAGCCCCATACGGGGAGGTGCGCCCCGCTGAGTTCAGCGGCCCCGGCTGAGTGCTATCACATCACACCCTCTACTGACAAACTCCAAAACTTGGCATCAAGCAAAAGAACACTGGTAACCCCATAATCTTTGTGCACGAAGCCCCAGACGAAGACGCAGGGTTGCGTGAGTATAGGCCGGTTACCGTTCGGTTGGGGTTGGGTTTCCCGGAGCGTGGTGTGTGAGACGCCCAGCAGGGCGAAGCGAGTGCGGACCCCTCGGTAGTGCAGTTCCCATATCCCGCGAGGGACTGGGTCACGAAAAGGGGGAAAACAAGTTGTGTGAGTGTGTGAAGGCGCTCCGGAAGATTGGACAGAAGAAGAGCAAGCCTTCTGATCCCATGGGTGGTGTGGGACCCGAGGTGAGGTACCCCCAAATACCACCAGATAGCCCTTTAGGCTTGATGTTAAACCACTGGGAAAATTACCCCTCTAGGCGGGGTAAGGACAAAGTAGAAATGATTTATTATTGTATGGAGGTTTGGGGAGGGAAACAAATCAGGGGCAACCATCTCTATTGGCCTGGTTTTTTTGGGTCCTTTGAAGAGTGGGTCTGTCAAGCTTCTTTAAACATTTATGTCAATTCAAAGGAACCCTTTAGTTTGGAGGAAAGTGAATATGCACAGGCAGGCGAATGATATGCAGTAGTAAAGGCTTTACAGTTACTAAAAGAGAAAGTGGGAACTATATACACCGATTCTAGATATGCCTTCGGAGTAGTACATACCTTTGGAAAAATATGGGAAGAAAGAGGCCTAATCAATTCTCGGGGGAAGGACCTAGTACATCAGGAGTTAATATCACAAATTTTGCAAGCTATACGAGGGCCCAGCGAAATTGCGGTAGTACACTTAAAGGGACACTAGAGGGGGCTAAATCCTTTAGTACGGGGGAATAACCTTGCTGATCAAGAGGTAAAGAGAGCAGCGCTATTAGCACTGGACTTGGATGATCCGATAGAGGCCAGACAGCGGTGTGTTAATTGTGGAGATAATTACCTCCCCTGTTATGGTTGCTGGAAAGAATACAGAGTAGACGGCATAGAATGTGTATGTGAAAGACCAGGGTTTAAGTAGTGCTTTTTCCATGGAAAATCCTATGAACTTTTAAGTTTTACTGTTCAAGAACAAGCAAAATTAAATCAAATGGGGATTAAACAGAAAGCTAATGGAAAATGGAAACTCCCGGACGGCCGAGAAGTTCTCCCAAAACCCATAGCTACCAAGATAATGCAGCAATTCCATAAAAACACTCATTGGGGAACTCAGACATTAGTGGATCAATTTGCAACTAAATACATGTGCATTGGGATATATGATATAGCCAAACGAGTGATAGGAGAATGTCTCGTTTGTCAAAAAGTAAATAAACATCAAATAAGAAAACGAGTATATGGGGGGCGAGAATTGGCTCATAGACCTTTTGCAAGAATACAAATAGACTTTACCGAATTACCGAAGGTGGGGAGGTATAAATACTTATTAGTAATTATAGATCATTTAACCCAATTCGTAGAAGCCTTTCCCACAGCTCGAGCCACAGCTCACACAGTAACAAGGATATTACTTGAAGAAATTATACCTCGGTATGGAGCAATAGAAGCAATAGACTCAGATAGGGGTCCACACTTTGTATCCAGAGTAGCCAAAGAGACTTTGGCTGCCCTGGGTACACAGTGGCAATACCACACTCCGTGGCACTCGCAGAGCTCAGGAAAAGTTGAACGTATGAATGGAGGAAAAAAAAAAAAAAAAAAAAAACAACAAAAAAACCTTACCAAATTGATGTTAGAAACCAAAATGTCATGGATAAAGTGTCTCCCTTTAGCATTGTTAAATATCAAAACTCAACCCTGAACCAATGTAAGTATTTCTCCCTTCGAAATGTTATATGGGATGCCCTATGATTTAGAAATACCACCAGATCACCCCCAACTTGAAGAATTAAAGATAAAGTCCTACCTGATACAGCTAATGGCAAGGAGAAAACAACTACAGGCTCGGGGGATGGTAGTACAAAGGCCTCCATTGGATGTGGCCATGCATCAAATCCAACCAGGAGATAAAGTACTAATCAAATCATGGAAAGAATCTTCTTTGACCCCCCCGTTGGGAAGGACCCTGTGTTGCTCTTATCACTACAGAAACTGCTGTTCGGACTGCTGAGAAGGGGTGGACACACGCAAGCCAAGTAAAGGGACCTATACAGGATCCGGCCTGGAAAGTGACCAGCCCTCCTGGGGATCTACGAGTCACCCTTCGGAAAACCTGAAAGAACCTACGAAGGACTCGATGAGTGAGACTCTGATGTTTTGTCCAATTGAAACTTGTATTTGTTTTCCCTTTATCTGCATAAAGTGTAATGTATGTAAAGAAGACTGGTGGGTTCATAATGCACATGGAATAAATCTCCGGTCTAGTTGTGAACAGTGTTATCAACGAGAATGAAGATTAACTAATCAGGCCCTAAAAATTGGAGTAAAAACGGGAAAAATAATTGAGGATTCGAAAATTTGGTGGGAAATATTTACCAAAGGGATAAATCCCGAAATAGAGTGCACTCACCCTAATTGGCCTACTGAATATCACCCTCAGATCCTAAGGGTGATCTGTAGAAAGCAGATCCCCTGGGTCCCCTGCCATGGACCCGAAGTCAAAACTAAAAACTAGGAGGCCTACGTGTCCCGGAGCAGAGGTAAGCGTACCCCTGAAGAATACGGCTGCTGCCGAGAAGATGGAACACCCTGCTGCTCTAAGCAACAGAGTAGGCAGAGGAGGCAGAGACGTACTGAAGTGGGGAAAACTTTGCTACCCTACTCTGAGGAGAAAAGGACCTCTGAGAGGGAAGGGCCAGATAGGAGTGCCAAACAACCTGATTAAAAAAAAAAAATATATATATATATAAGAGAAACTACATAAATCTATAGAATCCCACCAGCCTTTTGAACATACCCTAACTAACCTAATACCATGACCCTGGTCAGACACTTATTATGGACATACGGGAAGTATGGGTACAAATTTGTATGGGATGAGGTTGACAACCACCATATTAAATAATAACCGACCACTCCAAACATATAAATAGGAAAATTCATCCCATACCTGGACAACTAAAAAAGGAGATGAGATACAAATAGACTGCAGAACATTCAATGTAAGTGTGATAACCCGTCAGCCCCCTTTGACTCAAATCGTTTTAAGAGACAAGACGGGATCTAAAATAACTCAAACCCATTGTGAGACTGAGATCTGTTGGTATGCATTTACTGCAACCCAACCAGTGTCCATAGTTTGTTTGGGGGGAGCCAGGTCAGGAGACCAGGTTGTATCTTTCCGATTCCCATTGAACATACAGGAGGAAACTATAACTACTCCTACTCATACTGTTCCAACACAACCAACTGCCGTGTTTAACCCAAGAATCTTTGGAATCGGACCATATGCAATTAGAAATACAGGTCAACAACAAATGTTATTTAACCTGGCGTGGTCTCTCAAATAAGTTGAATTGCTGATACAAAATAATGTTTCAAATATTCAACCAACCTGTTCACCTTTCCTAAAAACCTCTTATAAAGGTTGGACAACCTGGCTACAAAAACGAACTCCTCCTATGAAAAGAATACAGAGAAACTTAACCGGCGTTTTGGAAACAGGATTGGGAGTTTTAAATAATATTGACTCGGAGGTAATAATGAACAAATTGACAACCTCGGTTAATAATTTAACTGATTTACAACAACCTTTGTAATCTTCCTTATTGGCTTTGGGGACAAATCAGTAGCTGTTGTCAAATATATTACCAAAAGGGGAAAAGGTAAATATAAAAGATCACGAATTGATTACAGGTACACTCGGTATACTCCAAAATAACCTATCTTTGGCTCTCAGCTGCATCCAGGCCCAAATATGGATGCAGTCGGTAGCTACTTCAATTATAAAAGAAGATGAAGAAGGAACCCTCCCTAGTGAAATTCGGAGAATAATTTGGGACAGTGTCACGTCCCGCTCAGATGAGGGGCAC